>NC_133350.1:13462200-13795533 GCF_030506205.2 Paramisgurnus dabryanus
CAGACGAAAAAGAAAAACCACCTGCCAAAAAGAAAGCCAAAGCAACGGTGAAAAATACAAAGAGCACAGAGCCTCAAAACTCCAAAGAAGACGAACACAAGGATGAATTATGAGCTGTTTAAAAAGCCGATTTTTTTTATTTTTTTATTGTTGGAGCAAGAATGTGTTTTTGTACATCAGACTCATAAAATCAAGGCTATGACACCGGATTGCTAACTTGTGGGTGACAATCAAACCAAGTGTATTTTTAGTGTTGCCTTAGTATCTTTGAATTCTCAGGAACTGACTGAATATTTAGGAATATTTCATGCCCATTGAAAGGATATGGCAGCAAATCCCCAATAAAAACAACATGTTGCTAAATTAAAACCGTACATTTTTACTATTTATGAAAACTATATATAAAATTGACCATCATGCTACTGGAGTGTTTAGATATGATTGCTAAGATGTTTTAGTGGATGCAAATATGGCATTCTTGTAATAGCGAGGGGTTGCTTGGGTACTTGGGGTAAAGTTTGCATTTACCCTTAAACACTTCAGTGATATGAATTGAACAGGGTTTAAGAGTTTGTGAGCATGCATTGCTGTGACTCTGCACTAGGTGGCAGCATAGAGCTGAAAAGCCATCCTCAACCCAAATAACAAGAGATGTTTGTAATCATTGGGACACTTTTTCTTTATAAAACTGGGATACCAAAATGGCTCAATAGTTATTTTCTTCCTCGATTTGACGTGTTTATTGTTCTTCATGCCTGAACCACCCAAAGCGATTTTCTGGACAAATGCACCATACACTATATTCAAAGGCTCACAACAGCTAACATTACTCCTTAAGAGTCACCACTATTGATAGTCATTTGTTGTTGGCAATAGATGTGAAGAAAGCATTTGAGGTCTTCTTTTCATCACAGTGGTCACAGCACATCTATGTGGGGGATGTATGTGATAAAGATGCCGAGCAGCTTTTGCATGTTAATAGATTAAAACTCTCAATATGAATTAATCATACCAGTATTGGTTTGACAAAAAAAAGAGACCATAAATCCATCTGTGTCTAAAACTGCATGTTTTGGGATAATGTATACAGTATTAGTTCAGATGCATTTCAGTGCATTTTGCTTAAACACTCAAGGCCACCGGACTGCGTTGGCAATTGAATAGTGGAGGTAAGAGTGAAAGTTGACCTGTGGCAGCTGCTGCGAGACCCCTCGTGTATCTCTACCGCCCTGTGCTGGTGGTACAAACGGGTCCTTTTGTGCACCTCCCACTGATGAGAAGTAGGCAGAACCAGACATGAACAGAATTCCAGCGATAATAATATTCATCTACAGGCATTGAACAAGACTAATCAAAACAACAATTATTTCTCTTCAAGCATTAATCAAGTTTTTTAAAAAAACGTGTTCAACATGGTCTATAATTTAAATGATAATAGTATACATAAGTCTTTATGTATAGGACCTATTGGACCTTGGCATTTGGATTGTCCACGGTGGTTTGGGTGGTTAACCACTAGCTTTTGAGATCCGATCCTAGCAAGTAAGAGTTGCTATTTTAAAGTCTAGTTAACCCAAAATAAACTTGAATTTGGTTGCATGCCATTTTTGTAAAATGTATGATAATCTACCATGTAATGCTGGGTACACAGATTATCTTATCAGATTTTTACTTTGTGTGAGATGCGTTAAGAGTGTCCGAACTATGACAGAGCTGCCCCGATCGTGAATCTTAAAGGAATAGTCTGCTCATTTTCAATATTAAAATATGTTATTACCTTAACTAAGAAGAGTTGATACATCCCTCTATCATCTGTGTGCTTGCACGTAAGCGCTGGAGCGCGCTGCGACACTTTGATAGCATTTAGCTTAGCCCCATTCATTCAATGGTACCACTCAGTGATAAAGTTAGAAGTGACCAAACACATCAACGTTTTTCCTATTTAAGACGAGTAGTTATACAAGCAAGTTTGGTGGTACAAAATAAAACGTAGTGCTTTTCTAAGCAGATTTAAAAGAGGAACTATATTTTATGGCGGAATAGCACTTTTGGGAGTACTTCGACTCGGTGCAGTAACACCCTCCCGATCCCATTATGAGAGGGAGAAGGGGAGCGGATTTTTCAGGCGCTGGTATAGATGTGAAATCTATAAATCGCAAGTGATCTTGAAATTGTGCGCAGCAATCTCGGCATTTAAACGATGCCTAATTAATGTCATTGACATATAAAAAAGCACCTGTCAATGTTTAAAATCTTTTCGAGCAGCAAGAATGTCTTAGATTTTCTTTGCAGTGGATTTTTGGTACACACACTTTACGATCAAATCTGTGCATATGCACACTTTATAAATTTATCACCTGCTCATCAACCATACATTAAATAAACCTGACCACTAGAAACTAGAAACACACTGTAAAAAAATGCAGCATTTTCGTCAAATAAACATATATTTTTATGCTACTTTACGTACTTTTATATGTTATGTCAACTATTCAAGAGTCAAAACTTAAAATAGTACCTTAAGTGGACTTGCAAAACCAAGTTGTTTTGCAAGATGCTGCATTTTGTTTTACAGTCCAAAGGTGCAGTGTGTAAATTTACGCGGCATCTAGTGGTGTAGTTTGTAAGTGACACAATCGTTCCAATAAAGTTCTTTAAATTGAAATTGAATAGTGGTGAGGTTGCGAATTGCAACCCACAGCTCAGTCCCCTTTTGAAACACATAGAGAAGCTACGGTAGCCTAGCCTGGTCCAACCAGACTCTCGGCCACGCTCCATTGCAAAGCGTTACTTCCGTTAAGGAGGGTCCATTGTTGAAGTTTAAAACTATTGGATCTGCCCAGAGTCACTCAGGATCTGCCAAAGCCAATCGCTAACGTGTGGTCGTGACGTATATCATGCACCGAAACCGTCCGGAAACAACAAGTCAGAATAATCAGACAAACAAAACTTAGCAAACCTGGTTCTTGCTCCGGCTTTAACTTCTGTATATTCGGCAGTTTTGCAACAACGGACCGAATGGCTTTTCTCACGTCTTTCTCCGCTGCCTTTACTGAACTACAACTCAAACTGACGCACGACCTCAACGTCATCGTTCTTAGCCACCCCCATCTGTTCGCTGATTGGTCCTGCAGATTTTTGCAGGAGAAAACGAAACTCTATAGAGAAATCCCAGACGTACTGCTGAAGCGAAATGAAAATTAAGCGGAAGCACGTAGGAGGGCAGAGGCAGGCTAACGGTAGCCGCCACCGGACAAACATGTTATCGTCGGAGACGACTTTGTAAAAAAAGTTTGTCCGTCAAGGGCTTCTGTAGAAACATGGTGGCACAAAATGGTGACTTTCATGTAGGGGGGCCCTCGTGTATGTAGATAAAACCGTCTCATTCTACGGTAATAACGGTTCATTATGAAAGGTCTTTATACACCCGTGATAATATAGTTTTGTATATTATTTAGCATTTCTGTCAAGAGATCCTTCTAAAAATTACATACTGCACCTTTAAAAGTTAAAGTTTCAGAAACCAAAAATGCTTCTTTCTTCTAGTACAAAGCTGTTGTAGCCCTTAAATTTTTAAGAGTTTAGTACCCTGGCAGACGTGGATATAACTAAATTGAAATAGTATGCACTTAATATTAAGCATGCTCTGCATTTGTATGCTATAATTGTAAACAACATCCTACGTTTTGTGGGCAGGAACCGAACACAACCTACCACATTGTGTTGATCTTATAAGGTTTTACACAATGTTCTGGTTGGTCACTTTAGTTTTGTGTAACAACTCAGAAAGTGCACAGATTTTCGACATTATAATTGTGTTATGATTGCTGTTTGCTCTGATGCACGGTGTAGATCTTTACTGTTATAACACATCCATTGTCTTTTGTTTGAGCTGATGAGATGTAAAACAAATGCAAAATAATTCTGAGTTCCATGTTAGTGGCTTTGAAAACATTTTGAGTGTTGTATCGTTTGTCATTTGCACACCCCACACACGTCCATATGTGAGGACACATAATCATGCCAACAAGCTTGGGTCTGTCAGCAATGCCGCTCGTGGCACGCATCACTTTCCATAACATTAGTGATTTTGTTTAAATGTCCATAAGGCAAATGTTTTAAGTTTTTTTGGCATGTAACATTTACTGTCCACCGTTTGTATGGCTTTGTTTTTGCCTGCTGTGTTGTACAAACTCTGTTTAATGTTGAGAAACACAGGGCACATTGTCTGCTCCAGGGTGTGTGGTGTATGTAACTGACTGTTGTTCGGGAAAAAAAGCAAAGCATTAATACTGTGGCCTGCATACAATACAGAAGTGCATAAATCTACAGCGCTATGCTGTCTGAAACATCTTCTGTGGTGTCCACACAAGTGCTTTGTTTCACTCCATTATTTGACATTCATTTGCCTTACACAACATACAAAAGTCTTATGCCACCATTACAGTTGTTGTTTTTACAATGGTATAATGAGCACATATGATTATATCTCAGTCTCTTTATTAAAAACAAAACTTGAAATGGATGCAGTATTAAAAGCAGAATAAAATTGGACTGTGAGGCAATATTCAGAGAACAAACAAAGAAACAATATTTTGACTTTAAAAGTCACTTTTAAAATACTTTTTTTAAAGCGGTCATATCATGAGATTTAAAAAAAAATTAAAATAAGTATTTGGTGTTCCCAGAGTGCATATGTGAAGTTTTAGCTCAAAATACCCCACAGATAATTTATAATAACATGTTAAAATTGACACTTTGTAGGTGTGAGCAAAAATGTGCCGTTTTGGGTGTGTCCTTTAAAATGGAAATGAGCTGATTAAATGCAAACACTGATCGCAATCAGTGACGAATTTAGCAAATTGGGGGCCCAAGGCGAAGGTATGTATGGGGCCCCCCATCCGATCTTTAAAATAAATCAAAAAATAGTTTTACTCCAAGATGGAAAGTGTAGCACTACACAAACTAATAGTCACGATGGAACGCAATAGAAAATAAGTCAATAGGGCAAAAACAGCCACGGACAGTAAATGAGGGAGAAAAAAATGTAAATCTGATGCTGCACAAAAACTAAAAATGCATCAAAGCCAATGTTGTTACTAATCTTTCACATGCCCAAGGGCCAAGACTGTGATAAAAGGTAAAAAAAATCCAGTCCACAATCACTTTTTATATTGAAAATAAGTAATTGTGTGTGTGTGTGTGTGTGTGTGTGTGTGTGTTTTCCACAAATCAGTTTTGAGTGAGTTTTTGAATTTGCCCACAGTGTATTGTTAAATTTTTTGAATTGTGTACTTCCCCAGTCCTCCTGTTACTCTGTTTATCTTTTGCGCCGCGAAGAGCGCACTGTTCCCGACTAGTCCATTTCATTGTGAAAGAAGGGGGTGTATGTGTGTAGTGACAGATTATCATGAACTGGACATTTTAACTACTACTTCAAAGTTTCAACGTATTTCTTAAGAATATTAATACAATTTACAATGCTTTTAAAGTGTTCATGATGATAAAGGTTTATTTATTTATTTATTTTTTTAGGTTGGTTGGGGGCCCCCCTATTATGCACACTGGTAGGGGGCCCCAAGCAGCTGCCTTCCTATGTCTCTATGTTAAGACCGCCTCTGATCGCAATGTTGGTGGTTTGTTGAAATTAAACAAAATTGTGCTGTCAATTATTTTTTTCTCTCTCTTTCTCTATTCACTAAATGGCAGTGCCGTGGTTGGATAATGCAGATTAAGGGGCGTTATTATTGTAATAAGACTCGCTACCTACGTCACAAAACAGGCTAGAAGGGTTTACCAAAACTAAGTTACTGGGTTGTTCTTTTTCACATTTTCTATGTTTATAGAAGAATTATAGCACTTAAACATGGAAAAAGTCAGATACGCTATGACCCCTTTAAAGCTCTTCACAGCAAATGCTGATAAATGTGATTGATTTAAATTTTATTGACTTATAATGTAATAAATTCAATGAAACATAATAGACTGAATAGACAGATTGACAGCCATCATTTTACTGTAGAGAGCTAAAGGGCATCATTATGTACACCAGGAACTGTTTCTTAAAAGAGTTTGAAGAAAAGCAAAATAAACAACACCCTGTTCTTGAAAAGTCAATGATTTGCCCTTTCAGAAACGTGTCGTTCAGGTTAAATCGACAGCGTTCCTCTTGTATTCTCTCTCTCTGTTCACAGAGGAAACATTAGATGAAAGTAAGAAGGTTTAAAGTATCCATCAGCCGTTTCCACAGCGACCGACTCGGCACGTCTCCATCGGGTCAGACACAGCAGGACGAGCCCTGACCAAATTAATTCCAACCCTCCGACTTGTAAAAGTAACAGGGAAGGAAAAACAGCGGGATAATCAGACCAGCTGAAGTTTCCATGAGGCCGGAGCCACAGGACAAAAGTTAATAGTTGGATTTGTTGATTTTTAATGTAATCACAGCATTTTCCTAATATTACTGTCTCATAATCACAGTGAGAACAAAGTCCAGCAAGCAATAGCAACCAGTTCACCGTCTAGGTTAACTATAGACCCAGTAATAGTCCGGCTATGAGTGACACACTTCTAGCCAAAATAAACTTGAATTTGGTTACATGTTGTTTTTCAAAGTCAACAGTGATTTATGACTGTCTGAGTCATTTGAACCAGTTAAAAGGTGGTAGGTTAAATTGTCAGATCTTTTCCATGTTCTGCTTGACAGGTCAGTTTACTCAGAGATTATCAAATTTGAGACAATCGAATCAAAATGTAAATTATAAACATAGACAAATTTAAATCCCATGTCCATGATGACAAATTTTGAGGATATGAAAAGATAGAAAGCTGAAAATGTAAACAAAGTACATTGTTAAATAATAAGTTATTTGATTACAGGGACATCTGTTACTAAACAGTTAACCGCCACATCACAAATCATCATAAATCCACTTGAACCAACCCAGCACCAGTGGTTATAATCTCAATAATATCGCTTTAATCAAGCTGTTTAAAACTGAATTAAATCTGGTCTTAATGGAAACAGAGGCTGGTATTGTTGTTATATTTTGACGGATGCCTGAATGACGACTTCAGTGTTACCACAATAAAGTGTCTTCTTATTTCCCCTAAGACTTGGATCATTCCGGTGCCGGGCCGGGACAGGCTCCAAATCGCTCCGATTGTGTTTGGACTTGAGGAAAACATGTGAAGCTCATCCTTACTGGCTGTGCAAGCTACTGGAGGAGATGACTTTAAACAACTGTTGACAGGTAAAGGTCTACAGGCGTAAGCGATTGATGACAAGAGACATGATGTCATTGAGAACACATCTGGAAAAAGTCTAGAAATATTGAGAAAGGTTAAAAGAAAGGTTTAAAAGCAATGCAAGGCACCTCAATTGGTGAAGCATTGCATTTGCAATACAAAGGTCATGGGTTCGATTTCCAGGTATAACACACATGCTGATTAAATGTATAGCTTGTAATGCACACATCTTGGATCCAGTATTTTGCCTTTAAATTACTGAGAACTCTTTTTTTTTTAACTCACTTTTTTAATATTTTAAAAACAATTGCAGTTCAACATTGCAAGAGCCAAATGTTAATAGTCTAACTATGATCATTGCACAAAAAAAGTGCAAGTGTAAATAATCAACACATGTATTTTTGTATAGCAGCACTAACTGTAATGTAGAGCTCTTAAACTTCTTTTGTTTATAAACAAAAAATAAAATTAACTTTCATAAATTGTTGCATTTCAAGTATACACAATATATAGCCAGTCTTCTCCTAATAACTAAAATTGCACTTCATGTTTTCTTTTTTAATATTTTAAAAATATATAAGCTAAACAGCCTTTCCACTGTACAATACATTCAGACACGACTGTCAGAGTTCGCCCCCTAGTGGCAGTCACAATGACATTTTAGTTTTAATCGTTACTGTGGGTTCACACCAGCCGTGTTTGAGGCGTCAAATTTGCATCTACCGCATCTAGTTTGGCGCTTGAACATTTTGAGTTTACTCGCTTCATTTGCGCGTGAAAGCCGCGCGTGAAATTCTAGTCATCGAGAGATTCACGCGGAAATCCTTGTCATGGGAGGGGCTTCTGCGACTCTGCTCGCTTTCTGTAATCACGTCATTACTAAAGCAAGCTCCTGATTGGTTAACGTGGCGCTTTTTTCACCAAAGTTAACATTTTTCAACTTGCACGTTTGCCGCAGCAACGCTCAATTCGCGAATGAGGCGGAATCGCATCTTCACATTGACTTAACATTGAAATCAATCGCGCTTGACGCCTCTATATGGCTGGTGTGAACGCAGCATAACTCCGTGTCAACATGGGAGAGAAGCTCCTTCCAGCGCAAGAGCCTTAAATCTACAAATGTATTTATACTTAATAACTTACGTTATCAATCATTTTAAGGGATTCAAGTGTTACTGATGTGCATATGTACATAAATGCATGCTTTCCTGGTATTATCTTCTTAAAAGGACCTTATTTGTCGTAGATCTGTCAAGTAAAGATGTTATACTGCATTATCATGGAGATGAGCCAAATCAAGATTTAGCATAAATGGCCGTAATGCTGTGTGGGGACATGTGTGGACCTAAAACAAAAGGAGTTTGTCTATTTTATAAGAGGCACTGCTTGAACAATACTTCAGTTTTCTCTGGGTAGCAGAAAGTCTTTCTTGCCTTCGAGGTTACTAAAAACCATGCAGGAGCATAATGGTGGATTAACCCAACACATTCCCCATCTAATCTACCCCACCCTTTCAGCCGCTACGTCCAACTCAGCTGCTCTGCCCCAAGGCTTGGCCCCCTCAAGAGGATTTGTTGACATTGGCTTCCTTCCCTTCGTCTGCTGGAACCGTGTGCCTTTCTCTGGCCCAGGTGGAAACACTTCAGCAGAAATTTCCATAGGTACCACTCCATCCTGATGTCTTCTGTTGATCAGGTGGAAGAGGCAATTCAGAGGCCACGGACAACAATGAGCACATCCGGACTTTGGTAAGTGCATAGTTAAATAAGAGGGCCTCCTGATGTGCTCGCTACTTTCTGGAGGTTTCTAGCGTCGAGTGCACTTCGATGTTCCAGGAAGTGGTTGCGCCACGGACTCTCCGAATGTACATGTTTGAAAAGAATGCAGGAGCCTTCGCTTAGCTGTACAAGTACAATAAAAGCAAAGTGTGATGAGAATGAAAAAGCAATTATAGATTGAGTAATGGGGCTCTCGTGCCAACTAAAGTCGCTTCTTTCTCATGTCAGAGTGTTCAGATTGGGTCGCCGTCCTCTGGGAGGTCTCTTCATGCATCTGCTCAAGTTAGCTGAAATATGACTTGGCATCTTTGATCACGTCAGCTGACTTGTAAGCTCAGCTTAGTGTTGTAAAAAAGATTTGTGGACAGAGAAGTGGAAAATGGAGAGGATACGACCCTTCGTGCGCAAACGTCAAGAGCAAATCTGGAATTGGGTCATGCAACCACATGAAGAACAAACTTTAAAATGATGATGAGATGAGACATTTTCACACAAGATGGCTTCTTTGATCAAGTTCATCACTCTTCAATAACACTGTTTATGCTTCATTAACAATCATTCCCACTAGTTTTACTATGCACTGTGCAACACAACACAACTGTATTGGTTCTTGCAAGTCCGACTACTACAATGACACTAGCTGCGTTTCCATTACAGATTTGGGGCTTGTGCAAAACCGTCGCTATATTTTCTAAATCTGGACAAAAAACTATTGTAAAAATGACGGCGTTTCCATTAACCAATGATATGCGACTGAATCATAGATTTTCCCCTCAAGTCAATCCAAACTTCATGTCGACTGATGTTGGTAGGTTTACAAATATCCTATCCACCGAACTAGGCATTATTCCTAACCAAAAGAGACGTAAGAGTGTTATCCAAACATTATTGCTAGGGAAAGCCCCTTATTTTTGGGAGCAGACATGTGTTGAGGTGTTTCTGGGAGGTTACATCATCATCTTCAAATAATGGTTATGTTACTTACTTACATCAGGTGACCTGAAAATGGCATTGTTTCCATTGTAGTTTTGCGAGATACACCTTTTCCGAATTGCTTGAAAAAGCACCTCATGCGAGCGGAAAAACTTTTTAGCGATTTATGGACATTTTTGCGACATTTACGTGTTTCCATTGGCTGTATTTTCAATGTGCGCAATTTAAAGGGTAATGGAAAAGCAGCTACTGACAATGAAACTTCAGACTGACTTTTGGAAAAGGGAAACTCACTTGAGATGGTTTTTAGTTTGTTGTTTAAACATCTGATCTGACAGCTCATAAGAAATGTTTCAACCTAATATATTGAGTTCTTTGTACAATATAAACAAATAGCAGAAATAAAACTGCATAAACAAATCTGTCTTCAATACCAGACAGCGGTAAATATCTGTTTTTTTTACCTCAAAGGCTAACATCTTAACATCAAGTACAAACTCATCATTCCCAGTGGATTCTCATCTTTCAGGAAAACATGACCTGAGAAGGCTGTACTTTGAGATAATTTGATAACATCCAAATGTACTTAGTTCTTAAATGTCATGAAGTAGTTTCCTGTTTAGAAACTGTGGCATGTGATTTGTCTACTCTTTGTACAACATGCATTTCTCGTGTTACACTGTGTCGCTGTCTTATTCTTTAAATGCCTCATGACAAATCCCAGGAAGCAATTTTGTGTTTGAAAGATGTCTAATAGCAGCCCAGACGTCTAGCCTAAAACAAGACAAACTTTGGGCCATCAGTAAAAGTTTCTTGGACGTCTAATCCATAGCTTAGAAATAAAATAAATGAAAGTAAATAGCTTGTAATCAATGTTAATGCTTATGTGATATCACACATCTCAAGAAATTTTGGCAAAAAGTAACATGTAATTAAATTAAAGTGTATTTTGGGTGCATTACTCCATATCAGGTCTATAGTTAACCTAGATGGTAAAATGACAGCTATTGGTAGCTGGGTTATATACTGTATAGTTCATATACAATAGATAAGCTTTTTCCCCATTATCTATAAGTCAAAGTAAAGATTTATAAGCACTCTCAGCTTTATATGGTAAAATATAATGACTACTTTCTTCAATGTGGACACGGATAAAACTCCCATTGCAAGTAAATTTCTTTTCTTTACACGAGTCTGCTGATAAGAGGTGAAAAAACCCTTTGAATGTCTCATCGCTAATTAGCCAGCCGTGAACTTGACCAGATGGTCTTTTCAATGGCCAGAGTTTCCCAGAGAGCTCCTAAGCTGCTGAAGTTTGGGCATGTGGGGGGGGGGGCTTTAATACAATCCACTTTAGTTTCTCCACTAGATCTACCAAACATCTATTTGTCCGTCTGTCTGTCCATCCATTCATCCATCCATCTATCTGTCTGTCGTCCATTTATTTATCTATCTACTGAATGTGTCTGTCTGTCTGTCTGTCACTGTCTCTCTCTCTCTCTCTCTCTCTCTCTCTCTCTCTCTCTCTCTCTCTCTCTATATATATATATATATATATATTGTATCTGTCTATCTGTCAGTCCATTTATCTTTCTACTGTGTCTGTCTGTCTGTCTGTCTGTCTATTTAATGTATTTATCTGTCTGTCCATCCATCCATTTATTTATCTATTGTATCTGTCTGTTTGTCTGTACATCCATTTATTTATGTACTGTATCTGTCTGTCTGTCTGTTTACTGTATCTATCTGTCTGCCTGGCTATCCGTCCATCTGTCTATCTACTGTATCTATCTGTCTGTCTGTCCATCCATCCATTTATCTATCTGTGTGTCTGTCTGTCTATCCATTTATCTATGTAGTGTATCTGTCTGTCTGTCTGCTGTCTGTTTATTGTATCTATCTGTCTGTCTGTCTATCTATATCAATTGTATCTGTCTGTCTGTCTACAGTACCTTTCTGTCTGTCCACCCGTCTGTCCATCCATTTATCCATCTGTCTGTCTGTCTGTCTACATGTCTTACTGTCTGTCCATCTGTCCGTCCATCTATTTATCTATCTATTGTATCAGTCTGTCCGTCAGTCCATTTATCTTTCTACTGTGTCTGTCTGTCGTCCATCTATTTATCTATCTACTGAATGTGTCTTTCTGTCTGTCTGTCTCTCTCTCTCTCTCTATATATATATATATCTGTTGTATCTGTCTGTCTGTCAGTCCATTTATCTTTCTACTGTGTCTGTCCATCCATCCATTTATTTATGTACTGTATCTGTCTGTGTGTCTGTCTGTTTACTGTATCTATCTGTCTGCCTGGCTATCCATCCATCTGTCTATCTACTGTATCTATCTGTCTGTCTGTCTGTCTGTCCATCCATCCATTTATCTATCTGTGTGTGTGTCTGTCTGTCTATCCATTTATCTATGTAGTGTATCTGTCTGTCTGTCTGCTGTCTGTCTGTCTACAGTACCTTTCTGTCTGTCCACCCGTCTATCCATCCATTTATCTATCTGTCTGTCTATCTATATCTATTATATCTGTCTGTCTGTCTACAGTACCTTTCTGTCTGTCCACCCGTCTGTCCATCCATTTATCTATCTGTCTGTCTATCTATATCTATTATATCTGTCTGTCTGTCTACATATCTTTCTGTCTGTCCATCTGTCCGTCCGTCTATTTATCTATCTATTGTATCTGTCTGTCCGTCAGTCCATTTACCTATCTACTGAATGTGTCTGTCTGTCTATCTACTGTGTCTATCTGTCTGTCCGTCCATCCATCCATTTATCTATCTGTCAGTCTGTCCATTTATCTATCTGTCTGTCTGTCTGTCTGTCTGTCTGTCTGTCCATGTATCTATGTAATGTGTCTGTCTGTCTGTCTACTGTAACTATCTGTCTGTTTTTCTCTCTGCCGTCCATCTATTGTATCTGTCTGTCTGTCTGTATCTATTGTATCTGTATATCTGTTTGTCTATCTATCTACTGTATCTGTCTGTCTGTCTGTCTGTCTGTCCATCCGTCCATCCATTTATCGATGTACTGTATCTGCCTGTCTGTCTGTTTACTGTATCTATCTGTCTGTCTGTCTGTCTATCCATTTATCGATGTACCCATCTCTCTGTCTGTTTGGCCGTCCATACATTTATCTATGTACTGTATCTGTCTGTCTGTCTGTTTACTGTATCTATCTGTCTGTCGGTCCAGACATCCATCCATTTATCTATCTACTTATCTGTCTGTCTGTCTGTCTGTCTATCTATATCTATATCTATATCTATCTGTCTGTCTGTTTATAGTATATTTCTGTCTGTCCATCCTTCTATCAATTTATCTATCTATTGTATCTGTCTGTCAGTCTGTCTGTCTGTCTGTGTACTGTATCTTTCTGTCTGTTTATCTATCCCCATGCAGTCTCGTGATCCCTTCTGGATGCTGGGTTTTGTGAAGCATGGATGCCTGGTATTTTAATCCATGCAGGGAGATGGGCTGATGAGATGTTTGTGAAAGGCTTTGTCTAAGCTGCAGAGTTCATTGAGACGCACTCAAATGTAAACCTCAACCCTACAACACTCGGTGCTTTGGATAGGGAGGCTCCAATTATGAATTCATCTTTGTGTGTCCATTGTGTATTGAATAATAAATTGTGAATGAATAAAATGGTCTTGTGGTTTCAAAAAAATAAGTTTGATTGCTAATTAACCCCTCTCCGTGTAATAACACCGGGCCTCCAAGTGCGTTTTCGGCCCATGACTCTATGTTAGGATGGACCGTGAGGGCTAATCCTGTTTCGAGAGGTTACTTCAAAGAAAAACCTAATGAGACGTTTTGGAAAACACAGAACTGCTTCACCTCTCGAGGTCAATGAAATAATGACTTAGAGTCCCTGTTAACAGCCTTGCGAAACAGCTAATATGTTTCAGATGCAAAAAAGTTGATTACAGTTTAAAGTCTTTTCTGTAAATCGCCCAAACGTTATCAACAACATAGCAAACACTGTACAAAAATTCTGTAGATATATGAGTACTATGAAAAGTTGCCTGTTTCCACTTTTGTGTCTTTAAACGCTCGTTTTTCGAGGTTGACAAACTTATTTCTGGGTTTTTTGGCTTGTTAGCTGTACACCTTGTCACACAGCAGCGTTTAGGTTTTATTCTCTTTTTAAGTTTAATCTGTAAATAAGTTTTTATAAGCTGTCGACGACCCCAAAAAACGAGCCTTTAAAGACACAAAACTGGAAACAGGCAACTTTTCATAGTACTCATATTAGTAGAACTGCGTCCACTAGGTGGAAACGTTGTCGGCGATCCACTTTTTTCCTCCTTAAAGGCTGGGTTTTACGTCTCCACAGCTTATTAAAACTTATTGCTGGGTTCTTTGGCTTGTTAGCTGTACATATTGTCACACAGCAGCTTTTAGGCATTATTCTGTTTTTTGTTATAAGCCAGAAATGACAACAAGGCGGCCTCTCGCAATACAAAGTCAATGGAGACGTTTGATTGTTTTCCCCCCGGTGGGCGTGGTTTTCAGGTTATGACGCGCTGCGCTCTGTCTCTATTGACACGTTATCTCGTCAATTAAGAGAAAACATTTGCAAAAAATAAAAACAGGTGTTTCTGATGTATTTTTATGTTAATCTGCAATACCGTGATTATCCAATTTCTGAAAAAAACTGAAGCTAAAACGTTATTTACTAATTTTAAACTATGTGTATGTTTTGATAATTTTTCTGAATCTGATTTCTAAGAAAATTCCTTCACAAAAATGCAATTATTTCAGCGTTTGCTATTTTTTTTTTTTTTTAAATACCCATATTTAAGAGTTTATGATCAGAGAAAAAATATAGAAAAGATTTTCCCATTTTGTTTGTTTGGTTATTGTTTGTTTGAAAGCAGAGGGTCTGTTCTTTTAATTTGATATATTTGTATGTTTATATATTTTTAGCAGAACATTTTCCTGGAAGGCATTTTGTGAAACTTTTTACACTGGGGACGCTGGGGACATGTCCCCACCACTTTTTTTGAAATGGCTGATTTTGTCCCCAACACTTTTTGAAAGCATTTGGTTAAAATGTTCTGAAAAATCAAGCGAACCAAGAAATGTTAAAGGTTTATTTGCACAAAATAAAACATGCAATGCAGTTTAAATACAAAAAAAAATGTACATTGTCCAAAAAAAGTAACTTAAACAAGTTAACTATTACGGACTATAAAATGCGCCGATCAGTAACTTGAACAAATTTTTGATGGCCCATTTTTGATGCGCCGTTATTCAATATTTTTCCCGTCCTGCTGTAATGTTTTTTCATCTGATCTTTGGTCCCCACCACTTTTCAACACAAACTGACGCCCCTGGTGAAAATCACAAAAAAAAGTTTTCACAAAATGTCTGGCGGGGAATGAGTTAAAATAAAAGTGTCCGGCAAAAGGATAAATGTATGTAAATATAAACTTCATTTGCATAAATAGTAATAAATTTGCCATTAGTTACACTGAGGTTGGTCCTGTTCTGTAAAACCCGCTGTGTTTCCCTCACTTAGTGATTAAACTGAGGAGGTTCCCATGGAGACCCCTCAAGCTGTCACTGTCCAAGCCCTAAATCTCCAGCAGAAGTAAAAGTTGTTTTTGTGAGGGTGACACTTCCTTTCAGATGAGCACAGATTTATGTCCCTTCCAAGACGATCCAGCATCTTCAAAAGGGTCAATCTGGGAACACGGCATAAGGGAAAACATTTCACAGCAGATGCCACATTGCTGACACAGTGCGATACATTTAAATGCGGTCGTTTTACCTTTCAGCGATGCAAACTTAAAGAGTAAGAATTTTGTGGTGCTTCATACATCCCAGTTTAGCAAGGTTAACTCCAAAAGTGACATCTGGGCTTAATAAGTCCCTCCTGCAGTGTTTTCAGTGGGCGTCGCTCTCAAACAAAGCACCAATCGGAGAGTAATCACAGGCTGAAACTCCACCCTCCAATTGCATTCAGCATCTCAAGGCTTTTTGTCCCAAAACTATTCTCCGTTTTTCACCCTTTCCCTCTGCTCTGTCCCATTGAGCACCATCCAGACTGACTGGTGTGTGAACAGCTATGCAGTCTGTAAAGCAGCCCTTATTTATATCATAACAGCCTACAGAAACCTCCGGACCGGGGTCTCCGAGGTGGATACTGAAGAAATACAACTCTGAGAAACCAAGAAGGACTGCTTCAATTTAAGAGAGGATCAAGGGAAGCTTCCAAATGAAAGATCCTGAAGTGTCCGTGAGCAACAATAGGATACAGCAAGAGACTTTATTGACTGTTTAGATTAATCCTGAAAGGATTGCTTTGGACCGCATCTTCAACAGGTGGTTTTGAAGAACGGGCTTCCTGATTGAAGAACTTCCATTTAACTTTAACGCTAAAGCAAACATTTCAAAAACAATTATGGCCAACTCTGGGTTTCAGCTCCTCGGCTACTTTCTTGCTTTGGGTGGATGGATTGGTATCATCTCCACCACGGTGCTGCCACAATGGAAGCAGTCGTCGTACGCCGGGGACGCCATCATCATGGCTGTGGGCTTGTACGAGGGTCTCTGGATGTCCTGCGCATCTCAAAGTACAGGCCAGGTGCAGTGCAAGATTTTTGACTCCTTGCTTTCCCTGGATGGTAAGTACCGAACAATAGAAGACAAACAACGCTTGCGGGTTTAATAGCCATTGCATGGTGCTTACGATCCTAATAATGTGTCATTTAAAACATATTAAAATGTTTGATATATGACTTAAATTAAAAAATAGTTTTCTTTGGCTAGAAGTTGAGGGCAAAAATATGCAATCGAATCCATGAGCTGCTGTGTACATATGGATTTAATCAACTGGTTTAATCTATCAAATTAAACTATGCGCGTATTGACACTGTAATTAAAGTCTTATGTGACGCCAACCTCGTGGAGACGCCGAGCGCATCAGACTGTTGGAATGCCATTACACAACGATTAATCAACATTTAGCACCAGTCGCTGTCAATTTTGTGGTTTCTCGTTACGTCGCATCGCAGTCACTTCAGGTCTATTTCTGTCTGCTGACATCGCCTCAAGACGACATCCTTAACATTACGAATAGTGACTGATGATGGTGCCTTTAGTTTAATTGGCATCACATCCACATCTGTTGGCGATTTGCGGTCAAATATTACAACACTTCAGGCGTAAACAAAACCATGGTAAACATCAGTTAAGTTTTCATAATAGCAAATGTATTATAGGTCACAGTAATATATGACTGTGTTCAAAAGAGTGTTTTTATATCCAGCATCATCTCTAATAACAGTGTATTGTGTTGAGGTGATGAATGGCAGTTGTGTTTAGAATAAAAGGCCAGTGTTCAGACAAACACTAGAGAAATGTTCAGAATGCACATCCCCGCACACAACACACAACTCTTAGCAAAGATCAGATATGCAAATATTTCCTTACAGCTGTCAAGACTGCATTTAAAGACAAATATAAAATCAATCAATCTGGGTTAAGATATGTTATGAAAATTAAAAACCAAAAAGGGTTATACGATTATAAACAATAAATTGTGAAAAAAACACTTGCTGTGGCTAGACCCGGAATCTAAACTGAGAAACGCACAAAATAACATCAAACGTCTTTCTTAAAGGGATAGTTTATGGAAAAATTAAACTTCTGTTATCATTTACACAACCTCAAATTGTTAAAAACCTGTATACATTTCTTTGTTCTGCTGAACACAAAGATATTTTGAAACTGATCAGGGGCACCATTCACTTCCATAGTATTATTTTTGCCTAGTTCGGAAGTCAATGGTGCCCCAGATCTGCTTTGTTACAAAAAATTTTTTTCACAAAATCTTCCTTGGTTTTCTTCAAAACAAATAAATTAATACTGGTTTGAAACAAGTTGAGGTTGAGTAATCCTAATCCAAAATGATTCAAAAGCTGTCACTGGTATGGCTACCCAGTTTAGGGTTAGATTTGGTGTTTGCATTAGGATGTCACTTGAAGATTTTTTTTTTCTAAATTTTAAAAACATTGTCGCCGGCCATTAGGGTTACAGTTGGGTTTGGTTAAGGATGTCATTTTTATGTAAATCTAACCCTAAACTGAAGCGACAATGGTAAGAAAATAGGACAAAACAGTTGAGTAACCAATACGTGACAATGACACATAAACTGAAATTCGTGATACGATTACAAATAAAACACGGAAATTTGTGACAGTATCACAAAAAAAGAATAAAAAAATTACATGACTATAGGTATGTAATTTCGTGTGACTTTTAACTCTTTCGCCGCCATTGATGAGATAACTCATCAATTAAGAGAAAATGCTTCCCTCCCAATGACAAGAATTTCTTACTTTCCACAATACCGCTATTATCCACCGAAGGCGCACTTCCGCAACTTATACAACCCGGAAAAAAAACGTATACAACCCGGAAGTAGCGCCTCACTTGAAAGAGAAAGAACTCTGTGTATGTTGTAAAGATCGCTCTGCATCTGATCTCTATCAAAAGTCCTTCACAAAAATGAAATTATCTCAGCTTTTTGCTCAAAATTGGGTGTTTTTGAAGAAACTTACCCATATTTGAGAGGTGACAAAAAAAGAACTAATGAAAGTACGATTAAACTTTTTTTTTTTTTTTGAAAGCAGAGGGTCTGTTCCTTCATTTGATATATTGTTTGTTTATATATTTAAAGAAGAACATTTTATAGAAGGCATTAAACTTTTGTGAAAATTATGAAAAATGCTGGCGCTGGCAAGTTGCACTGTCCTGCAAACACACAATAACCAAACACACCTTAATGCCTTTTAAAGTCATCCTGCAGCCTTAGATCAGATTTTTCAGGTGTGTTTGATTAGGATTGGAGCTAAACTTTGCAGGACAGTGGCCCACCAGGACCAGAAATGCACACCCCTGCCTTATCAGTACAAAGGGTACAACAGTGACAGCTTTTGTACGTTTTATTCTGAGGATGCACAATATTGTTACACAGACATTTTCACCCATGTGTCTCTCTCTGCTTCCCAACTGAACTTAGTTACTTTGACTGAGCTTCCCAGTTGAGCAACAGAATCCTCTCTGACTCTACCCAACAGATTTAAGATAGATTTATTCAAAGAAACTTTGCAACGAGGTTTTACAGAGTACGGTTTGGCTTTTCATCCATCACGGGCATCCAGAGCTCGTACAAAGAGCGCTCTCTGTGAACCGTAGTGCACATGGAGGAATCTGTAACCCTCGGCCCACAAAGGGTGACAGTACCATCTGATTCCACTGTCCTCCACCCTCCTCAGCCTTAGGTCATCTGCTCAGATAGTGACAGCAATGTTCTGGGCTTATGTATGTACAGACGGCCTCCTACAAGCTTGCATTGTTTGCCATTTATGCAGTGGTTCTGATGTCTTTTGTTGAATAACTGTTATTAGATTATGCTGTCCTAGCACAGGGTATATAAGGCAAAACATCATTACAATATGAATCAGAATATGACGTTTGAAACACGCCAGCATTTTTTGTTTTATGGCACAGTTAAATGCATGTTTGAAACAACACAGTAATACTGTATTTGCTTAAATAAGGGATAAAAACATAATCCAAAGTATACTAAAAATTTTGAAATCATAATAATATAATTGGGTGTAAATCCTATAAGAAACCATAACGCTTGACATTAAAATGTATTATAAGTTCTCGCAACCAATTCTTATCATACACCAGATCAAATATGACAACTTAATATCTTTTACCCTGTTTGTGTTTCGACATAAACTCATCATAATGTAAAGAACATTCGGTGCAAATATACCCTTGATATCTTTAATATTGATCATGTCAAAAATTGAAATCAAACTTTGATGCTCCTCACCTCTTTATTAGATTATGACACTTTAATGTCACATGTGTGTTTTGAAAAAAGAAAAAAAATATATAGGGCTCTATAAAACACTGAAAAATAAATATGAATGCCAACAGGGTGAAA
Organism: Paramisgurnus dabryanus; assembly: GCF_030506205.2. Taxonomy (NCBI): domain Eukaryota; kingdom Metazoa; phylum Chordata; class Actinopteri; order Cypriniformes; family Cobitidae; genus Paramisgurnus; species Paramisgurnus dabryanus. The sequence goes on from NC_133350.1 coordinate 13,482,143, forward strand.
AATATGAACGGACCCTTGACTTGCACTTATTTGAACCTATTATGTATGGCTGATATGAGTTTCAGATTCCTCCAAAAATCACTGAGGGCGTCAGAAATGATAATGACGTCATAAACAACTCATTTGTTTGAGGAATGCATTGAGCGATGTTTTCAGTGACGTGCAAAACATCCCACAAGCGTGCAAACAATAGACAATGCCTGATCCTCACATGCAGCTTTGCTTGAAAATCTCATCCACCACCGTGTACACGCTTGCTTTCTCTGCCATCGTGCCAGGCAGTGCCAACCTTTGCTCTGGGTAAAGGACTGTGGGTGGACACCCGCCCTCCCCTTCACCCTGAATCTAACTACTCTCATTCACTCATGACCCAGGGATCACGGTGGACCTCCGTAAGGGCTTCTAGGTTCCCTCTTATAAATCAGGAAATGAAGCAAAACAAGGATGAAAGACAAGAAAATAAGACCTCTCTTATAAAGCTGTAAAACTCAAATTTCAAAGACGACCCCATCACACATAAATAATACATCAAAAGTTATTAGATAATCTCTCTTTGGTTCTGACTTTCTTTGATATGCTGTTGAGCATATTTTATGGCTTCGATTCATGTTTGATGCATTACTCTGGTTGAAATACTGGATTGTACTTCAGTGTTTGAAGAAAAGTAGAAAATGGAGGTACACAAAAAAGTGCGTGGATAGTTCAAGAAAGTTGGTGGTCTCTGTGAATTCAAGTACAAGTTACTGTCGATCTTTTGAGAGTGTCAGAGCATGGTACAGCTGGCATGTTAGTGTGTTCACAAAAGCAGTGAAAACAATTCTTCATTGTGGATGAAACCACAGTGATTGCTTCTGTGTGAAACATTTACAAATGTCTATCTTACAACATTATGCATGAACTGTAGATTATTATCTATTTTTCATTAAAATACTGTAACACTGTTAATGTATTAAATCAGCATAAAATCAGAACTATCGACAGATAATACACTTTTGTGCTTAACTATCATTAAAGGGAAAACAAAAAAGGGATAGTTCACCCGAAAATGAAAATCATGTCATCACTTATGTTGCTCTAAACCTTTTGAAAAGAATATATTTTGATAAAACTGACCATCATCATTTATCAAAATATCTTCTTTTGTGTTAACAGAAGAAACTCACACAAGTTTAAAACAACACGAGTGTGAGTAAATGATGACAGAATTTTCATTTTTGGGTAAACTATCCCTTTAAATGAAAATGTGCTTAAAGGTATAGCTCCCCCCAAAAAACGCAAAAGCGCAAATCCTGTCATTATTTACTCATTCTCAAGTTGTCCCCAACCTGTATGAATTTATTTGTCCTGCTGTACACAAAAGAAAATATGTGACCTGTGCTGACAAAATGAGTCTGAATGTGCATCATCTAATTTTGAGCTAGAGGCAAAGAAAGTATAAAATTTTCGATTTTGGTCGAAATTGAGGTTTTTAAAATAATAAGTACATTAAAGGAATAGTCTACTCTTTTGCCATATTAAACTATGTTATTACCTCAAACTAGACGAATTAATACAAACCTATCTTTTTTCAATGCGTGCACTGTACAGCGTGTTGTGAATGTGTTAGCGTTTAGCCTAGCCCCATTCATTCCTATGGTACCAAAAAAAAGTTTTATTTTGTGGCACCATACTTACTGGTATAACTTCTCATGTAACAGTCTTTAAATAGGGAAAACACGGAAGTGTTTGGTGGCTTTCCTGTTTGGTACCATAGGAATGAATGGGGCTAGGCTAAATGCTAACACATTCACAACACGCTGTACAGTGCACGCATTGGAAAAAAATAGGTATGTATTAATTCGTCTACACTGTAAAAAAATTCCGTAGAAATTGCAGCTGGGTTGCCGGTAATTTACCGTAGATTTAAATTTATGTTATTTACTGGCAACATTTTGTTCAAAGTTAAATGAACATTAAACAATTACAAGTCTTTGTCTTTACAGAGTAAAACTAAAAAAACAGCATCAAGCAAAACATTCTGGGAAACAAAATCTGAAGCAAAAAACAGAAAAAGGTTTATGATGATTTCTGGTTCCCAGAATGCTTTGCATGAGGCTATTATTGTATAGTTTTATTCTACACTGTAAAAAAAATCCGTAGAAATTACAATGTTATTGCAGCTGGGTTGCCGGAAATTTACCGTAGATTTACGTTTATGTTATTTACTAGCAAGAGTTTGTTCAAAGTAAAATAAATTTTAAATATTAACAAGTCTTTATCTTTACAGAATAAAACTATACAATAACAGCCTCATGCAAAGCATTCTGGGAACCAGAAATCATCATCAACCTTTTTCTGTTTTTGCCTCAGATTTTGTTTTCCAGAATGTTTTACTTGATGCTGTTTTTTTAGTTTTACTCTGTAAAGACAAAGACTTGTAAATGTTTAATGTTCATTTAACTTTGAACAAACTCTTGCCAGTAAATAACATAAATGTAAATCTACGGTAAATTACCGGCAACCCAGCTGCAATTTCTACGGAATTTTTTTACAGTGTATAAAGATAAAGACTTGTTAATATTTAAAATGTATTTAACTTTGAAAAAACTCTTGCCAGTAAATAACATAAATGTAAATCTACGGTAAATTACCGGCAACCCAGCTGCAATAACATTGTAATTTCTACGGATTTTTTTTACAGTGTAGGTTGAGCTAATAACATAGTTTAATATGGCAAAAGAGTAGACTATTCCTTTAACCCTCCTATTATGTTTAAGGTCAGACTGACCCCAAAGCTACTTTGACAGCTCTGATTGTATTTTTAATCCTTTAAAGCAGGGATTCCCAAAGTGTGGTACGCGCACCCCCAGGGGTACGCGAGCTGCCACCAGGGGGTGCGCGAGAGGAAAAATGTAATGGCGGTCTGTTTCTTTAAGTGGGATTTTTCCATACAATAAATGAACAGTAAACATTTCCTTTGTAATCGCTTTTATTTTAAATAAAAAACTATAATTTATTAGTTTTTGATAGAAACGTAGAAGACAGCTGCTGTCTTTTTCTACGCACTGCTCTTCTGTTATGCACTGCAGCCGCTATATGCGTGCCAACTCGTTTCATTCATTCCATATATATTATAAATATGCTTAACTGACTGAAATCAGGGAAACTGTCATGTGGGACGTCTTATGATAAAGTTGTTAGTCACGAAGGAGGAGAGGGACCAAGAGAGAGAGACTTTTTTCTGACAAAAATAGAAATAATGAAATGTGACAACACATGGGCACAGGATACGCGAGCAATGTGTTTTCATGCATGGTAAAGAGACCGCCAATGAATTATATAATAAAATACATAAATACTTACTGTAGAGAACTTATTAAAAGCTTTCATTTAATTTTGTTTGAAACTTGAGCTGTTATAATGAATCTGCAAACTATTATACACCTTTTGTGCGAACAGTAAAGGCTTTCGTTAATGTGTTTGATGGGTCTGCACGTGACGCACTGGTAAACATGAGGAAACCTCTCATATGTCATCTATTAGCTGACGGCAGTAAGTGTAAGTTTTTTACCATAGTAAACTCGAATGGCGTCTAAATATCACAGTGGTTAAACGCATACACGGGGGCGCGCATCATCTACGCTGAGCGTAGTTTCAGATGGTGCAATAGGCGTAAATATTTTTCACAATGTTGGACGTAGCTAAGCCCGACGTAGGACTATTACACCCAACTTCTTAACGTCCGGCTAGTGCAACCGGCCCTTGGTTATTTGCGCATGATTAAACATGAGTATTTATGGTGAGAAAATAAAGCTTTTTTGGATTTTTTTTTAAATGGGCATTGGGGGTGCGCAGACATAGAAGGGGGTGCGCAGGAAAAAAAGTTTGGGAACCCCTGCTTTAAAGGAACACACCACCAATTTTCAATATTTTACAATGTTCTTACCTCAACTTGGAATGAATGGGCTAAATGCCAACACGTTCAAGAAGCGCTGTACAAGGATTAAAAGTGCACGCATAGAAAAAATATAGGTATGTATTAATTTAAGTTTAAGTTTTCCTTTAAATCTACTTATTAACTTTATACTATTATCCTTAATACTTTTTGACTTGAGGTTACTTTTATTTACTTTTGATAAAAGTGTCTGCCAAATATATAAATGAACATACAGTACACACAGTGTTTTTTATTATTAATATGTGAAAAACTGTCAAAACTGTTCTTAAATAAAATAAATGTTATATATTATTTTCATTACTTTTATTTTTGTACTAAATATACACAAAATGTATGTGCTACAAAAGATTTGTTATCATAGAAATGAATCCATTAAATAAACAATTTATGTATATAAAAAATAAAAAAAGTTTTTTTTTCTACAATTTTATTTTAAATTTGAAGTTATTTCATATATATTAAACTATTTGGGATCAATTTGACCTCAAATAGTTAATTATTATCTATTAAGAGACTCGCCCTGACTGACAGATCCACACATGACCCCGATATATACACATATATACACCGAATTACAGTTTTATCTTCTTGATGGGAAATAAATCAAATTCAAGTGGATTTGTGCCTAAAACAAGCAAAAAATCTGCAAACGGAATAACAAAAAATTCTTGATTTTGTCTTGATTTTGATCTCCCATTCGCAAATTTTTTGTTTAAAGCACAAATTCACTTAAATTTGATATATTTTTGGTCTAAAAACTCATTAAGAAAATGCATCTTGATTGTAGATATTTGTACTGAAAACAAGACAAAAATACTAAGTAAGAAATCTTTTTTTGCAGTGTGGAAAACTATAGTGATAACATCAAAATATCTTCCCTTGTGTTCATCATCAAATGCATTTATACAGGTTTGAAACAACCTGAGAGTGAGTAAATGATGACGGACTTCTAGTTTTAGGACGAACTTTCTCTTTGACTACTATTAAAGTCATTTCAGATGGGGTTAGAATATGATCATGGCTTTGATCGTAGAGTTACTTTATGACATGATCAGTTTATATTATTTAGTCAAAAACATATAAAAAGAAATATCAAACTACCAGCACTATCACATGTGTTTTTCTCAGTCCACATTCAGACATGTCGAGCCCTGATGGTGATCTCGGTGCTGATGGGATTTATCGCCATCATTGTGAGCGTAGTGGGAATGAAGTGTACTAAAGTGGGTGACAACAACCCGTCTACCAAGAGCAAGATCGCCATCTCTGGTGGAACCCTATTTCTGCTCTCAGGTGAGACTCTTGACCGGTTTACAAACGCTAACATCTTACTAATACCATCTTGTATTGTATGTGACTGTTTGTTAGATATATTCTGTTTAACCATACTGGTTCATTTTTCTTACTGTGGAGGAGTAAACACAAACAAAATCACTCCTAATGTTATTTCTCTCGATTAGTGTCACTGAGCTAAGAATAAGTGTATTTTGTTATCCAGGTTAGACTCGCGTGATGTCAGCACTGTAAATCATTTAGTGTAAATTAGTTTTGGTAAATACAATCCAGATTCTTTCATTACTCCACATTCTTGTGTCTCTTCTGACCCATTTAAACATGCTGGAGCAAACACGAGGTGGCTATTTTGCTGTCATGTTCCCCTTTGGTAAATGCTGAATGTACACAAACTAGGTTTATACCTGGCCCATGTTTTTATAATCTCTAGGTTTGTGCACGGTGGTGGCTGTGTCCTGGTACGCCGCGCAGGTCTCCTATCATTTCTTCGATCCAAATACACCGCTTAATGCCAGGTAGGATCATTAACAGATGACATTTTATTTTCCCGCATTAAACATCACCAACTTCATCCTCATCAGTCCCTCTAGAAAAATGTGATTATGCGATCGCATGATTCAACGCATAATCAGCCAAAGTCCACATATTTATGCAGGGTCCGCATTTTTTCAAATACGCCGCACTTTTGCAGCATAAATTGCAGATTTCTGTGCGCAAAATACGCGGGAAATATGATTTCATAATCCCCGCATTTTCATTGCAAAATCACATATATCTTAGCAGAAAGTTGAAAAATGTTGCATTTACTTCACACAAGCGTAGCCATGTCCCCTGTTGCCATTGGAACGTTATGAAGTGACGTGATTATGTGACGTGAATATCACTGAAAAGCTGCAAAAGCTGAAAACAGTTTTTGCAAGTTCCCGCAAATTTTTGCTAGTTCCCGCAATTTCATCGCATAAAATTGCATAACTATACCACATATTCCATCGCATTTTTTAAGTAAACATGCTGCAAGATCAAGGATTTTTGCATGCAACAATCACAAAAAACTCAAAGTTTTTCTGGAAGGACTGCTTCATTTATTATATTGAAAGCCAATCAGATGCCACTGGTGAAAAGCAGGTATTAGCCTTTAAACTACAATAAAATTGCTGAAAAAATGATTGATCAATGAATCAGTATCAAGTTAATACAATGTGATCAGCTTCTCTTGTGAACATCACAAAGTGAATCTTATCAAATCTGTTGATCATGTCCAGATCATAGTTAACCCTTAAACCAAAAGAGGAAATTACAAACTACTGGTTCTTATCACTGTAATGAAATGAAAAGGTATTTATAGACATCATGGTAGTGATAAGATAAACTCAAACATTATGGTTATGACAACTAACTGCGCCTAATTTTCAATTCGCTTAATTTTGATGTTAACAAAAAATGTTCAAGGATAACTTCACCCCAAAAATGACATTTCCTCTCCCTCATGCCACCCAAGATATTTATGTCTTTCGTTCTTCAGCCAAACACGATCAGAGTTTATTGTATATTGCTTTGTAATGACATTGAACCCCAGTGAAGCTCCAGTGCATCCATCCATTATAAAAGTAATCCATATGACTCCAGTAGGTTAATAAATGTAATCCAGGAACAAAGATGATAATTGGATTTTACCACAGGCAAAATATAAAAAATAATAAAAGTCTGCTGAAGTGAAACAACGGGTTTGTACTAAAAAAGATTAATATCTTCAGCTTTTTAGTGACAGTGAGGATGCATATGTAATGTAAACAGCCAATAACAGCTCCATATTCACATAAAAAAATGTGAAATTGCATTGGATCTTTCTGTGTGTTTCATCACAACGATTATGACAACTAGCCCTAAGACAATTAGAGTCTTATAGATTATTTTTTATCCCTGTCCAGGCAAGACATAAACAGAAAGACATAGACATCTTGGATGACATGGGGGGGTTAAAAAAATCAGAAATTGAGTTTATTCTTTAATGCTTCTAAACAAAGACTTCCTTTAGACTTCTTTTTAGTAATTTAGGAAGAAATCTGAACATGTTTTTGAAACATTCACTAAAGAAGGTGTGGCCTCTTTCTTTCAGATATGAATTTGGCCCCGCCCTGTTTGTAGGGTGGGCGGCAGCCATCTTGACGATGTTGGGCGGGTCGTTCCTCTGTTGTTCCTGCATGAATGAGGACAGAAGAGGACAACAGTTCTACCGGCAATCTCAGCCCTCTACAGCCAGGGAGTACGTGTAAACAAAAAACAATAACAGCACCGCCGATGTGGAGAATTTAACTTTAAAGAACAACAGGCACGAGAGACAGAGTACATCCCACCATGAGTACACCTCACTCGCACAGACCGATTACCCAGGGCACACATATACACAAAATCAACTAAACTATTACATGAAGAAATACTTACACTTACAATGTCATTTGTTTAATACTTTTTGAGAGATACAAGCTTGTGTGTCTTCACAGAGAATGTGGAAACTTTCCCAACATGCCATGTGTTAATAGAGACTCTTTAATGGCTAAAACAAAAATTATAGCTGACCTCCCTAAGATTTTATAAAAGAGCATTTACACTGGACCTTCTTGTATGATGTCGCTTTGTTTGGTTTGATTTTGTGATACTGTATAATCAAACTTAAAGGCAAAAAAGACTGTAATGTGGCTATGATCGGAATTGTATACTTCTATACTGCTATTAATGGAGTATATGCACGATTGCATGACAAACTATATTTTCTAAAATGTCCAACATGCATCAGAGCACACTGCATGAAAAGCTATTTCCCGTAATTAGGAATGCACCGACGCAAAAGTTTGATTACGTATGGGGTGTACACACCAAACACAAATTCAACGATTTGCGCAAGTAGATTCAATGCAAACGTGCAAATAGATGAGAACTCGCCTCAAACACGCCTTTGCACAAGTTGACAGTGTTGGGGGTAACGCATTACAAGTAACATGCATTACGTAATAATATTACTTTTCTGAAGTAACGAGTAAAGTAACGCATTACTTTTTAAATGTACACATTATTATTTGAGTTACTTTTTTAGAAAAAGTAATGCAAGTTACTTTTTTTGATTAATTAATTTGATTTAAAAAAAATTATGTACTTATTTAAACTGAACGTAGTCACATTATGCACATTATGCGTACATGCATGTGTGGGAACAGTTTGAGTCAGAAACTGAGATTGCAGGCAAGAGCTCAGCATTTTTGTGATGAAATATGCATTTTTTTTAATGCAGAACTTTTTGGTAATTAAAAACACCGGCAAGGCCTGAAAGAGATCAAGCCTCAGACAGGAAAAAGTAACGCAAAAGTAACTAAAAAGTAATGTAAGCATTACTTTCCATGAAAAGTAACTAAGTAACACAATTAGTTACTTTTTTGTGAGTAACTTAATATTGTAATGCATTACTTTTAAAAGTAACTTTCCCCAACACTCCAAGTTGAAAATTTTCAACTCAAGCGAAAAATTTGCATGACAGGAAGTTAATTCCCACGAGGAATTTAGAGCGAGGAACACAAAGCTACGTAGAATGACATCTACCGATACCGATATTTGATTATTTCAAATAATTGACACAAAATCTTAAAAGTGCTGAGCGTACAAACCGCAATTCTGTTTTTCATTGTTACACAACTTTAAATAATTGTCCGATGTCACCCTGGTGAAAAACAAATATACTTTATTGTATTTCAAGTATATTTAACTTTGCAATAGTACATTACAAATATACTTACAAAGGAATGTACTTTCTTTAAACATATTTAAAGTATGCTTACAACATATTTGCGAGTATTTTTTACAATTAAACTTTTAACATACTTCAAAATAATTATACTTTAGTATATTTTCTAAAAGTATACTTTAGAAAAATATACTTAAAGTTAAAGTTTTGTGCAATTTTTAAAGTATACTAAATTTAAACTTATTTTAAAATGTATTTTAGGTATACTTTATCGGTATGCTTAAAGTTATCATTATAATAATGCACTGACAGTATATTTCTAAAATACATTATTTAGTATTCTTTAGAAACAGTATATTTTAAGTACATTTTGATATGTATATGGGGTGTACAAATGTATATTATTTTATGGAGAAATAACGTGGGCTTAAAATTACGAGAGAGCAGAATGTTCAGTTACATTTTATATTGTAGATGTATACATTTGTAATATACTATTAACATAATAAGGTACACTTTAACTTCACTATAGTCAAGCATTGGATAAATCAATTAACTGTGTTTTACCACAAAATAACCATGGTTTTGCTAATAATAATCAATATACCAAAAAAAAAAATAAATACTAAACTTTTACCACAAAAAAAACATTCCTTTTCGTAAGGGGAATATGAGTGTTTGTTTTTTTGTAGTTTTTGAGTCAATTGCATACCGCTTTTAGCTGTACACATTAATTAACTTAAACCGTTTTCGTAAATGCATTTCAGAGAAAAGTGAATTCTGAGATTTGAATAATGCATCTGACGTGTGTGATGACGTCACGACGCACGTATTTTGATTTTTACCAGTCGTTCAAGACGGACGGATTCAGTCCCAAGGTACGTTAAAATATCTTAAAATGAATTATATTTGATTATCGTTTGACCATTCTGAAGTTTATCAGTAGACTATCATATTTCGAATGCGAAATGTTGTCAATAACGCGGTGTCTAACTCGCTATTAGTGATAAGCTGCTGTGTAGCTTAGCTTAGCTTAGCTTATAGCTAATGTTAAAGGTTTGAAAGATAGCACTGTTAGGCTGTTATATCGAATTAGTACACCCGATTGTTTTGTTAAATATATGTATTGGTGTGTATGTTAATGAAAAAGGTAGTGTCAGAAAATCTGTTTTTTAAATGTAGCGTGAAAGTTAACCATTTATTGACTGTTTCGAGGTTGTAAGGCTTTTACCTAACTGTATTTAGTATTAATGATGCTGCATTCTTTCCTTAGAAGCTAAAGTTTTTCAAAGACATTTGTAGGGAGGACTTTGCAGCTAATGGTAAGTCATTTTAAACTCTTAAGATATAATAATTCATTCGTAGTAGTAAATCAAGCTTCAGTTTAGATAACGTTATACATATTGAGGCGGTTTCCCGGACAGGGATTAGACTACTCCTAGACTAAAATAAATGTAAGAGCTGTCCAAACTGAAAACAACTTGCACTGACATATCTTAAAATACACCAGTGTCCTTTGTTTTGCCTCAAAATGCACACAGGTAATGTTTTTATTAAGGCATGTTTTTTGAAACTAGTTATATTTCTTTATTAAACTAAGGCCTAGTCCTGTTTTAAGCTAATCCCTTTCCAGGAAACCACCCAATTGTCTGCTTGTTGCATTTTCTTTCTGACAAGTTTTACATTTAAATTTAATACAATAAAATCTTTCTTTAGGAGCTGAAGTATTTTATGTAAGGAGGATTTTGCAGCCCATATAGGCAAGTCATTATAATGAAAACTCTTAGGGGTGGTTTCCCAGACAGGGATTAGATTTATCCAGGACTAGACCTTAGTTTAATTAGGATAGTTTTAACAAACATGCCTTACTAAAAACATTACTTATGTGCTTTACGATGTAAAACAAAGGGCACTGATGTATTTTAAGATATGTCAGAGCAAGTTGTTTTCAGTTTGGACAGCTCTTACATTTATTTTAGTCTAGGACTAGTCTAATTCCTGTCTGGGAAAACCGCCCCTTAATATATATGATGACATTTAAGTCAAGCTCTAGTTTAGGTAAAAATATATCTGCTATACAATCTCTGCCAGTAAACTATAGATTTAATACAGTTATTCTTAAATTAATGTAATGTTTTAATATTAAACACTTTTTAATTGAGCTTATTGTCTCTCTTTTTCAGATTTCCTTAGGCTGAACCAAAACCTGCCAGACTAAAGTTGATTTGGGAGAGAAAGACGTTGTAAACTCACTCATCTTGACATTCTTCAATGAGTAATTGTTCAATTTTTAGGCAAATACTGTACACTTTGAATGGTGTGAATAAAACTATATTTTAAATATATTTAAAATGAATTGTTTTTGACTGTTTTAATCAGCTTTTATTTATTTGGAAAAAAATATTTTGGTTATGTTACCAGCTAAAGTAATCTATTCACAAAATAGCACTCTTTCAGTTAACTAATTATTAACGCACTTGAAGTATACTCATTACTAATCTAGCTGCAGGTATGTAAAAGTATACAAAATGTAATGTACTTGGCATATTCATTTTTCACCAGTGCAGTTTTTAGAGTTTTGGATTGGCCAAAAATATATAGAATGTACGCAAACAGTCTATTTAAGGTATACTGATTGTATGTTTGCAAGACACTCATAATACATTTGCAATGTACTCCTAACATAACTAAAACACACTCTAAATCCACTTATCAAGCATGAATTTAGCACAAAAACAGTCATGTACTTAAATTGTACTAAATACACTTAAAGTTGTTCCACTTTAGCACACAAAAGTACACTAAATACACTTAAAGTTGTACTTTGTTACAATTAATATACAACTAAAATATATTAAGTACAAAATTAGTTGTTCCAAAATAGCACTCTTTAAATAAACTAATCAATAGCACACTTTAAGTATACTGGTCATTAGTGTGACTGCAAGTATACTTAAGTATATCAAAATTAAATATATTTAGCATACTATTTTTTCACCAGGGCAGTCATGGAAAAAAAATGCTTTTATCTCCCAATACCGATTTTATGCCGATATATCGGTGCATCCCTACCCACAATGCAATGCACTCTTGATTTTCATTTCTAGGGTGACTGAATTTTTGCAAAACATTTCGTAAAAATGAAAACCTTGAACATCCAAAATGATGAGGTCATGTGTGACAGCAATGTAGCATGCAACTCTTTCATGCCTTTGTTGTTGCACACACTATTAAAGAAGTGTATACTGCCGAGAATTTAGTAGTAAACTAGTATGCCATTCCGAACAAAGCCTATAGGTCAGAAATGTGTCATGGCTCACCTGATTGGCTGGACCGTTCTGCATGGTGGGAGCTCTGTTTGCCAGATTTGTGTGTTCCTGACCGTTGTGGCCGTACTAACGCCGCTTCGAGTAGATCATGAGTTACGAGACTTCCACCGTCCACTGGAATAAAAGGAATTCATTTAGAACCACAGTTAGTTAAAACCATCGACCAATGTGGGAAATGAACTTGGCTGACACTAAACAAATATTTTTATATCAAGCTGTAAACATGTTTTTAACACCATCCAACTGGTTTTAAACAAAACTATGTGATGATTTCTTTTGCATCCCATCGGAAGAAGAACACAAAACCTCATCTTATTTAGGACTTTATTCAAATGATAAAAAAGTGGACAATGAAAGATTCGTCTCTTGTCTCAAAAATCGTCTTCATTCAGCTGAAATGTTACTAACTGTGCACCTTTCATGCATGAAAATATATAACTCAAGACTCATCTTTTGCATGTTTCCTTTCAAAAACATCTGAAGTATGTAATATCAAAATAAGCCTATGCACTTTTCTTCATTTTCCTAAAATTTCCATGTCACGTAACATTTTTGTGGCATCACTTGATACATTAACACTGAACGAAGCAAGAACCTCTTGTGAATTGTCCCAAGTTCCTCTAATGTTCTTCTCTGTCTGTCTTCTTCTTCTTCTTTCTCTAATTCAGGGATGAGTTGTTGAGTGAAACTAGTTTCCCTGACTGACCAACCCTCCCTGCCTTTACTCGAGGACTGTTCAAGCTCCGCCCTCTGTATCTTTGTTCTTCACTCCCACCTCGAATCCAAATTTGGACACTTGTTGTCTTTATGATTGGACAAATGTCTCTACGCTCTACGTTCTTAAAATCTGTCTGTTTTTCAGCATTTGACCAATAAATGTGTTTGAAAAATTGTCACCCAATATCTGTTGTGTGCTTGACCCAAACACTCGACCCATGTCTGTGACCCAATAAGTCTGCACCCTTACCAAGTCAGCGAAGATGTTTGAACCGATGGATGTCCTCTGAGCGCTTTTCTGACTCAATTTTAACTCAAACCTGTTTTGTTTTTCTTTTAAATTGCAGAGCAAATGTTAAAAGTTCTCCACCAGACAAAGGGGAGCAGTACTTGTAGTTTGGGATTGGGCGACTTCGTGGGTCACAAGCTGTTAGATTTTGGCAACAGACAAGACACTCTCTTTCGGTAAAAAAAGCAAAAAACTCCAGTAAATAAAAGTTAAATTTAGTCAGAAAATTGACAGCCAGCTGAAATGTTTCTCTGTAATACAGACAATGTTGAGAGATTCATTAAGCAATGCAATGCATTTCAGCAACATGTGTACTGTAGTAAATAACCTTCAGAAAAGACAAAACTGATAAGGTCTAGTGAGCCACAACAGTATTATTGAATAGTGTTTGACAAATATTTCTTGTGTTAAAGTTGGATTTTGTTATACTTGCCGAAAAACGATATCACTTATCTGTAAAGCATTGATTCAGGGTACATTATAATGCATTTAAATAATTATGCAAATCTTCAACATTTGCAGTGTAATATTTTAAGCTATAACTGTGTTTTACTTACAAATGTCTTTTAGTTTGCTAATAGAAGTTTGTCAGAAAAAAAATCATATTTTACCCTGGCGTACGTGAGATGAATCTTTCACCGGTGGTAAAATCCAATTATCATCTTTTATCCTCGTTCCATATTTTTGTTCATAAAATGTATAGAAAACTTTGCTTTGAATCGATTGGAAAGAGACCCAGATGTGAAGCAGAACTCTTTGGTGCACTGATGATTTGTCTTGGTGAATTGTATTCAGCATGCATTGAAAGGCACTGTATCACAAATCTTGTGTTTAAAGTGATTGCAGAGCTAATGGCCAGTTGCTAGGATGTTATTAGAAATTGATTTATGTTCCATCGGTTGTGTTACCTAATATTTACGTATGTATCATCTCATGATGTATCAACCTTTCTGTTTATGTTTTAAAATAAAATAAACAATACAAAAAGTATATTTCATGTGTGTTAAGCTTGCTGTCACAGCCTAATGTCCATGGCTGTCAAAGATAGATAGATAATAAAAATGTGAAAATTTAAGCCAACACTGGTTCACAAAAAAATAACAAAACATATTGATTTAATTATGAGCAAACGTCTATAAGTGACCTAATTCATATACATCCAATTCCAATTCTCTATCACAATGGTTTCAAACTCCATGCTCGCGAGCCATTTGCGGACCACCCTCCCCCTTTATCCGGCTCGCATCTGCTGTCAAAAACATAACGTAATCCAGCCTGCAGAAAGTTATTTGTTTGTTTATTGACATCAACATTTAAGGGGCCGTTCACAATCACGTCTAAAAAAGGGACTTTTTTCTTTTTTCAAAGCGCTCGGGGGTTGCCAAGAAACCAAGTCAAGGCGGACGGTGACTTAAAAATGTCTAAATAAATCAAAACAGGAACACTACCTGGTTACAAAAAAATATATGAAGAGTTTCGTTGCAAAACGAGAAAACTCCGTTTTTTTTTTCAGAAATCTCGTTTTTTGGTTGTGCATTCCAATTAATATTAATTCAACTGCAGTTTATTTGTTTTGATTTAAACCTTCATAACTTAAAAAATACAGCTAAGTAGCACCATAAAACAAAATAATAACATGATAACATAATAATAAACATGTTTTGACAAAAATGTTAAAAACGGATTTATCTCGTTTTGCAACGAAAGTCTTCATGTAATAGTTAATAAATGTACACAGGAATTGAATTTGTCAGTTTAGTTTAAGGTTTTCTAGTTTAGGCCTATTTGAGATAAGACTAAGGAAAGATGTATACTGCTAAAATTATGTATAAAAAAGAAAGAAAGCCATTTTATATATTTTTTAAGTATTATTATATGTTAAATAATAGAAGAACAGTATACTGTATTTACAAACATATTGTGTTTTTTAACCCTTCAAAAAGATAACTCACAGAAATAGCCCCGAGCCAGTTTGAGTTTGAGACCGATGCTCGATCACATTCTGCAAAATGTAAATATTTTTATTAAGTGTGTGATGTGTGTCCACATCTAAGATATGTCTTCTCAACCTTATTTCCTCTGTATAATATTCTAGTGATATACACTAGAGGTTGACTGATAGTGGATTTTACCGATACCAATAAGTTGGTACCTGTTGCCGATAACCGATTAATCGACCGATAGTTTTTAAAACGGATACTGGATAAAAAAACCAAACATAACACTTAAAGAGAAACAGTGATGAAATGAATTACAGAAGTAATAAAACAACATAACTGAACCATGAAAATGTGCTAAATGAAATAAATGTATAAATAAAAAATATGTGTAATCTTGTAGGCTACTTGTACTTTGCTTCTGTTTAAACATTTAATGATTATCTAATCAAAATAACAAAAGATGTATTGTAGTGATGATAAAAAAGAACAGATTTTTGATTTGATTTGTTGGATATGTTAATGTAGCCGACAGCTGCATATAGTTTGCTTTCTCTCGATATTAACTTAAAATATGGATAAAAGTAACAGCTGGAAATAAACTAATGCAAATCAGTTGTAATAATCCTGACATTTTGGGTTGGATTTATCTGCTAGTATTTTTGTGTAGCTGTTTGAGGTAGTACTAATATTATTGTCCTGTCAGCCTTGACGACAAACGTAGTTTCCTGCTGTTGTTTCTCTGCTAATGCAGCATCTGTTCAGCAAATTAATCATTACTTCATAATGGTATGACTCGGAAAAACTGTTGGCATGGATTTTTTGTTCCACCAATCAACTATCTGTGCCGATTAATCGGCAAAACCGATTAATCGGTCTACCTATAAATTAGGGATGCTAAACAATTAATCGCGATTAATCTTTAGCAGAATAAAAGTTTTTGTTTACATCACATATGTGTGTAAACTGTGTATAATGTATATATATAAATATGAACACATTCATGTATCATTTTAAGAAATGTTTTTTTATATATTAAGTATTTATATTTATATATAATATAAATTATACATAAATATACAAATGGATATACACATGTAAACATTTCTAAAACATATACATGCATGTGTGTACATTTATTTATACAAATTTATTATACACAGTTCACACACATATATGATGTAAACAAAAACTTTTATTCTGCTAACGATTAATCGCGATTAATTGTTTAGCATCCCTACTATAAATATACACCAGTGGTTATCAAACTTTTCGGCGTGCGCCACCCCTTATGAAGGGTGCATTGCTTTCGCGCCCCCCTAAAGAAAATGAATGACATAAAACAATCTCAAACTTAGACTTTGGATTAAACAAAACTTATTAAATGATACAATGCAGTGTTGTTAGTTAGTACAGTGGTTTTCAAACTGGGGGCCGCCGCAAGATGGTGCCAGGGGGACCCCAGTTTTTATGACATTATATGAAATACATTAATTGATCATGAATTCTGTGTAATTAAACCTAAAAAAATAAGGCTACTAACCAAAAGCACTACTTTTTGTATAGTTAAATTTATTTTTTATTAAAATGTTGAGTTTTAGAACAGTTTTTTTCTGGGGGGGCTGCGAAGAAATGCACCATACACAAGTGGGGCCACACGCTGAAAAAGTTTGGGAATCACTGAGTTAGTAGACTTATTTTTCTAAGGTTTAATTACACAGAATTTATTAATTTATTTTATAAAATGTCATAAACTGACCGTGCCCTCAGTTTGAGAACCACTGATAAACACATTGAAAGGCTAAATAGAAAAGCGAAACTCTGCAAATTCAAGTACTCAAACTCACTGGCAGTCACAAATGAGCTGGGCCATGTAAAACCAGGTTAACCATCAGACTCCAGCCAGACGAGAAATCAGTCTCAGTATCTCAACATGATTCAGAGCTCTCCTTTACACCTGGATGATTTCTTCCTCGTGGATGACGTGCTTGACCAAGCGCCTGGACCCCTGATGCTGCTCGATTATAGCAACGGCAGTGCGTCTATTTTCTTTGGACGGGCTTGCCGTCATTATTGTAATTCTGCAGACTGCAGTTTGGATGTCAGTCTCATTTATCAAGCTATCATGAGGTCTATTAGCAGCTGTAACCGAAGCATATACACACTTGACCGCTGCAGGACACAAGATCTGGATCAGCAGATGTGCGCGCACATGTGTGTTCACTTCTCACAACTTTCTGCAGGAGTTGTTGGGTTGCTGATCCAGCACGTTTAATTACAGCTGATGATTCATAATTTTGAGAGCCGATGTCAACAAGCAGAGAAGGGGGAGTAACTTCAGCACATGATGGATGTTGGGAAGAAAATGGGTGAAACCTCAACTATTCTAAAACTATTCTGGTGGGGCGGGAGCGTAAGTGTCTGGTTAAAGTATTTGTGATTTTTACAGACAATGGAGCTTGTATAAGCCTTGCTATGAAGTTAGATGCACCAGATATTGAATATAACAAGATTGAGCACTCCTAGTACTACCGTATATGCCTGATTCAGTCTGCCACCATGTTGATTCCAAACCGAGGCTGCGAGGGGTGAATGTCCTTTAAGCCTATTGTTTTGTAACAGGATGCTGGTCATTCAGCCATTAAAACAGAAAATTTATCATTTTACAAATTTGGACGTCCATCCCTCACAGCCTCGCTTTGGAATCGAGGGGCAACCTTCCGATCTCTCTGATGAAGCCAATACGGAAGTGATTTAAACTGCAATTTATTGACTGGCCACTAGAGGCTCCAAACGGGACTAAATTCCTATAGACCCCTATGTTAACATGCCCATCTTTAGAGCAGAAATAATTATGTTTACAGCCTGGTACAAAAATAGTTTTTGGTCTGTATAGCTAATTTTGCCCTTCATGACAACTGTGAGGGGGGGTGAATTTTTTGTAACTCATCCATTTAAATTATATTAAGCCTTAAAGTTCTGCATAATTAAGGGCGTGGTCACTTGAGTGACGGGTGAACAGCCATTACTGTCACTACTGTCAAGCTAGGCGGGTGTGGTTTCAGCAACCAGCCACCCCAGCTTCACCCACATCCCGCATCTTTACCAATTTTCCGATATTCGCAAGTGATGCGCGGACAAGATGGTGACGGCAAACACCGCCTACTATTGGAAACCTATGGGTGACGTCACGGACACTACGTCCATCTTTTTAACAGTCGCTGGCTGCGTCCAAATACCCACGTATTGACCACTGGAGAGCGCGTGCACGCAACAGGAAAGTTGTAAGTAAGTAAGTGCAAATTGCTGCCACCTTGATCGACATTTTTACACTTGGTAAGTGTCCCATCGGGTAAATAATTTTTCATGCACGCTTGGGACCTTCATCCCCACTAGAACACTTGGGCCAAATACAGGAAATACGTCATGTAAGTAGTCAAGTGGTAAGTAGTCAAGTGGTCAAGTGCAAAGATCGCAAGTGCAAGTATTTGGACGAGCCTATGTTTGGAATCAACATGGCGGTGGACTGAATAAGTCGTATAAATCAGGGATATCAAGTCCACATATTTATGCGAGGACCAGATTTTTTACATATGCTGCACTTTCGCTGCATAAATTGCAGATTTCTGCTCACAAAATATATAGGACTTTCACGATTTCATAATCTTCACATTTTCGTAGCAAAAAGTCATATATATCTTAACAGAAAGTTGAAAAATGTTGCATTTACTTCAAACATGCACAGCCATGTCCCCTGTTGTCATGGGAATGGTAAGAAGTGACATAATTACGCGACTTGAACATCAATAAAAAGCTGTAAAAGCTGCAAACAGTTTTTGCAAGTTCATGCTGTTTTTGCAAGTACCTGCAATTTCATCGCATAAAATTGCATAAATATCCTGCATATTCCATCGCATTTTTTAAGAAAACGTGCCGCAAGATCAAGGATTTTTGCCTGGAACAATCACATAAAAACTCGCGTTTTTCTGGAAGGACTGGACAATGCAACATTCAATATGGCCGCTTTGCCGATGGAAGTCCAGCAGTAAAAAAAAAAATCCAGTTAAAAGAACCAATTGTCAATCAATAAAGACAGACGATTCTCTGGGGCGGAGCTCAGTTCAGAGTCACGCGAGTCGCTTGCCAATCTGTGCGCGTGTGCATTCTGTGCAATAGCTGAAATGACCGCAAAAATGTGTTTTTAGGTCAAATTGAACTCAAGAAACAAAAGGTACCCTACAGTTGATGTTAGGTTTAATTAGTTGGCCAGACATATGTTATTTAATTGTGATTGTAGATATATCTGTCTCTTCCTATTCAAGTAAATAGGTCCCTATAGGGACTAAAGGGACTTTGACTGCACCCTAGTGGTCATCCGATGAATGTCTTATAGTTTAAGTAATAAATAAACCCAGTAAAAGACTGACGTTTAATGGCACATTAGAATTAAGTGTTCAACAGTTTCTGCAACAAGTAGTTCCAATGCCCATAAAATTTTAGTATTATTTACTTACCATATGAATTTGATTGATCCCTTTCCAAATTGATTGTAAAATAATAACAATCATATGTAAAATTTCACATAGGTTGTTGAAGTAAGGGCTGCGATGGGTTATTAAAATCACATCAGAATCACAAACAACAATTGTTAGCGCATTAAGGCGGCGTGTGCATACACTTCACTTATTTCAGTAAACAAAAGTCTCTTAAACGGCCTTTGATAACCAGCGGTCCATAATCCATTTTATATGTTTGACATTCAAGTGTTTTCTTGTTTCTGGAAAATGGACCTCAAAATTATGGCACCGGCAGGGAGCCTGGCTTGAAAGTATAGCGTTTGCTCCAAACACATTAGCCATGCTTGAACTCGGCTTGTTTTTTTCTTCTTTTCCTTTGGTTTTGTGTTGTTGCCAATCCATCTGTGTGAGCACCCCCTCCTGTTAAGAGTAATGACTGAATGAGTGTTTGGCTTTCTGTCGCCTGGAGCCAGTCAGCGGCGTAACGCTGTTTCATTACCGCAATGATGTGTGGGGCTAAACTTCACGGAGAAATATTCCTATGAATGAAGTGGATGAATAAATGCCATTATGTGTCTAATAGACGATATTAGTCAAGTTTAGTTACAATTAGTAGCTTTAATTAGTATAATTTCATAAACGTCGTTTCCATAAACAGACAGTGTTGAAATACATTTTTATTCTGTTTGTACTCTGATAAATGTAAATATATTTGTTCACAACTGTTTCATAACCATTTAACTTGATCAATTAAAAGGTTGATTAACTGCAATAACTTAGTTTTAAATTGAAGTCCCCAATAAAGCCTCTAGGGGGCAGCATTTTCCTACTACTACACTTCACCACAGTCTGCAGATTATTCATTGCATACCAACAGACAGAAAACACATCGAGTCTGTGTGGAAACTACTGTAGTCATTTTTAGCATTGGCTTAAGAGAAAGTTTGCACAGTCTGTGCAGGTTAACCTTTGAAATGCCCCATTTCCCAGAGCTAAAAAGCAAGGAGGATACTGCAGATCGCAGTCATTTTATTGGGAAAGCCAGCAGTCAGAGAGTCGGCAGCTGCTGGTTTTGACAAATGAGGGAGACGAGAGTTTAATTAAGCATTTCATTACTGTGCTCTCATAAATGAGACAATGCTTATGAAATATGGACCGTGAATGATGTAGAGATGTTTCAATTATTGCTGTCTGTTATCAGAATAGATAAAATATGAAAGGAAAGAACAAGACGAAACAAAGTTAGTCTTTTCTAAATTGACATGCACTGAAAGTTTTTACAAGCACCTAATAAATACATGCCAGAAGTTATTTGACTAATATGAAATCTTTTGAAAATGTATAATGAATTTTTATCAGTGGTGTTGGCTAATGCAAATAAATATATTAATACACTCAGGCCTGGTTTCACAGACAAGGCTTAACTAAAGCCAGGACTAGGCCTTAGTTAGAATTTCTTACATTAAGATGTTTAAGCATCTAAACATGCCTTAAGATCTACAATGTCGTCTGTAATATTCGTACATGTTTTTTCGTATTCTTTATCCTACAAATACGTCACCGACACAAACCCTGCACACTGTATACCCCATGCTTATCAATTAAGAAAAATAAATTAAGATCACTTAAGATTTTTTAAGAAAAAATTCACAAAAAAATACAAAATTAAGGTAAATGCATGGCGTAGAATACGTGGGGGACACGGGGGACATGTCCCCCACACTTTTTAAATTGCTGCCACCATTCCCGCCCATGTTATTTGTTTGTTACTTAGATTTGAGTGAAATAACATTAACCCAATCACAAGTGAGCGTTATGAAGCAATCATCTTTCATCATGCATGCGCCTCTGGTTGAGCTTCCAAGTTCAAAAGACGGGAGTGGGAACAGCGCAGACCTGTCACTAAAAGAACGGTTCACATGTTTTCATGCATTGCCAATTTTAATACACGAGAAGATGCAAAACAGGTTTACTTCCAATCTTTTTCTCTTTGCTTTTGAATGTTAATTTCTTGTTCTTGAACATACATATTTACACAAATCTATCTGAAAATGCCATAATTTCTCTCATAAACGCACTCTGTTTAAGGCAAATGTAAGCAATTTGATCTGTTCATTTACTCTTATGCTGTTTAATTGTAATGTTTATCAAACAACAGACGGATACATTTTTTTAATTCATTTGTCTAGACATATTTAATTGAACTATTGTAACAATACTAAGGATCACTGTTAATTTATACATTATAAGACTTCTATAAGAATTTATACCACGGGTCTGTTGAATGCTTTAGTCTGATTGGTTGAGAAATGTTCCATGGGTGTTGATTATTTTTCAATAACCGCACACCTAACATTTAAAATGTCTTAAAAATAGACACCAGAGTAATATTTTTTGTTAACCGTGAATAAACGGAATAATTGACTCCGGTCCTTTGAATTATTTGAAAATAATGCACACCCGCAGTCTAACGGCATAACCACCTTGGGTGTGGATTATTTTAGTGCCTGTCGTCAATTATTCCTTACTCATTTAATTATTTTATTAAGTCTCTGTAGTTAAAAACTGCAACCTCTCTTCACTGTCCTTTCTAAAAAAAAAATGTAAGAGGCTCAAAAATTCGTCCAATATCGTAATCTAATCGGTAAACCTCTTTTACCGAGTAAGGTGCTCTTGCACCTCCCAATTCACCTTCCTAGGACTTAAAGGACTTTGGTACTAAATCATTGTGGCGTTTTACGGATTCCGGATTCTGCCAACCACACCATATGTATGGATGACATGTGCATTAGGTTAAATTTATAAAATAATTTATGTTTGACTGAGGTATTTTTGGCGTTTAGCTCCTTATAGAGGCTATACAGTATATGCTTGCTATTTATACGCACTTCATCACCCAGATAGCCACTGGGCACTGTAACGGAACAGGATCGCAACCGCAAAACCATAGAGCCGGACTCGTTCCTGGGTCAAAACGCACAACGGGCCGAAGCCGTTTCTGGTCTGTTATTAGGGGTTGTTGCGGATATGTACCAGCGCCGATCCATCGCTGATTCAGCACCGCCTGATCATCCGTATCGGCTCAGATTCGAATTGCAGATCTGGACCAAATCAGTGTCAGACACAGCTAATGTCTTTCGGTTATCTTTGGGTAAAGTGATCTGGGCCAGATCTGTAAAATGATATAAATACTGAACTGATGTTTAAGCTGAAACCTCTATCTGGCACTGATCTGGTTCACAATCAGAAAACGTCTCTGAGATAGAAACGGAGGCAAGGGGCTTAAAACGGATCCGGGCCAAATGTAATTGCTATCTGGGAATGAGTTGCAATATATATATATAGATATATATATATATACATATATATATATATATATATATATATATATATATATATATATATGCTGGCTACACCCCTCATTTCTAGGGCACATTTCAAGTGTGGGCTACCATACCTGACAATCACAGCACTTTTTATCTGTCTTTATATTCCTCACTTTGTTTGTCATACTTTAGCATCTGACACATCGTCTGGCTGCACATTCTAAATTTTGGCATTCGCTTGTACGGTGGCTCTGATGTCAAAACACCTCACACTATGCTTGCTACAGATGCAAAAAAAAACTAAGAAAATTGAAACTGATCCGATTTTTCTATGTTTTAGAGGCAGTGTGTGAGCGTGATTGACACAACATGAGGAAATAATTATTTTTTAACGTGCAAAAATTTCAGACTCCAGTGTGCAAAGATCTTTGGAAAAGACATTACTGTGTACCTCGAGACAAATCAATGGCACTGGCATATTTTATGATCTGTATGTGCAAGTTGAGAGCTCAAACATGTGTTTTAATCTAGGACTAGGTTTAAGCCTGGTGTGTGAAACCCATGTTTAGAGTCAGAGATCTGAGCAAACAGTATTTAAAGGAAAACACCACAATTTTTCAATATTTTACTATGTTCTTATCTTAACTTAGATAAATTAATACATACCTATTTGTTTCAATGCGTGCACTTTTAATCTTTTTAATGCACTTCTTGAATGTGTTAGCATTTAGCCTAGCCCCATTCATTCCTATGGCTCCAAACAAAAGTTTTATTTTGTGCCACCATTAGGGCTGCACGATTAATCATATTTTTATCATGATAACGATATGTGCGCCCCACGATTAGTTAAAGACAATCGTCACGATTAATCAGTAAAGACCAAGCACAAAGCAGACGGCCTAGATGTGTTTGCTTGATATGGGTGGAGTCAGAGTATACGGAGTGGATAAGGAGTATAAGGAGTTATTTTTGCTATATCTGCTGATTTCTTTTGCAAAATCTATGCAGAATTTTGCGGAATGATTTTAAATGTTTTAAAAAGAGAATGGGAGCTGTGAATATTACAAAACAATAAAATATTTTATAATATATAACATATATATAGCCTAATATTATATACATGGCTGCAAAGTGTAATAAAAATACTGAAGTGAATAGAAGTTCTTCACTTAGAGAATGATCGTGATTTCTAATCGTGATCAAAAGTTTGAACAAAACAATCGTGATCATAATTTTTCCTGGAATCGTGCAGCCCTAGCCACCATACTTACTCGTGTAACTCAAGCATGCCGCACAAGCCCTGAAAAGTGAAGCCAAAACGTCTCGATCGCCCCCCAGTGACTGGTCCCAGTATAGGTCATAAACCCCATCAGCGCCATATCGGGACACTGGCGGCTTCACTTTTCACCAATGGAAGGGAGCGAACAGGCATCGTCCATCTTTTTTTACAGTCTATGGTGTAACTACTCACGTAACAGTCTTTAAATAGGGAAAACATGGAAGTGTTTGGAGGTTTCTAAATTCATCCCTGCTTGGAGCCATAGGAATGAATGGAGCTAGGCTAAATGCTAAGGTGCTGTTCAAAGATTAAAAGTGCACACATTGAAAAAAGATAGGTATGTATTTATTCGTCTAAGTTGAGGTAAGAACATAGTAAAATATTAAAAACTGTGTTGTTTTTCTTTAATTTTGGCACAACTTATCCTGAACCGGGGATGCACCAATGTATTAGCCTATAATCTGCATTGGCAGATCAAAGCAATTTTCCCACTATCAGACATCGGCCAGTTGTTTAAAATCAGTCGATGATTAGGGCAGATTACATCCTGGCAATCAAACAGGGTGGAAAATCGCATCAGAACTCAAACTGCGTAATTATTTTAAATAAGGTCACAATGACAACAGAATTGCAATATGTACGCTTGCCCTTCTAGGATTTCACAACATAATCATTTGAAACAATAAGTAAAATACAAATCTCTATTGGCAGATGCTATTCTAAGTAATTGTTATCAACACAGATATTTTGTATCGGTGCATCCCTAGTCTGAACCACATGGGAAGAGATGTCCCAAAAATACAACATTGAGTAGGAAATTTAAGGAGACTTTTGTATTTAAAAATACTTTCTTTTGGCCACAATCTAAAGCAACATTGCACACATCCTTTGTGGAAAAAGCAATCCCATAATGCACTCTGCCAAGCTCAGCAAAAAAATTTAATCCTTCACTTGACTTCTAAACAGGATTCATCCTTAGAAAAGAAGCTGCAGCTCTTCAGCTCACTCGCTTTCGGGATGTACGTTTCATAAATTTATATTTAAATGTTATTTAAACCCAGCAAAACCAAAAGAAATCTTTAACAATAAGCTTTCTGTGTGTCTGGCCTCACACACTCACCCACACTCAAAACAGAAATCTTTACACTAAATGAAAGGATGTGGAAATCCTATTAGTGCTCATACCCTTTAAATCTCCCCCTCCCGCTCGGAGACTCGTCTGAGTTTAGAGCTGATAGCACGTCTGTGACACGCGCGTGACCCCGGTTGCATCAATAACATGTTTGGGTCGGACGACTACGTGCGTGAAACGTTACGAAATGATCCCCTACGGCGTCCACAGACACTCCCGATACCCAAGTTTAAATCTTGCGGTGCTTGTTTCGTCACACTTCAAAACCGAGCTTGTCTGCACTGCAGCGCTGTGGATGTAAATCACAACCCGAGGCATTACAGCGGGAGTCGTGAACTCTGTCTCACATCGACATAAAGGTGGCATACTCTTTTAAGCAGGTGAGGTTGAAATGAGGTTGTCAGACTTCTGCCTCCTCTCATCCTGTGTGACTCATGAGTGGGTAGGAGACACTTCAGAGCTGGTGCCAGTCAAGAGAGGCATCGTGCCACATGGTTGAAGCAGAAATGGGTCACAGAGCGTCTGCTGCGGAGATAAACCAGCACAGTCTTTCTATATTCACTTAAAAATCATTACTATGTAAAGCGGATTGTTCTGATGAACTCACTGTTGAGGCAAAACATCTGAAATTAAGAGTTACCGACTTCAACGGTTACAGGTAATCAGGTTCCTCTACACATGTTTCTGTTTATAATGCCAGCAAGTGTTTTCCGAACGCCATATGGAGGTAAATTAATGTTGTGATTAAAAACGTTTGACATCGACAACAAAGCCGTACATGCATCCGTTTCGCATTGCCATGGAAACAAAAAACTTCTGAGAGCAATCTTCAGAATTATGATAATTTGGACTTGACATGAATGGAGCTTAAGAAAATAACGTTGTTTTAAAATGCTGTCTGCTTTCTTTATACGCATTGACTAGTAAGTGAACTAAACACCCTACAGTACATAGCGGAATAATACGTTCCTCAACTAAACTTTGTGAACAAATATATGCAGCTCGAAAAGATAAGAAATATGGGACCCTGGACCACAAAACCAGTTGTAAGTCGCAAATGTTTATTTGTTGCAATAGCCAATGATACATTGTGGGTCAAAATGATCTTTTTTTTTTTCTTTATGCCAAAAGTCATTAAGTAAAGATCATGTTCCATGAAGAAATGACCTACCGTAAATATATCAAAAATGTATAGTAAAATTACTTTATTTGGACAGCTTTAAAGGTGATTTTCTCAATACTTCGATTTTTTTGCACCCTCAGACACCAGATTTTCAAATAGTTGTATCTCTGGCAAATATCCTAACAAACCATACTTCCATGGAAAGCTAAATTATTCAGATGATGTATTAATCTCAATTTAAAAAATAAAATCACCCTTATGGCTGCAGGGCTCAAAATAATGGACTGCCCGATAGCCCGGGGCCAGCATGAGAGACGCTTGGGCCAGTAAACAGTATTGTCACAGTGCTTGCCAGTCACTAAAATATATTTTCTTCCTGCGGCCATTTGTCTGTATGAATTGTTATGCAATGTTACCATCGAGACACATACTGTAAGAGTTGTGAACTTAAAGGGCACCTATTATGCAAAATCCACTTTTACAAGGTGGTTTGGACATAATGTGTGTTGGCAGTGTGTGAACACAACCAGTCTCATTAGGCATGCCATTTTGATTCTTTTATCAATGTGAGATCACTCTGATGAAGCTCCGCCCACTTACAGTTCTGCATTACCATAGTTTCCATCCTCAGCGAGTTGTACTCTGTCTACAATATCTCAGTAGTGAGATACTATTGTCTCAGACTGTATTAATCAGATCTATTTGAACTAAAAGCGCTCACTGTCTGTTGGTAAGGGAGGGTGAAGCTGTAGCTCATTTGCATTTAAAGGTACAGACATGAAAACAGCGTGTTTTTGCTCCCCCCAAATAAGGGCATTTTGGACATGCTATAATAAAATGTGTGGTATTTTGAGCTGAAACTTCACAGACACATTATAGACACATCTGAGACTTATTTTACATCTTGTAAAAAGGCCATAATAGTTTCCATTTAACTTCTCAGCAATGTCATGAGGTTTAATGCTGCGTTCACACCAGCCACAGTAGAGGCGTGAAGCATAAGTGATTCAATGTGAAGTCAATGTGAAGACGCGTTGATGCGCGTCTGGAGGTCTCGCAGAGCGAATGAGGCGTTTAGCGTGGCACGGTAGATGCAATTCCGCCTCAATTGCGCGTCTAGTTCGCGCAAATGTCGCGAATTGAGCGTTGCCGCGTGGAACGCGGGAGTTGAAAATGTTTTACTTTGGCAGAAAAAACAATCAGAAGCTTGCTCTAGTAGTGACGTGATTACAGGAAGTTAGCAGAGTCGCAGAAGCCCCTCCCATGACGCGTATTTCCGTGTGAATGTCTCGATGACTAGAATTTCAAGCGTGGCTTTCACGCGCGAATGACGTGAGTAAACTTAAAATGTTCAAGCGGCAAACTAGACGTTGTAGACGCGAATTTGACGCCTCAAACGCGGCTGGTGTGAACCCACGGTAATGGCGGCGGCGCCCTCTAATAATGAGACAAAACAAAAACGTAAATATTCAACATCTTGGAAGCAGACATTTTTTTGGGTAAAACACGACAAAAGAAACGATGCAATGTTTTGCACGGTTTGCCATCAGTTTCCAGGTAAAGAAAACAAGTCGGGAGCCTTTTTTGTTGGAACAAGCAACTACCGTTAACAAAACCTCGAAGCTCATGAGAAAAGCACATAGCACATAGCATGCATTGTGTCTAAAAGTGTTGCCGATCTGGTCCACTGAACTCTATGGTATCGAGAGACATATCTACACAGCATATTAACAACACTGTTTTATTAATATTGGTTTGTTATCTTCCTTACAACAAGATTCTTTTGATATTTTGAGTTAATTTCTGTGGAGTTAACCCTGTATACTTGAAACTAAACAATATTGTGAGATTTTAGAATTAGAGTTTACATTTAAAATGGTCAATTGTCTTAACAAATAATGAATTAAATGTATATGTATACAATTATATTTGACTTTGAATTATTATTTTAAAGGTGACATAGAATGATTGAACGGGGTATTTATCCTTGTTCTGTGATGTGAAATGTAGACAACATTTTTTTTTTTGTTTGGGTCTGTAATGCCTTAGAGGCTTCCTAAAAACCTCTCTCAGATAGCTCTATTGGGGTGGGGGATTTTAAACAAGTGGTTTTCCACATATTTGTCTCCCCCTACTGGCTTAACTTGCAATCTCATTACTGATTGGCTGACTTTGCTGCCACTCAAAAAATGTAGCCAATTATTTTAAAGTGGAGGGGCAGTTAGATGCCTGTGATGTCATACAGTAAGCATCAGTTTTTCAGATTGGGCCGTTTTCTGGCTGACATTTCTAAAAGAGGAATTTCTATGAGACTGAGATGTTTAGCATGTCTAGCACTTTTTGTATGTTCGTGAATGTGGGTAGACTACCATTATTCAACAAAGACAAGGTAAAAATGGTTTTTCATTCTCTGTCCCCTTTAAATATGTGACACTAAAATCTATTTTTGGTGGGGCCACTGGAAATTTTGGCAGGACAAGTAAAAACCACTATAAAATAATGTAATTTGTAATAATGCTATTTTATGTTACTGAAGTAAAAATATTTAGACAGATATTGACAGTTTTTCATAGAGCAATGAATTCTGGGATGGCTTTCTCTAGCAATACATGCCATGTTAATCAAAAGAAAGCTCTCCATGTCAGCATAATTGCACTGCCCACCTTCTGAAACAGCCTTTAGTGTCTGGATCGCATTAATAAAATAAAATAATTGCAATACTTAAAACACATTTTTGCAGTTTAAAAATAATTCACAATTACTAAAAGCATTTTAACAATTTGGCAGTGTCAATTCTGCAAATTTAAGCAATTTCAGCCTGGAATGATAAAAACATCAAAGTGTGCTTAACAAGCACCTTCAACTCCTACTTTCAGTCATATTTAATTAATCATTCCCTCCCTTTCAAGATTTAAAGCTTATGGTGTGCGTGCAAAGGAGCATGGGAAAAAAGCAAGGAGATGCCCGACTGTAAGGAAAAGGCAAGAGGGTCACATCACAACTTGCATATTAATCTGTAAGGAAGCCGTATTGATTAACTGAGAATATCAAAGCTTTTCTTCGCTGCTGATGTTCACTACATAGCAAATGGTCTGACAACACACAGGTTGGGAAGGACAGCTGTTGTGGGCCGTAGTAATTGTACGATAACCAGCTGTGAACGACTCAAAACTCACTGGAGATGAGCGTGCTCGCTTTATACGGCAAGAGGAAATGTGATTGCGGTTGGCTGGAAATAGACAGAAATATTGCCAATGCATACATGAGTGTTTTGAATGCTTATTTTTATACTATTCAGCCAACAAGCAGTACAAGTGCAGCGTCACGTAATGTGGTTTCATTAAATCTGAAACTCATAACTTAAAGAGGTAAAGAGTCATTTATAGTCAAGGGACACAAAGGTGGACATAAACCCGAGCTTTGACATTTCCATTAAATTATCTTATCGGTGGAAATGCTTAAATTATTTGAAAATCTTATCCTGTTTTCCTTGACACAAATCAGGAGCTATATTTCACAGAAGGAATCTTGGTTTTAATAACGTTTGCCGTGTTATTTTTCTGAGCTGTTAGTTTTGTGCTCGATCTCGGTGCGGGCTTCATTAGTCAAGCAGTCCGGTGAGAAATGGCTCACCTGCTTGCCGAGGCGTTTATCTTTAGCTAATATCCTGGCGGGATGCCTGTCATGCTGTGTTTAAAACCTGGGAAAGGTGTAAACAAAACAGGGCCAGGGTCTCAGGACTGTTCCTACACTAGTACCAACACACCTGTCTCATAGTTTCAAACAAATGTGCAAATAATTTGTTTGTGGTAGTACTTTGGAGTTAATATTTTCATTAGTAAATGTTAATAAATATGCAGTCATAGAAAGGTGAATCTGTTGAAACCTGTTGAGAACATGGATCATATTTCACCTCAGGCAATTAAGATATTATGCTTTGTGATATTATTTTCAAAGCAATTAAGTACACCTAAATATCTCATTAATGTAATGTTAAAAAAAAACATTTTTTGCATGATGGGTAGCATTTGATATAATGCATTACATTTATGCTGACTTTAATAAAAAAACATCATACTGTTTAACAATAATGAGAAACTAATGAGAATTATGATTGGGCTCATAAGTTTACATACCCCTTGCAGAATCAGCAGTGTTAGTTAAGAAATAATATTATAAGAACGCACAAAAATTGCATAAATAAATGAATTTTCAAAAATCACCCAGTTCAAATCCTCCAGTTCCTTTACATCAAGATGTTGAGATTAATCTTTTTTCAATAAGTACAATTGAGAGACTTATACAATATATATATATATATATATATATATATATATATATATATATATATATATATATATATATATATATATTATTGAACCTTTATTTATCAGGTAAACTGTTTGAGAACCACTTCTTATTTACAATAAAATACAAATATTTACTGATGCTCAAAAAGGCAACAAGACACAATAAGAGCCAATGGTATCGAAAGTTTTGAAAATGATGACTTTTGTATAAATTGTATTATGTTAAAGTATATATCCTGGGTAGCTTCTGAATGGCATTCATATTTAAAAAAAGACCTTCACACAAAATAGTAATTTACAGCGATCAAACATTTACCTACCCTAATATATTGTGTTGCCTTCAGTAAATGTTGAATCTTGTTGTAATAGTTGTATACTGTACTGTACTAAGTTGTTATTAGTGTGAAAACTAGATAATAACATCAGATAGTTGATGAACATGGCGAAGAAGCAGAAGAAGTAGATGCAGCCTGATCTCACGTGAATTTGTACATATTTTACAAGTTGGCTAATTTGTTTGAATTCGTACGAATTGAATTTTACAAAAACGTACGATTATCATAAAAAACAGCCCTTACCCGGACATCAAGCAAATCATACAAAAAAGTACAAGTGTGGTCGTACAAATTAATATGAATTAACAACCTCGTAAAATCCGTACGAAATGTCATAAGATTTGCGCGTTTTCTCAATGAATGAATTTGAATGAATTACGGTGAAATCCCGGCACATCCGAACGCCAGGGGGCGCTCTCATGCAGTAACTCCCTTTGTGCCACACAAGAAGTATCATTGCAAACACTATTCCTGGAAATGTCTACACAGGAATATTTTTACTCTGTTCTTCAAATTGTTTCAGGTATTTTCATGATAATATTTTGAATCATTTTCCTTAACGAGTGTTGCTTTTTTAAATGCACGTTATAAACGACTCCAACTCATAATGATTTTAGATTGATAAGGACTTCCTACTGACCAAATGCCATAGTACACGCACAAGCTGTGCATAAAACAAAGAATCGCCGCCTTGCGATTCAGAATCGATTTCAGACAGGCATTTTTAATGGGGACCGCGATTGAATCGTGATTGAATCATGATTGAATCGTTACATCCCTAAAAAATGCACAAAAAAAAATGTTGGATTTACGTAATTAAAGTAATTAAAGGCGGGGTCAATGATTTTGGAGAAACGCTTTGGGCTGACTACCAAAACATTGTAGCCAATCAAATCAACACACATTTTTATGTAGCATTAACTTAAAAAATTAAGTTAAACAATTTCAACTTGATTTTATAAGTTTCAACTTTTCACAAGCCAAAACAAAATAGTAGGTTGAATTGACTTGCAAAAACTTGCTGCATTTTGTTTTTTACAGTGTATTGACATTTAGCAGATTCTGCAATGAGTATGGAAATATTTGAGCTCAGCTGCATTACTGAGAATATAAGGAATTACACAAAAATGTAAAATTACAATAATGGAAATTTTTGAGAACAGTGTGCTTAATTATACAAAATAAATAGTAGTACCAAAATAAGCCTAACTATCCACACACGTCGGCGAGATATAATTTCTTATTTTTCCCTCCAACTTCCCAGAGTCCCAGACAAGTTTTCGTGAGATTCACCCGTATTTAATTGAACACAAGCTTTCAAGTTTGTAGACGGGGCTGTAGTCTAAAACATCTGCCACATTCAGTGCAGTGCATAACATGTGATGATTTGTCAATCATTTCAAACAACCGTCAAATAGTCAAACATCTTGTTCGCAATGGTGAGTGCAACGCAAACAGGAAAAAAAAACATAATTATACACCACCCTGTGATGAAAATAAACATTTGTTATTAACATGCAGCGCAGACGTCACCCAAATGTGAGAAAGACAATGCAGTACGAGAGTCTAGTTACGCATCTGTGAGAATTACTGTCGCTTCCAGGCGCTATCGGCAGAAAACCTCGGGCCCAGAACGGCTCGCGGCAGCTGGAGCCAAACCCCACAGCTGACAGCTGGTTCGAGCGCAGGCGCATCTACGTGACCCGGCTAGTTCCAGCTCTACCGACAAGGATGTACACAGACAGAAACGCTCAGACAATATGGTATTCAAACACCCATCACAGAAGAGAGTGCAGAGAGTTTGTGACATTTTTGTTGGATGTTATATTTACATATCAATATGAACAATGGCTATTGTTTGATTGCAGACTTTTTATTGTATTGCATTGTTTTATAGGCATTACAGTAAGTTGCAGTCACATTTTTATCCCCCCATACACCCAACCCAATACCCCAGCACCAACTGCTGGAAAAATGAATTGAGTTCACTGCAGTGTGCTGATGCAACAACACAACAGCTGAACCATTCAGCAGACATATTTGTACAGTACACTGTCAGAATAAATGTTCTGTCGCTGGGGCGGTACCATCTAAAAGTACACCTTTGCACCTAAAGAGTTAATTTAAGTACATCAGAGGTACATATTGGTACCAAAAAGTGCATAATAGTACCTCAAATGTACCAAATCTATACATATTTGTACCTAATTTTTAAAATATAATTTAAAATATTTCAAAATATACAAAAAATGTGCTGAAATATATTTTGAAATATGTTTACAAAAATTTATTTTTCACCTACAGTAGATACATTTTTGGCCATATGTTGTACATATTTAAAAATATGTTTTTAAAATAAATAGATTTTAAAGCATTTATATTCACGCCACATTCGAAGAAAAACTTTGTTACAAATCTACAACATAACAAGTTTGAAAAGGTTAAAATTTAATATATTTTTAACTGCAAAAATATACTTATAATTTTATATTTTATACATACCTATACGTTTTATACAAACTTTTATATTTTGGCCAGGAAAAATTAATGTTTTGCTGTATTGGTTGTAAAATTAGAAATGTATTTGTTGCCCCTAAAATACAAATTGGAATATTACTATAATATTTTTATATTATATATAATATTTTAAATTCTAAGATATATTTATAAATCTTTAATGTACTTTTTGAGCATATATTTAAAACATTGTTTTAGCCAGATATTTTTTTTTGCCATATAGGAGTGAAAGCTTGGGACCAAGTTTTATTTTACCTACCATACAGTACATACTATTACTATTTATTTATTTTCATGTTATGCATTAATGCATCGATTTCAGTCTCTCTTGCATCTTTCTAATTTGTTATAATTATCCTGAAAATTATATTTATCCATCACCAGACTTTAAGACTCTGCTCTAATGCTGGTTACATTTCGACTAGTTCAGGTCACTAATGTTGGCACCAGTAAAATAATTATGATTAAAATAGGCATATGCTTTTAAATTGGTGAAAAATTTTTAATCAGCAAACACCGCTTTGAAACCATATTAGAGGTCTTTTATATATTAATTCAAGGCGAAGAAGTGGGTGACGTGTTTTTCCAGACCACGGGATGTAGTTTTGTTCTTTGCCCTCAATTATCTGGTTATTCCATAACACTGCAGGTGTTTTGAATATATTATACGATAATTTGCCTTACAAAATATAGCTTTAACAAACAACCCACTGTGTCTAGGAATGATGAGGTCTTCATAACAGATGGCTGCACTGCAAGGCACTTACTTGAAAAAGGACAATTCTGTCACACATAGACCCACACTGAGCTATGAAGACAAAAACTGTGAGAAACTTAAAAAAAGAAAATACAGAAGACTGAAAAGTGACCCACGATGTAGACTGGTGGTCAGAGCCCAAAATATATAAATACAAACCCCATTCAGAGTCATCTGAGAGCAAGAGCATTGGGTAAATGAGGTGAGTCAAAACCCAGGAACTTAAGGATGCCCACTTGGGATTTAAAGGAGCACAGATGTCACTTATCCATGACACATGTACTTTGAATCAATATTTTTTAATACCTGCAAAGAAAATTTCTATCGGCTCAAAAATAACACTTACTGATGATTGTAAAAACCCAACTCTGAAAACAAAGCAGAATATACAGTTCATAAGTGCTAAATTTGCTATTAAGGTCAAATATCTGATGCTACAAACCGGTCAAACATTGCAAATCCACCGAATATGTTTTATGCAAATAGAATAACTCACTGTTAACCTTGTACCCTTATACACTTTCCAGATGGACTGCTAAAAAACATGTGTATGCCAATCTTTCAGATTAGAGCTTGCCAAATAAAAAAGAGCCCTCCATTCGTGCAACATTTATTAACAACAAATAATCAGCAAATGGACTATCCATCTACTGAATGAAAAAGAATGACCAATAGCACTAAACTGCACCAGATCTCCGTGGTGTCCATGTGACCGCATTTTCTTAACATCTCAGTCTGTCTGCATCGTGACTCCAACGCTCCAACTTTTGTTTTTGGTCTTGGCCTATGGTCCAGGCTAGAGGTCTTCACAGGTCCACTTAGATCTAAAAAAGGTATTTTAAAATGAATGTTTTTTTTTTCTGAATGGAGCCGAGAAGCTATCTCGTGTTTGCGCATCGAGTGCTTTTCCTACCCCTCTTCTGTTTGCCAAGATCGCTTGCGACATCGTATGGCTGGCAGTAGGTTAATTTTGTTGAGACAGACCTGTCAATCAATTTTTATGCACATTTTAGCAGTTACTTTGGTGTCGTCGTCAGATAACAAAGTGAGCCAAATTGGATGCGAGGCCACCGGGGTTTCATTCTGTCTGACTGGTGTGTGCGGGGCTGCAGACACCTCGGTGCAAATATTTACATTCGGGTCGACTCGGGTTGGGTCTTTCTTTAAAAAAAAAAAAATGTATGCACGTCGGGTTTGGGTAAAAAGTGATTTGGGTCATTTCAGGAAGACCTCTAGTCCAGGCTTTGATTACCTTTCTGCCCTGAAGGCAGCCTGTCAAATCTAAACTCATGCAAGTGACTTTTTCTCACATCTAAATGCACAGAAAAACCGCTGTGCATTTTAACCAGGTTTAACAAAACATGTTTATATTGTATTGTTTGCCCTCTAAAAGAAAGATGGATAGGAAGGATCAGCAGTGGAGTAAATTTAAGGCTAAAGAACGTTCTTCCATAAGCCATAATTTTTCTGATTCTCAAATGGAGATTGACTTCGGCTGCCCTTTCTCTCGGCTCAGACAAACGGAGAAAGACAGAAAAGCGAGAGAAAGACAAACTGCTGGGTCACTTAAGGTCTGGTCTGACTTGATCTAAGAGGGCGTCCAACTGTGATAATCACGGTTTCCATTGCAGGCTCGGCTGGCTGTGGCCATCTTAACCCAACTTCAAATAAGCAGATGGGTTGTTGAACAGCACTCTGATTAAACATACGAATGAAGGAAAGAGGAAAAGGAGAGATGCTAAATATTGAAGGATCAAGGTGTGAATTTTTTTTTTTTTTGAAAAACTGTGGTAAAACGGGTAAATAAACCACCATAACAGCCTTTCAGACTTGTGTCAGGGTCTTAAAGGGGTCATATTATGAGAAGATGTAAAATAAGTCTTTGGTGTCTCCAGAGTACATATGTGAAGTTTTAGCTCAAAATACCCCACATATAATTTATTATAACATTTTAAAATTGCCACTTTGTAAGTGTGAACAAAAATGTGCCCTTTTTGGGTGTCCTTTTAAATGCAAACGAGCTGGTGAAATGCAAACACTGATCGCCGTAATGGTGGTTTGTTGAAATTAAAACTCAAACTCTCTCTCTGCACTAAATGGCAGTGCCGTGGTTGAATAGTAGTGCAGATTAAGGGGAGGTATTATTATAATAAAATCCCATTTTGACATCACAAGGGGAACCAAATTTCGATTTTATTCTTTCACGTGCTAGTACAGAAGATATACTAAACCTTTTTCAAAAAGCTACTAGGTTGTTCTTTTTCACATTTTCTAGGTTGCTGGAAACACTGGGGACCCAATTATAACATTTTAAAAAGTCATAGAAAAAGTCAGATTTTCATGATATGTCCCCTTTAACACACAATATATTAAGCATTGCATGACCTGGCCATTTCTATATTAATACTCATACGGCCATGAGAACAGAACACCAAGGTACACCAAAGTACCCAAGGTAGGTCACACACTAACCAACCCCTCTCTTATTTGCTTTAATTTACAACAGCTTTGAAGATGGCTCTTCCAATCAGATCTTACAATGAATCTAGGTAAGTGTGCTGAGTGTTTATCTGAATCGGTGTGTGTGCCGTTGCATTTAAGAGAGCTCCTGCGTAAAAAGCCAGGCAGTAGAGTCCTGACCCTCACTCCATTAAAGGCGGCTC
This sequence comes from Paramisgurnus dabryanus, assembly GCF_030506205.2. Taxonomy (NCBI): domain Eukaryota; kingdom Metazoa; phylum Chordata; class Actinopteri; order Cypriniformes; family Cobitidae; genus Paramisgurnus; species Paramisgurnus dabryanus. The sequence goes on from NC_133350.1 coordinate 13,519,337, forward strand.
TGCACTTTGTTAATGGAAAAATAAATGTTTGGACAATTAAACTTCATTGGCCACTTCAGATGTTACCGCGTGAGTCGCTACAAGGTGGGAAAGGTCAGCAATTTTACGAAGCAGTCAACCCACACTAATCTGTTTTTGAGGAGTCAATTCCAGCGATGCTGGCTTCAATGCACATGAGGAATATTATAAACATCACTGGGAATCTCTGAAGCAGTCACCTTAATTTCAGGGGTTAAATTGGTTTGCATGCCATAATATATGCAACAAAAGAATCTTACAATTTTGTATTTCAAAGCTCGTTCTTGTTACTTAGCATTTTATTTATTTTCCAAATAAATACATCTACAGTATAATATTAACCAAGGTTTATATAGCACGACCATTTCACACCCTTTATTTGACCTTTAGCTCCCCTATATGCAAATACCTTGGACACGCCCCCTCAAATCATGCAACATGGCTGATAGATGCTGCATTGAGCGTTGCTGCAAAGCATAAGCGCCGCCGCCATATTGGTACGGACAACACTGCCCTATAAACACATAAATAAACAGGGAGCTGTGTTTTTCTGGATTTAAAGCACACTAACATTTACATTTCTTAATGATTATGCTCTATGTGTAGTTCACACACGTGTCGTCTCCAGTTATTTATAAAAGCAATAGTTGACAAACCGTGATTTGTCTTATTTTTCATGGTTATTAATTGTGGAGGCCTTAAATATAACATTTATTGATTTGATTGTTCCTGTTATTCACGGAAAGCCACTAGATGGCACAATATAATGGTCAATGTGATGTCTGCTTTACTCTGTGTTTTAATGTTGTTTATTTAGAATAAAATACCATGAAAATACACGCGTAACCTAAACGTTTCCCAACTTTCAAGCATAGACCACTCGCGTGCTGACGTAAAGTTATAGCACAAACATTCAGAAACATTTAACACAAATCGTCCTCGGCATAATAACTGTTTAACGTTACTAGCAACTTACCACATGAGATGATTTTGATGTATTGTCGGTGTCGTGAAGACCTTGATATCCAGGTGAATATTTAAGCGGAGACACAAACACACCTGTCACGCGGCCAAACGCAGTCCTCAGAAAGCCTTCTGGGCGGTTGCCTTGACAACCTGCAGACTTTAAAATTATTACTTTTGAAAGATTGGTTTTGCCAAGACGATTTTATAGCAATATGTACATGTACACGTTATTTATGTTTTATTGTAAAATTACATGTTTTAATAATTTGATTCTTGTTTATGTGAGAATGGCGCGACGGCGCATGCGCAGTGTGAGCTATCGAAATAAATACAAGCTATTTGTGCTTTTAAAATAATCATCGTAAAATGCAAGTATAATCGTCTAAGCTTAATCTTCTTTCATTAGTGACTGATATTTTCAGTTATTTTATTGTTGTAAGTTTCTTTTGGAGTATGTCAACTGTAAAGTAAGATTTTTTAATTTGATCTTCTATTTATTTTATGCTCTGACGATTTATTCAGACTCTTCTTAAGAATGTCATTAACCCTCCCCCCCCCCCCCTATATATTTTAAATAATCAGGTTAAATTAAACTATAATAGGCTACTATATAATATATTAAACCATATTCATTTTTTCATAAAACCCAAAATGCTGTATATCCAAGACTAATGTAAATGTAATAACTATGCTCAGATTGAAATACTGGACTTAAAATTATATTAATAAACTTTTCTAAACTTTTGCACATCAATAAGATGCTATCCCTTACGAAAATTAACCATGGTTTTACTACAGTTAAAACCAAAAAAAACATGGTTACTGAAGTAAAACCATGGTAACTACATAATAACCATGGTTTTGACAACCATATGGTTAAACCATGGTTAGTGAAGTAAAACCATGGTTTTGCTTATAGTAATCAATAATACACCAAAACAAAATGGTTACTACACTTTTACCACAATAAAACCATGCTTAATTTTCGTAAGGGATAATATTGCATGTAACAACATAGCATGCGCCCCTCTCCAGAAAAAATGCATGCAGTCTAGCATACAGTAGCATATTGTTCCTCACCTGATTAAATGAAGAAAACTCGAAATCTCAGACGTCAAGGAGAGACCTTGAAGAACCTCTGCTAACAGTTACAGAGTGACAGTCTGCTTTGCCCTTCCCTGTGCAATAGAGATTTTCACACAGCTTTTTACTTCAAACGCTTGACCTGTGACTCTGACTCAAACCAAGCAGGGAGCCGAAGCTTCTTTTATTATGACATTGAGAGAGTTACACAGCGAAAAACCTCTAGGGTCCAAATCATTAGCATGTCTTTGAAAATATGTTTTTATGAGCATATTCTTTTATCGACCAACACCTGGGAAAAGCCATTTGTAGCATCCAGGGCTCTATGACCACTATTTAAACATATCCATTCATCCTTATTAATTATAAAACACTGAATATGAAGCTATATATTTCAAGTTTGTGCAATATAGACCAGAAGCATAGGCCATTGCAAGTAGAGAGTCATGCTGTAAATATTTATCATGCGTAATTGTGTTATGCCGATGGCCAATAGAGTTAATATGAAATGTCTGTGCCATTAAACTGGATGTGTTATTACTTAAGTTGATTACTATACACGTGACTGTTTGACTAAATTGGGCCACATTAAGGCCTTGCGAGCAGCCTCACACAAAAAGCTAAAAAGTGCATGTGGCACTTCAGTTTGAATGTAGGCATAAATTGTACAGTACAGTTTTAGGCTCATATCCCCAAACCCGTCGCCAAAGACTGTCAATGGTCAGCAGGTGCATTGAGTATCTGAAAGTATCAGTTTCATTGAGCGACGAAGAGTATATTATCCCCAATTAGAAATACTGTATATAATAGTCAAGACAAAGACAAGAGAATGTCAAGGAGCGTGAAAATATCTTTCCAACAATTATTAATCAACATTGAGACATCTTCAGAGCGGATCTGGGAAACGGCATGTAGCATGCTTAAACACCAAAGTTTTGAGTTGCTACAACAACTTGCAATAAAAGAACAATTATGCGACAACGTTAAGGTACGCGCATGTTAATTTGCCAAATTCATAACCATAAATAAATGTGACCCCTTCGTGAAATCAGTTTAAAGAGGGCGGCACTTCAGTTTTGATTGCCTTATTCATAATGTCCTGCTTGAACGGTTTTAGTCTTCATTACGCTGAGAGACGGCAGTTTGCTTAACGATAATGACGGAGCACGAAAGCTCAGCTCAATCAGCTCACTCCTATCAGAGCCGTCGCAACTTCCACAGCTGAGAGGATTCAACCAGCTGCCTCAGGTGTTGTGGTACAGAGATCTTAACCCTCCGGCCTCCCGAAGGAAAACATCAACTGTGGGAGACGAGCATTCGTTCGTATTACCGCCTCTCATTACATAGCTCAGCGCGTACAGCTAAGGCCATGTATAACTTTAAACTGGGAAGTTTAGCTCGATCTCAGGACAGCTGCTTTGTGGATGGAGAGAAACGCGATTGATCGGCCTCCATGAACTGAAAAGAAAAATAATTTACGCAGCTGTACAGTATGATGCTCACGGTGGAAATTGCTTATGAGAAAGAGAGCGGCCATAAAATCAAATCTGGAGGTTTATTGCTTTGAATGTATGTACTGTATGATAGCTTTGTGCCCATCTACATGCAAGTGCATATTTTTGTCTAATAAAATGATCTCCATAATGGTAATGGCCCATCCTCTGAAAGCAAACCGAAATAGCAAGTTGAAAATACATCAGCATAGGAAAGAAAACCACCCAGCAAGAAATCTTGCATTTAAAAAAGACGTTGAATCATTGGCGGCCAGTGATTTCTCTCTCAAGGGCCGCAAATTCAAAATATGTGGTTGGAGTGTCATGTGTGTTGCACGTCATGTCAAAATATGTGTTTGTTGCGTCATGTTAACCTATGTGCATCATGCGTTTTGTCAAAATACGTGTCTGCTGCAGGCGCTTCGAAGGGGTTTATGATAAAATAGACGCTCACGTTCACAAAATACACGCAAGACACTCACTTAACACTAAACTCTGATTACACGAGATTAAGTGAGTATCTGGCACACGCCATTTTTATCATAAACCCCTTAGACACGGATGCAGCAGGCGCTTATTTTGAAATGACGCATGATGCACATAAGTTTACATGGTGCGCCGAACACATATTTTGAAATGACGAGCCACACATGACAAGCTAAATACATGTTGTGATGATCTTTGCATCGTGCACCATCGAAAAAGAAGTCACCGGCCGCCACTGCGTCTAATAGACGTCCAAATACAGCCCAAACATCTGGACTAAAACAAAGCAAAATTTTGTCTGTCAGTGAAAATTTTAAATTAAATTAAATTAAATTAAATTAAATTAAATTAAATTAAATTAAATTAAATTAAATTAAATTAAATTAAATTAAATTAATAAAACCAAACAGCTTGTAATCAATGTTGACTTTGTTTACTTGATGGAATATCAGACATCTCACAAGTAATTTAGGCAAAAACGGCATGTAACCAAATACAAGTTTATTTTGGCTAGAAGTGGGTTACTTATAAATGGAGTATAGCGGGTCTGTAGTTAACGTGAAATGATGGCTATTGCTTGCTGGGCAATGACTTGTTTATTTTTTTCTGTGAATCGAATAGTTTTTGTGTCTATCCAAATAAACAATAACATAATTGTGCTAGAACCACACTTTATATGCAAATAGATACAAAGACAAAATAGATCATTTCGGGTTTACAAACTGTCATATATTAATAAAAGAAAATTACACCGCTGTTAGATGTTATGTGTAAATGCTCAAGGGGTTAAGAGATATCGAAACCTCTGTTAAATATTTAGTGAGAATCTATCAGAGGTTAGCGTGGGACAACATTACTGTTAATAATGTAAAATCAGGTATGTGCTAAAACACCAACAAGCTTTGTTTACTTGTCATGTCCTTATTTATTTTTATTTTTATATTTGATGTCTGAATGCTAACATTTCTGAAACTCTTTCTGACAAATTTTCTGTCGTTTATCACTTCAAGAAACTCATTTTAAAAGAAATATTTTCTCTTTAATAACATATTTACAGATTGAAGAGGAACTGTAAGCCTATCCTTCACTCAAATAAAACAACAGGGGGCTAAGAAAGAAAGACAATGTAATTACGGTAAATCCGACCTCAAATATCCTCCAAATCATTGTTATGGTGCTAATAAGCTGTCGGGGGTGTCAACAAAGCTCTTATGTGCTGGACTTTTTGAAATAATGGGTTGCTTAGCTACACTTTAAAGGAATCATACAAATAGAAGAAGAAAGTCTGTGAATATCATTAATAATAAATAACAGGCAGTGCACAGCAAAAAAAACATTAAAACTGAAAAACTGAACCATAAGGAAACAATATGAAGGGTTACAACATGAGAACACAGAAAAGAGAAGATATAGACATAAAAAATTTGATTATAATTATAGCAATGATAATAAAAATGGACCAAATGTTTTGCAAGGAATATTAAGAAGTAAAAGAACTGATTGTAGAAATAAAGGTGCAAACGCTGTCACTGGGGCGGTACTAGCGTGACATTCATGACGTTCATATCTCTGTAATTTTAGGATGAATGATAATAGAGTATATGATAAATATCTTGGTATTTAAATGTTTATATACAAGTTTAAGCCTTATGTGAGATGTCACATTTATTAAAACGATGATTAAAATAAGACTATTTAAAACACATACTGTACAGATGCAAAACATGCGAGCTGGTTGGAACGCTTACACCTGACAGAGCTTTTGTTGCAAGGAAATGGGGTCGTATCAGACCATACCGATAAAGACAATATTGTCTCGTATCCTACTGGGAAAAAATATTGATATACAAAAACTTAATATACCACATGTCCCCAAGCCCAACGGTACAATTTCAAAACCTTAGCTTACATCTTTGTACCTAAAGGTTACGTAGTACCACAATTCTTCATCATATCCAAATGGTATGGGACATTTTTAAAGGTGCCGTAGAATGTAAAACTGTATTCATGTAGGCATAGATGAATAATAAGAGTTCTGTACATGTTAATGACATATTGTGAGCCTTAAACACGATTGTTTTCTTCTTCTTATGTAAACTTTGTGCTGGAAAACAGTACAATCTCAATATAACACCAACTGTGACGTTACAGTCGAGATGTACACCCCAAGATTAAATAACACATTAAAATAAGTACAATGTTGTTACAATGCTAAAACAAAGGAAGCCGCTGCAGCTAATATATTGTAATGTATTCATAGTCTAACAAACATTCTGGCTCCTCTAAAAGTTGTTTTAAATGTGTGTGTGAATCTTGAAGTCGTTGTTGTGATGATTGCACACAGCCAACGTTGCTGTGATCTCCTTAAATGTAAGCTGTCAAGCATTCACCGTCCACCTTCACTACTGCTGCTGCTGTACTTGTTTCTTTGTTGTGAAGGTCATCCGACGCCTCAGACAGACCCATCTTAAATTAAAACATCAGCATGCAGAAAGTTTAAAGCAATAGTACGCTCAAAAATAAAAGTACTGTCATTATTTATTCATCCTCATGTCGTCCAAAACTTGCATGCTCTTATTTTTTTCTCGAGAAGCACAAAAGGATTCTGAAGTACGTATCTTCATAGTACATTTCATACAGTGCTACTCTATAGCTCAGTAGACCAATGCATTAGTAGCGCAAAAGGTCATGGGTTTGAGCCCAGGAAACACATACGGATAAAATTGTACCTTGTAATGAACTGTACTTTTGGTCCTGCTTTTAAAATTTCACAATAAATATATTATTGTGATAACATTTGTCTGTTATGCTTTTTATTTTTAATAGTAGGCTGCATGATTTTTATAAAATGTTTTGGGTTGGACTGTATTGGCGGCTTTAATATATTTTATTTGCAGTCCAGTCTCACGAAATTTCATGATATAGTCATTTAATTTTTTAATTCTTTTTTCTTGATATTATCATGAATTTCTGCGTTTTTATCACATACTGGTTACTAAACTGTTTTGTCCTATTTTCTTACCATTGTCGCTTCGATTTAGGGTTAGATTTACATAAAATGACATCCAAACCCAACTCTAACCCTAACACCAGGCTGCATATAAAAAATAAATCAGAAAAAAATTGTATAAACCAATGTATAAAGTGACATTATAATGCATACACCAAATCTAACCCTAAACCAAAATCTAATCCTAAAAATAGGAAAAAGCAGTTGAGTAACCAATACGTGATAATCACACGAAATCAGGAATTCATTATACGAAAAAACGCGAAAATTCGTGATATTTTCACGAAAAAAATAATCAAAAAATTACGTGACTATATCACGAAACCTCGTGACACTGGGTAGTTTAAATGCTATTGTTACTTTTATTACAGATTTTTTTCACACTTCTACGCATTTCTGTCCATCATGTTACAGAATATAAAATAATACATTATATTTAACTTTTTTTTGTAAAAAATGGTGGTAACATTAGCGATAAAATGGTTAAACAGATTTGTAAATGTTTTACGTCTTAATGCTACGATTAAATGTTGCAAATACGTCTACATTGTAGTGCTGTCTCACGATTAGTCGCGAGTAATCGTTTGCAGAATAAAAGTTTTTGTTTACATAATATATGTGTGTGTACTGTGTATAATAATTATGTATATATATAAATACACACACATACATGTATAATTGTAAGAAAAAATATATATTTATATATAAATATAAACATGTATATACACATGCAAATGTTTCTTAAAGCAACACTAAAGAGTTATTGCTCTTTGCTCCCCCTACAGGTTAGAAGCGTAATTGTTCATTAGCACTGTCGTAAATACTGCAGCATACCTGGCTCTGATTGGATTGTAGGTCTGCCGTAAAGCAAGTTTTTGTAGTTATCACTCGAACTACAGGACCACTACCCGACGGTTGGAAACTTCTTTAGTGCGGTTTTGGCCGATAGAGGGCTGCAAAGAGAATGTGAAAGTGCCATTCACCCTGTTTTGAGTGGATGAACCACTGAGACTTTTTTGGAAACGTTATTTTAATGTAAAAAAAACCTCTTTGGTGTTGCTTTAACATGCATGTGTGTGTGTGTGTGTGTGTGTGTGTGTGTGTGTGTGTGTGTGTGTGTGTGTGTGTATTTATACATAATTATTATACACAGTACACACATATATAAACAAAAACTTTTATTCTGCAAATGATTAGTCGGGATTAATCGTGAGGCAGCACTACTACATTGTACGCTTCAGCATCTATTTAAATGTACAAAAAATATGTTTTGTGTTTTTGAAAGTTACGTATAAACAGTGAGACCAGGCTGGAGCTATACAGGAGCACTATATATATATATATTTTATAAGTATATGTGTTCTCTGGGATTGAACCCACAACCTTAGCGCTGCTAACACGATGCAACTGAGCAACAGGATGTGTGAAGATTAATAAATAGTAAGTGAACTTTTGCTTTGAAGAAAACATTGCATACCATAACGTTAGTCTTCTCAAACAGATCAAAGAGCAGATCGTGTTCGTTTGCTTGTGTGTGGGAACACCAGACGTCCTTCCCCTGACACCTTCTGGGAAACTATTAATATGACAAAGAGGTGAGAGTCGCCCACAACAAACAAAAAAACATACATCACTGCTTGATTTATATCCAGTGCCAACACTATTTATCAAACTGTCAATACATTACCTGTTGTCTATTTACAGCTGTCAGGTCTGAAAACACAGACAGGGCAAACAGAGAATAAATGCATCTGCGCTGAGTGAGAAAAGCCTCCGGTGATGAGGGCCGTGATGGACAGAGTGGTAATTGTGCGGTGGACCGGATGCGTTTCTTCACGCTGGCGTGTGATGGGCGCTCTTTCCTCTGGATCTGGCGCCGTGTCTGCGCCCTGAGCTGATGTTTACCCTGCTCTGAGCTTGCTTTGACTGTCGATCTGAGTGGGAAATATATTGCGTGTCAAGTGCTCTCCTGGGCTAAACTATCATTTCAAAGTGTTATCACACGATCTGACTCCCAGAGGCCCGGCATACGGAGCCGTTGGAAAAGCTCCAGAGTTTTGCCGAGCTGAGCGTATGCCAGAAGCAGTGGCGCGCTAGCAAGTGCACCGTGGATGCAAATGATGGCAGGTGGTGAAGGTAACATTCCAATAAACTACATTATTACTCAAGTCTTGCGTAACTTTGGCAAAGAGAGAGGGTTCATCCGACTGAATCGCTTATTTTCTGCATTTTCCACAAGAAATGATTAAAAAGGGATATGTTGGATCAGTAAATCTTGCATGCTGGGTTTGAACTTTTGTTGCTTACACGAGCGCCCACAGCTAAACACAGTAAGGTTCATGCACTCTAAAAATGTCTGGGTTATTTTTGACCCATGTTGGGTAAATATTGGACAAAAGACATGCTGGGTTAAAATAAACCAGTGTTGGGTTGTTGTTATGCAACCATGGGTTAAAACAAGCAGTTGGGTTAAAACAATCCCGCATTGGGTCAATTTTAACCCAGCGGTGTGTTCTGTCCAATATTTACCCAACATGGGTCAAAAATAACCCAACCATTATTAGAGTGTGCAATAACCTCGCTTAAGTAGTTTGAGTTTATATGAACAGGTGTTGGTGAACCTACTTTCTTAATTCATAGTCTTCATCATGTCTTATTCCAAAAAAATATTCATGAACAAGGAAAAAAATCTAAAATATATAACACAGATATATACCAAGCCCCTAAGGTGACATTGGAGTAAAACAAATGTAAAGTTTAGTTAAATGTGCTCACGTGAGACTTTCATGTGCAGAATTTCTTTTTAAAGTTTAGTTTTGCATGCTCAGGTGAAACTATCTTCACGTGTGCACGTGTGCACGTGAAAGCGATAGTTTTAGAAAGAGCACGCGATAGTTTCACGTGAGCATGCGATAGTTTCACGTGCGCACGCAAAACTAAACTTTATTTAATTTTGCTCCATGTCCCCTTAGGGGTTCCGTAGATAAATATTACACTGCAAAAAAATGATTTTCAAGAAAAAAATTCTTAGTATTTTTGTCTTGTTTAAGTAAAAATATCTAAAAATTCTTAAATTAAGATGCTTTTTCTTGATGAGCAAAACGTCCCAAGAAAATAAGTCTAGTTTTTGGACCAAAAAATGTGCTTAAAACAAGCAACAAAATCTGCCAATGGGGTAAGCAAATTTTTCTTGAATTTAGTGTTTAAGAAAAATTTTCAAGATTTTTTTGCTTACCCCATTGGCAGATTTTTTTTGCTTGTTTTATGCACAAAATCACTTAAATTTGATATTTTTGGTCTAAAAACTAGATTTATTTTCTTGGGTCGTTTTGCTCATCAAGAAAAAGCATCTTAATTTAAGAATTTTTAGATGTTTGTACTTAAAACAAGACAAAAATACTAAGTACGAAAGTAATTGGGGCATAAGGGTACCGGTCAGACCTCAAAGTCTAAGCACTGAAATGTTAAAACAGTTTCAAGGGTATTCGTAAGAAACCTTAAAATAGTGCCACTACAAAACCACAGATGAAATATGAAGCTGCTTCATATCACAATTGACCTCATATAAATAAAAAATGAATAACTATAAATGGATAATATTCATCTTTACCCTAAATATGTGTATTACTAATATGTGTATTACAGCATACATGCTTCCTTCCTTATGGACATTTAGGGTCAAAGTGCAACAGGTCTGAGGTCAGCGAGTTGCATTTTAAATAATTATGTGCACTAATTGGATCACCCATGAACAGGGCAAATACGAGCAAATTAATTTTGTAGTCCCTGAGTCATTTCAAGGACATTTCAGGAGGGACATCTGCTGGTCCCAGCAGCAAGCTTGAGTCTGTGTCATCCTCACCGCATGCTAATATCTGTCAGGTATATATCTTACCCTAAATCACTTCTGTTTCTTTTGACTTTGTGTACTGTACACAGTTAGGAGACTACCAAATGCACGACTTGTTTGGTCTGCACAGTTGTCTCATGAATAGATTTGATTGATTTACTGTACAGAGTATAAACCATACATCACTTTCAGTAAACAAACATTTCACGCAAAGGGATTCGCAATAAAACAATAAGTCAGGAAGAGGCCATGTGGTGGAATGATTTTATTTCTTTGAATAATGTCTGTTATGAATCATGCACAGCAAGGCTGTGTGTCCACTAAAGCATTTAAACGCAGCTCAAAAACTGTTGGCACTTGGCAGCCTTTGCATTGTAGGTTGTGCCGGTTTGTGCCGAACCTATAGCCTCTACGCATCAGTTTTACACGACCTATCTGTATATTTGTATAGTTGTACTTTATATTTTATTATCTGTATTTAATATTCTAGTGTTATTTGTAAGCACCAATGGTCTGAGAGAAACATAATTTCAATTTTCTGTATGTAAATGTGGAAGAATTGGCAATAAAGCAGACTTGACTTGAACAGTTTTCATTTATGGGTCAGTGACAAAAAAATGGTTTGGCAAGATAAGAAATTCAAAAATCTTTTTAAAAAAACTTGTTTTAAAAGCACGCATCAGGTTTATTTCAATAATCACATAGTGTATTTATGTTAATTTTTATGCAATAAAAAACATTTGCACCATTTTAATGAAATTTTAAGACTGAATGGACCTGAAACTGTCAAATGGTGTAACCACCAATTGTGCCAAAGAATGAGAAATATTAAATATTTTATCAATCTCAATGGCATGTAAGCGTAATCATAAAATTTTTTTTTTTAAATATAATTTTATTAGTTATTTCTAAATGTACATTTTAATGCGCTTTCGTCCTGACATATGCTGAAAACAGCTTTGTTTTCTAAATAATCTTCGACAAATGATGTTAGATGATTATATTTTATTCCACATTTTTTATGAATATATTTATATTTTCACTTAAAAAAATACTAGTTACACCAACTGACACAGACTGGTTACACCACATTGACATTTGTGCAATTATCCCCCAAATATTCTTTCAAAATGAAGTAAAACCGACTTGTTCTTCAAAAAAGAGAATGTATGCAAGTAATCTGCAAATTTATTTACATTTTAACCCTTTTACATTTAATTGAACTATACAGACACACAATAATTAAAGTCACGTCATTGACCCTTATACTACGTTGTCGTTGTTCACATCGACGTGCAATTACACATGCAGTACGCAGTGTCCACGGGCATATTATTGGTGTAACCTACAATATCAAGAAGAAGCAGCTTGTTGTGTTGCAGCTCGAGTTCTTAAAAATCGCTTTCATTGTTCATTGGTCCATTGTTGTTCATATCGTGGCAAGCAGAGATGCTTATGAGGAAATGCAACGCAGACCTGTGGGAGGGGTTCTAGCAGACCAATCACAGCGATTGCGGTCTGCATAGAATTTTTGGAGAGGTGCGCATCAGGTTATGACGAGCCCAGCGTTTTTTCCCAAGGTTGAAAACTTTTTTCCGCGACCGGTTAAAAAGTGTGGAAAAAGCCTCGCCAGTTGCTGGCTTAAAAAAAAAACACTACACTCCCATTGCAGTCTTAAAAAAAAAAACTTTGGTCGACACTAAAATAAGTTATTTGGTCAATTTATTTACTTTTAATTAAGTAAATAATGGAATTTTAATATAAAATCATTTGTTTGTGTACAGCTGAAAAAGGAAGTCACATACAGTAGATCTAGGATTGGCATGAGAGTGAATAAATTACAAGGTACCTTTTTTGTTATTTTGATGAACTATTACTTTAAAGGGACTGCAGTGACGTGTTATCCTTAGACATGTGTGCGAAGTTTTTTTTTTTTCAAACTTACTGTGTGCGTCTCCCTCAGACTGTAAACGAAGCACGGGCGCACAAAAAAAACCGAGCTGGGGCGCACCAGATAACATGTCGATCGAGTCATACGTCATCCGCATCACAGCAGTCACGTGACTTTAGTCTCGCGCATGCGCTTTACAACAGATGCAGAAGAGAAGACAATGCTGAATAAAGTCGTAATTTTTGTTATTTTTGGACCAAAATGTATTTTCGATGCTTCAACACATTCTAACTGACCCACTGAGGTCACATGGACTACTTTGATGATGTTTTTATTACCTTTCTGGACATGGAGAGTATACCGTACGTAGATTTTCAATGAAGGGCATTGATGAAATTTGGACTAAATCTAAAACATCTTAAACTGTGTTCCGATGATGAACGGAGGTCTTACGAGTTTGGGACGACATGAGGGTGAGTCATTTATGACATTATTTTCATTTTTGGGTGAACTATCCCTTTAAGTAAAGTATTTCACTATTCCTCTGAACATGTTTTTCCTCTAGCTCACATTCGTCTCTCCTCTTCTGTGAACAGACTCAGACATCTCAACATGCTTCTGGCTCTATCTACATAAACAACAAATCAAGCCCCGCATTCACGTAGGTTTTTCAATTTAGTCGTACTACGCAGACGGGTCGCTGCAGAAATTGTTTCAGTTTTTTTGTCTTGTTGACTTTCTCATTCGTTTACTTACTCCTAACTCTCCGCTTGAAGGAGGTAACTGGAAAACAATGTCTTGAACTTCTGTTTGAGAAAAAAGCTTGTTGACTTTGAATTCAGCCCAAAAATTACAAAATAAAAATTTGTGTTTGCAGTCTTGTATAACAAATCTCTTTACTGTACATATATTGAAACACATACATTTACATTTTTATCCAAAGCAACTTCAGTCTATTCAAGGTAAACAATCAGCCAATAGTGGGAAATTGCTTTTATCTGCCAATACTGATGAATCAATACTTTTAAGACATCATGACCACACTGTAAAAAAAATCCGAAAAAAATTGCAATGGTATTGCAGCTGGGTTGCCGGTAAATTACCGTAGATTTAAATTTATGTTATTTACTGGCAAGAGTTTGTTCAAAATTGAATTAATTTAAAATATTAACAAGTCTTTATCTTTACAGAATAAAACTGTACAATAACAGCCTCATGCAAAGCATTCTGGGAACTAGAAATCATCATCAACCTTTTTCTGTTTTTTTGCATCAGATTTTGTTTCCCAGAATGTTTGCTTGATGCTGTTTTTTTAGTTTTATTCTGTAAAGATAAAGACTTGTAGATGTTAAATGTTCATTCAACTTTGAACAAAATGTTGCCAGTAAATAACATAAATTTAAATCTACGGTAAGTTACCGGCAACCCAGCTGCAAATTTCTACGGAATTTTTTTACAGTGCATGTACATTCGATAAGACTCAAACCCACGACCCTCCCAATACCACACTGAGCTACAGGCAAGTTTATGCAGTTTAGTCTTTCAAAAAATACAAAAGGTTGTTTCTTACATGAGCTGAATGTTTACAGAAATGCAAAGATTGGATTTTTGTTCTAATACAATGGATGAATGCTCTTCGTCTTATGGTCTATCAGCACTCAATGAAAATGATAGATAGCGCTGTGGCGTAATAGCTTCAGAAACAGAAAGCTGGCATGAATCAAAGTATCAGGCATCTAAATTCATGCCTGTTTGCATGCAACAGCTCATTCCGTGACTTTGCCGAGGCTCGAACAGTGAAGGCTGAAGAGAAAGCTGTCTTATGAATGAAACATTGGGGCTAATGAAGCGAACCGCTCTACTTCCACTGATTCACACGGACACAAACACGCACCCCGCATGACATAATACGCACGAGCAGTCCATCTGTATTTCATGCTGAATATTGTTGCATCCTCTTCGTCCTGAGGAGGTAGGGGCTGTGTTTCAAATTGGGAAGGCCGGATGCTAAGACCAGCTGATAATGTGATGACACTTTGTGGATTCTGTACAGAAGCAGCGAGGGTTGAGTGTGCGTGATCTGGCTTGAACAAAAATATTTAGACACTTCTAGGTTTTCAAGCCTGATCTCATGGGAATTCATACATATTTTACGAGATGGCTAATTCGTATGAATTCATACGAAGTTAGTTCTGCAAAAACATACAAGTGTCATAAGAAACAATAACGAAACCTAAACCCACACTGCAAAAAATTACTTTTATTACTTAGCATTTTTGTCTTGATTTTAGTTCAAATATCTAAAAATCCTTAAATCAAGATGTATTTTCTTGAGCAAAATGACCTAAGAAAATAAACCTAGTTTTTAGACAAAAAAAAAAAAACATACAATTAAAGCGAATTTGTACTTAAAACAAGAAAAAAAATGCCAATGGGGTAAGAAAATTTTTTTTGAACTTTTTTCTTAAACACTTAACTGAAGAAAAATTTCCTTACCTCATTGCCAGATTTTGTTGCTTGTCTTAAGCACATTTATTTTTTGTCTAAAAACTAGATTTATTTTAGGTTATTTTGCTCCTCAAGAAAATGCCTCTTGATTTAAGGATTTTTAGATATTTTTACCGAAAACAAGACAAAAATACTAAGTAAGAAAATCATTTTTGCAGTGCAACGTCACAGGGGCAAATCGTACAAAAAATTTACAAATTTGGTCTTACGAATTAATACAATTTAGCCACTTTGTGAAATACGTACGAATTGCCATGCGATTTCACAATATAATAATAATTAAAAACAATGAGTAAAAAGCAAAACTATTGGTATACACTGCAAAAAAAGAATGATTTTCAAGAAACAATTTTCTTAGTATTTTTGTCTTGTTTTTAGTAAAAATATCTAAAAATTCTTAAATTAAGATTAAGATCGATTAAGAAAATAAGTCTAGTTTTTAGACCAAAAATATCAAATTTAAGTGATTTTGTGCATAAAATAAGCAAAAAAAATAATAATCTGCCAATGGGGTATAAGCAAAAAATCTTGAAATTTTTTCTTAAAAACTAAAAAAAAAAAAAAAATTGCTTACCCCATTGCCAGATTTTTTTCTTGGTTTATGTACAAAATCACTTAAATTTGATATTTTTGGTCTAAAAACTAGACTTATTTTCTTGGGTTGTTTTGCTCATCAAGAAAAAGCATCTTAATTTAAGAATTTTTAGATATTTTTACTGAAAACAAGATAAAAATACTAAGATTTTTTTTCTTGAAAATAATTTTTGCAGTATATCGGTATATCATTCAAAGTAATTGAATATCGGTATCGTCAAAGATATTTTGTACCGGTGCATCCCTATATATTTTTTATGATATGATCAAAAGTCAACCTACACTGTAAAAAATATAAAATGCCTTAAAACATTTTGTTGAATTAACTCGGATTTACAAGTCATTTCAACTTACTATTATTTATCTTGACTAGAGATGAGTAGTTATAACTACAGATGAGTTGTTATAACTTATACAATTAAGTTGACTTTTCTCAACTACATTTTATAAGTTGTGACAACTCATCTCTGTTGACATAACTTGTCAATCTGAGTTGATTTAACAAAAAAAATTATGGCAGCAAAGTATTTTTTACAGTGTATGTTTTTACATTAACTCATCAAAATAAGTTAAATAATTTCAATGTTTATTTATAAGCTATAGGAACTTATCACCAGTCAAGATAAAAATAGTAAGTTGAATTTAATTATACTTCATGAACTTTTTACAGTCTATTGGTTTTTAATGGAAACTATAATGGTCTATTCTGGTAATGTGTTAGTTCTGCTGGTGGTTTGTTATCTGGTGGATGGGAACCTGTAGAGCACCATTAAATCTTTCTGCAATAAAAACCCAAACTGGAATTTTGTAATGGTTTAAATGGAAAAGAGCTGATGGTTCATAATGGTCTTTGAAATGAAACACACACACACACACACACACGCATACACACTGTCATACACACTCACACACACACATGCGCGCGCACACACACACACTCCACCTGTGAGTTGGTGTTTGGTTATTTCGGTGAGGGAAGAAAGGTCATTCAAGATCTCATTCATTATATTTATTGAAAGGTTGGAGCATTACTTGAAATCTCAAGAGGTACTTCAGCGCGTAACTCTTTAAACATAATTTTTTCCTACTGAAATAAATAACACCTCATTATGTGGTTTATTGAAGAGAGGTGTGCTGTTACATTTCTAAGTGATCAGAATAATGATTTCACCTGGTGGGAAAACATGCAAATACATCCCAGAGATATAAACTGAACCAGTGCCATCTAGAAACCAAAATATCATGGAGACTTATGAGTGGGATTTTCTGACTTGGACACCCTGGTACACTTAAAACCACAGGAGTAGTTCAAATAAATCATTTTAATTCACATGGGTTGAACTGACCAAAATGGTTATATAAATTATAGACTAACAGAGCAGAAACCTCAGTACCGGTACAACCCTGACAAATTTATATTGCCGCTGTGATCTTCTATCTTGAGGACATTTTGAGGTTTTAAAGGTGAGAAAGTTTTAAGGTTCAGCTCGGATTACACAGTGCACGGTTACTAATTTCATCCAAAAGTGTGTTGACGTAAAGACACAAGCGGTTTGCTTTCATCCGACGTGGCTGTTGAACTTTTATTTCCCTTAAAAAAGCGGATGTTATCAGACATTAAACACCCAGGAGGGACGAGGCTGGTCTGTAGTTTACACCAACAGTGTAAGGTTCAACCAGCGAACACGTGTGCCCAGAGGACAGGCTGGAGGAGAAAACCAGGCTGGGGTCTAAAAGAGGCTCCAGGGGTTTTGAGATCAATGCACATAAATTCTGTGCTCTATTTCCAGGCGTGTTTTCTTCTCTTCCTCTTCGAAGTGCTTAATGAGAGCCGGATTGAAATGTGCTGATTCCCTGCGATTTATTTTTGGCATGGACATTCATTTGCATGGAGTAATCAGACCGCTAATCAGTCTTGCTTGGTTGTTGTTCACACAACCAACGTGCACGACAATACAGGTGCCGAAGTGTATGTGAAATTAGTTGACAATTCATATTCATCTGGTTACTTTTGGGTTACTGCGTGATTCAACTGTGAGTGCGTTAACATGAACAAAATAAACGGATATCTCTCAAAAATATCGTTATTGTAGAAACCAATTTCATGCGTTTATGAAATCAATTAACCCGCTATGCAGAAAACCTGTTAATGTAACACAAGTTTGTCATTTTGCAGTTTCTTTACTTTACGCTTATTTCTGTTTGTGACGTTTATCTTTTACATGCGGACACATGAAAATCATGATAAAGCTGTTTACATGTATCACAAAATCGAGGTAATGTGCTGATCAGATTTTGCTTTAGCCATTTATTGCGTTTTCCTGATTAAAGAAAACTATTTTATGACCTTTTTTGCATGTTATCAGTTTAATAACTCTTTCCCTGCCAGCGTTTAAAAAAAAGTTGCCAGCCAGCGCCAGCATTTTTATGATTTTCACAAAAGTTTAATGCTTAAAATGTTCTTCATTAAATATATAAACATACAATATATCAAATTAAAGATAAAAACAAACGGTTTCATCCTACCTTCATATGTTCTTTTTTTATCACCTCTCAAATATGGGTATGTTTCTTCAAAAATACAAAATTTTGGGCAAAAGCTGAGATAATTCCATTTTTGTGAAGAACTTTTGATAGAGATCAGATTTAGAGCGATGATCAAAACATACACGGAGCTTGAACTGTTTGACCAAAGGCTTTGCTTCCTAGTTTTATAAGTCGGGGAAGAGCGCCACCTTGTGGATAATAGCAGAAATATAGACTGCTGGAAAAACTCGTCATTGGCAGGGAAGCATTTTCTCTTAACTCATTTTCTGAAAAGTTGCTCGCCAGCATTTTTTGTGATTTTCGCAAAAGTTTCACAAAATGCCTTACAGGAAAATTTTCTTCGAAAATTATATAAACATACAAATATATAAAATGAAAGAACAGACCCTCTGCTTTCAAACAAACAAAACAGGGAAAAAAAAATTTCATCCTATCTATATTTTTTTCGCTGCTTATAAACGATCAAATATGGTTATTTTTCTTTAAAAAAAATTTTTGCAAAAAGCTGAACTAATTGCATTTTTGTGAAGGAATTTTGTTAGAGATTAGATTCAGAAAGATTATCAAACATACATAGAGTTTAAAATTAGTAAATAACATTTTGGCTTCAGTTTTTCATAAATTGGGTCATCTAGTAGATAATCGTGGATTGAAGATTAACTTAAAAATTCATCAGGAACATGTTTTTTTTATGCAAATCATCCCCAATGCACTGCAAAAAAAATTATTTTCAAGAAAAAAAATGTATCTTGTTTTCAGTAAAAATATCTAAAAATTCCTTATTCCTTCCTGCTTTTTCTTGATGAGCAAAAATTTAAAACTATAAAAACTATAAAATAAGTCTAGTTTTTAGTCCAAAAATATAAAATTTAAGTGATTTTGTGCATAAAACAAGCAAAAAAATCTGCCAATGGGGTAAGCAAATAAATCTTAAACATTTTTCTTAAACACTTAATTCAAGAAAAATTTGCGGAAAAATTGCTTACCCATTGGCAGATTTTTCCCATGTTTTTGCACAAAATCACTTAAATTTGATATTTTTGGTCTAAAAACTAGACTTATTTTCTTGGGTTGTTTTGCTCATCAAGAAAATGCATCTTAATTTAAGAATTTACTAAGAACATTTTTCTTGAAAATCATTTTTTGCAGTGTGTATATTAAATATTGATATATAACTCATCCTTTACGGTTTATGCTATAGACATACATGTTACACCAGATTTTATGACTTGTTAAGGACAGATTACTTTTAAAGGTGCTCTCTGTAAGTTGAGAAATTTCTAACCGTTACTGACACCAGTGGCCGTTATAGAAACTGCAGCCAGTCTCATGCTCGTTCTCGGTGGGTACACTCGTACGAGCACGACCACAACAACAAGAGTTGCCGTAGCAACCACAGACAGCTCATTGAGATTCACCAGCATGTTTACAAATGTAAGAAAAGTTACAGTACTGTAAGGTTATTGTTTGACAGACCATATTTTAGCAAAATGTTGCAGTGCTACTTTATATTTTCAACAGAAGTCTACTTCTAAAAGTTTTGTAACAGGACACTGTAAAACACACTCCCGACACTCACAATCTTAATGCACTCGTGCTCTGAATAAAGATAATTCATATAAGAAAGTAACTTTTGAAACGGTCCTGTGCTACATGCTATCGTTAGCATTACACCACAAAAACAATAACATAATATATTAAAGATGCCCTGTAACTATGTCTTACCTTTGCAGTAAAAAGGAAACCTGCTCAAGGTCTGTTTTCATACCCAGCGCTGACCGGAGCTCCCTCCAAGAATCAAATGCCAATCCGATGTTTACTCTTGTCTTTTCCCCGACGCCGGTCACGCATTATTTTGGCCGCACTAGATAAGGATTTTTTTTTAACTTACGAGGAGTTTCCGTGAGTGTCTGGATTGTGCTGGAAGTTGGTCGCTTCTTTCCGTCTACAGAGTCCATTTGAAACATTCTAGCGATTGCCGCTGTTTACTAATGACTGCCGTACGCGTCTATATGGAACGCCCAGGTAGACGAGCACGCGCATGACGTCACATTTTGAATTTCGCGCCAATTCGGACCCGACTTCTCCACACAGAAAAGAGTCTACAGGCTGATAGAGACAACCGTGGAGGACACTCAAGGTGTCATTATTTCTATTACATTATGGTTGCCTCATAAATATACAAATGAAAACTCTATCTTAAAATTTTTTTTAAGTAATAACTTACATTCAGCCCCTTTAAACTGATCAGACTTATGTTCATCTGGGAGGCAGATTTACAGTAGGGACCTGTAACACAAAAACAAAATACTGTACCCATAACACATCCAACAACCCCATACACCCTTGCACAGGAAAGCAATACTTATTGGCTTCAGAATATCTAAATATCTACATTTCCACTTTATTTTTGGAAATGGGAAACTTTGGGGAATTTGGAGTGTTGAAAGGAGGAGAGAAACATTGTGTGTCTATGCCCGCACACACGCTGACGCCCATTGTACAACACCAGTGGGGAGGATACGGCATGCTGGGTAAACAAACCATGGGTAAGATTAACTAGGACATTTCTCAGCTTTTCATATATTTACGTTGTTTTCTAAACCCACAGCCTCAGAAGATAACAGACAGATCTAAAAGCATCTCAGCATCGGCAGGGTGTGTTTAGATTTAGTACTGTCACAAATATATATACGTATATATACTGTTGTCTACATAAAATCATCCTACATTCTGTGAAATATAATCGTGATATCTTTAATATTGACTAAGGTCTTCTCAAAGTTTAAAATCAAACTTTTAAGCTCCTCATCATAAGACTTGAACCTGGATTTTACATACAAGGCTGTTTTCTTCTTGCCTTGAACAACATAGATAAAAAGTGGCACACGTTCCCTCCTTTTTTTTCTCAGATTTTGTCTTGTATCAGCGCTGCGGGTATGACGTGTAGAGGGAACTTTATTGAAGGGCTTTTCATTTAACTCCAGATTAGCAATAACTTTAGTTTGACTTTATAAGGAGTCGTATCTCAGGATGTTTACTGATGCTGAGAAACTGTCCTTGAGATCAATAAAATAATTTAGCAGCTTGTTGAGGTGTTTTCGTGCTATCTGTTGAATTACTATGAGTCCACATTATGTGTTTCGCTCGCATAGCATACCCGAGTGATAAATAATGAATAATGACATTCATCTTATAGTGTTCAAAACAAAGAGGTGAATTCACAAAACACTATTTCAGTGTCAGAATTAATGGGACAAA
The DNA here is from genome assembly GCF_030506205.2 of Paramisgurnus dabryanus. Classification (NCBI taxonomy): domain Eukaryota; kingdom Metazoa; phylum Chordata; class Actinopteri; order Cypriniformes; family Cobitidae; genus Paramisgurnus; species Paramisgurnus dabryanus. The sequence continues at coordinate 13,541,044 of NC_133350.1, forward strand.
ATGATAAAGTTGGGATCCAGCATACAAATGTAAAATCATTAGATGTTCCCAAAACTGACGGCTAAAACAACACGAGTAAATAAAGCATGATTTCTTTTTAAGTGAACAGGTTTATTGTATATCACTCATTGAATTACTTCACAAAGTAGCAGAGAACCCCCAGAAATGTTTTCGGCCCTATTGTGTGAATCTCTTGTCGGTATTAAACCCAAAAGTTGAATCGGCGGTCAGGCCTTACTGTGACTAACAAGGTCTAATCCAGGCCGGCACCACCATGGATCCCTCTGATTCAGCATTCGCTTCAATCCATTTGCATTTTCCGGCCCTTAAGACATCTTATCTTTTATATAAGGGCTTCATTTCTCTTCCGTCTGGTTGAAATCTCTAGGGGCGAGATAATTTGCAGAGTGGGATTGTATCAGATCCATGCAAATAAGGATCATTGGTGACAGAATTTGCTTTTAACATCAAAGGGAAAGTTTGAGTGGTGAGGGTGCAAGCACAGGCCAGAGGAATAAAGGTCTTGCATTAAAATCATGAAGATTTGCATATATGGTAATGAGGGCACTATTACGCTTTATTAGTAACTGGTACATTTTTACTCTCGGGGATTAGGAAATCCTTCTTGGACTTGTTCAGGTAGTTAGGTCAGCCATTGTGTATCTCTTTAATACTTTATGCATGCAGGTACTGTATGCAGGCACGTGCACAGATAGGGCTCAACCTGTGCAGAACACATGCCCTTTTTGTCCTTACACTCCGAAGTGCCCTTTTTTTGGAGGTGTTTTATTATTTTTTTAATATATAAATTAATGCTGTTGTCAACCATTTACGCCTGTCTGTGTGTTTTACAAATATATTTATCAAATAAAATTATTAAAAAACGAAATCTTTTTGGATCCGCTCAAACTGTCTGTCAAACCTCTTTACTCCGCCCCCTGAGTGCAGCGAGCTGAAGTTCCACACAGCAGTCAGTCAGAGCAGCTGAACGTCTTGCAACGGTAAATAAGTTTCTTGTTGTTTGAGTACAATGCTGTCTCATTACGAAAGAAACACTAGTATGTTTATAACGGCGCATGTTTTATAAAATTGAAGCAGAGCCGAATTATCCATAGACGGGATTGGGCGAGTGGGCAATCAGGGGGCACCAAGGGCTCCAAACTGCGACCAAATGGAGTTTTTGACAAAGCGCAAGCAGTTTTTAAAAAGTGTTCACGCATGTGAAGGGCACCCGTGACAACAATACGGAATGGAAGGTCTGGTTTTTACCGCTTTTTTTGCATGACGCGTCTCAATCGTTTAACTAAAGTCAACACATCTCACGCGAGAAGACGAGCCCACGCGGGTAAATGTTTAGCCTACATAAACACCAAAAACATTACAGATTAGAAAGACATCAGAAGCCCAGTTAGGAAAACTGGATAGAGACGAGAAACGTGTAAAGGATCATACAAGTATGTACATTATATTGCCCTGTCACTCATTACAGTATGCTATCAGGATATAACTTATTGTATATGTATGTACCTTATGCCTTGAATTAGTCAAGGGAGTTGTATGATTATTTGGTTCATAACTTTTTATTCTGAAATCAACTGCATAGAGTTAAGTCTATTTAGTATTTAGTAATGCAGTTATTTGCACCTTCAAAAGACCAAGGTTCCTGGTCCTCAGCACAGTTTTTGCCAGGTAGGCAGATACATGTTGAATATGCTAATGGTATGGCTATAGTGTAGTATAATCTCCTATTTTGATCTTTAATCTTCTATTTCCCCCTCTTCTTAATCACATACATAAACATGTTAACCAAATAATAAAAATTAAAGAGGAAAAATTAAAATTAATATATTCTACAATTAAATAAGAGCGAGTACACAAGAGCACTTCACAAACACATGACTACAAATAGGCCTAATACAGACAAACACCCAGGATGTAAATTGTTAAAGCCAACTTACAAGGCCAGATATCCTTTGCACTGCATAATGCCAAGCTATCATAAAATGTCATTTTTCATTCATTAATAGTGATTTCTTCAATCATTAATAGTGAATAAATATAAAGCTTTTAAGATGATTATTATGTGATATTTATTTGGAGTGGGTGCCCTTTTTCAGTTTCAGCACATGCCCCTCAAAAGGTCTGTGCACGGCCCTGACTGTATGAGTATGCTGTGATTCATGTTGAAGTCATAAGATTCATTAGGGTCATTAAGATCTGCTTTACATACAGTTCAAGCTCATAGAGATGTATTGCATAAAGTTGCAGCTCATAAATGTTTCATTTTCTTCTTTCTAGCTTGTAATCATACGTTTGCCCATACCCAGCAAGCAATTTTGCCTTTAAAAGACAAAATTTGTCTTTCAGGGAAAATGTAATAGATGTCTAGACATAGCAAAAAAAAAAAACCCAAACACCAGATATTTACTGTTGACTTGCATGATGGATTATCTCACAAGTTATTTCTGCAAAAACGTCATGTAATCAAATCAAGTTTATTTTGGGTATAAATGGGTTACTCGTAGCCAGACTTTTATCAGGTCTGTAGTTAACGGTGAAATGACGGCTATGGCTTGCTAAGATATTATTCACTGTTAACAGTAACACAGATATTATATACTTGCATATTTATAACATAATAAACACTGATAACTCCCTATACTCATGAATGCTTCATCAGAGAGTTTGTATGTATCGCACATCTCTGTTAGGCCAAACAGAAATGCATATGTTTGTATTTTGTGGGCAATTTTTGAGGGGCATCGCATTACTGTGGGTTCACACCAGATGCGAGTTCAACAATTTGGGCTAGTAGATTACATACAAAGTCAATGCAAAGATGCGATTAGACGCATCCTCGTGTGGGGTGATGCCCATCGTGCGATATCATAGACTGTAAAAAAAGATGGACGACGCCTGTTCACTCTCTTCCATTGGTGAAAAGTGAAGCCGCAAGTGTCCCGATATGGCGCTGACATCTTGGGTCTTGAGTCTGCGCACTAGCGATTTCGGGACCAGTCATGCGCACTAGTGAGCAGGAAGGGAAGCCGCGAAGTCAAAACCCCGCCCTCGCTCTCGTAGAATGCGCATATCACACGATATCACAGCTGTCAATCATGACGTGACACCACCGTTTTTATATCATTAAATAACTAACTAAACACAAACCTATTTTAAAAACAAACATTTGAATTTACATCCACGTGATAAAAACTACAGTAAATGACAGAAACCAGCTTCGGAAAAAAGATAATTGAAGTGTAATTAATTTTTTTAGTTGGTCCCAAGTCCCATTGAATAACATGGGGAGGCGGGGTTTATGACCTATACTGGGACCAGTCACTGGGGGGCGATCGAGACGTTTTGGCTTCACTTTTCAGGGCTTGTGCGGCACGCTTGTGCGATATAGGCAGCGTGTTTGCCGTGAAAACAGGCACTATTTGTATACGTAGCATTACTCGCTCTAGATTACTGCAAATTTTTCACTAGAGTTGAATATTTTGGGGGGTGTTTGAGGCGAATAGCGCGAGGACGTGTCCGATTGCTCTTTGCATTGACTTTGTATGTAATGTACTCGTGCTAATCGTTAAACTTGCGTTTGGTGTGTATGCCCCATTACACTCAGTTTATAATAAAGCAATTTATGGTGTTGTTTACAATGTCCATATGAATATTAAACAGGCATGTCTTTCATTTTAACAACTGATTTGTTTTTATAACAGGTAACACTTTTTTTAAACAATGAAGTGATACTGTAACTGGATTGTATTCATGACTGTGTTAAACTGTAGGTATTAGACAGAATTGCACAGTATTGTACAGTACATACCATCTGCAAATATTCACACAAAATATTACTCTGTACAATTGTCTCTTCATTGTTCTGTACAGCTATCACTTATATTTTTTATATTTGATTCTTTATTTTTTTATGTCTTGATATGTTAAACGGATAAATTCTTATTCCGTTAGCTCTAAATCATTATAATGCTGAAATATTAACATATATGAGCAATGCATGATTCTTTATGGATCCATTTGGTCAAACAAACAGAAACATACTTTCTGTTTCACAAAAGCTTCTTTGGATTAAAAGGTAAGATTCTTCTTTAAGGAACCAAAAAAATGGTTCTTCAATGGCATCCTTGTACCTTTTAAGCACTTTTATTTTTAAGATGTGATGCAATTGATGTTGTTAGGAGCCCAAGCACTCCTCTAGTGTTTTGTTTCTTATCAAATTTATGCTTGTGTCATAAACTTTATTCTCCCACGACAAATCCCATAAGGCAAAAAAAAATATTTTAAAAAATATATATATTTAAAAATATATATATATTTACAAAAAAATGGCCAAAAATATATGTACTGAAATATATTTTGAAATATGTTTACAAAAATGTCTTTTTCACCAGTTGGCCATTTTGGTATATTTTGCAAAATAAAATATTTTTTATATATATGTATAGTTTTACAAATAAATTATTTAGGCCTTTATATTCATGTTGCATTGGAAGAAAAACTTTGTATATTACAAACAAACATAACAGGTTTGAAGAGATTAAAATTAAATATATTTTCAACTGCAAACTTATAATTTTACATTTTATACAAACTGTTATATTTTGTATATAACATGTATATTTTTGCTGTATGGGTTGTAAAAGTAGAAATGTATTTGTTGCCGATGAAATACATTTTGAAATATATGTTAATATATGATAGTTAAAACTAAATATATTTTGAAAAATATTTAAATAAACTTTACTTCCACAAAATGTAAGCATATATTTAAAACATAATGTTGGCCAAATAAATGTATTTTTTGCCATATGAAATCATTAGCTTATTTAGTTTTTTGTCATGATTTTTTATTTTATTTGAGGCACTAAATGTTTTGATGCAATAGTGATGTTTAGACCATAACAACCACTAGTAACAAATAAACACTGTGTCACAATTACAGAAAACCTCAGGTTAAGAAAGTCCCTCAACACTTGTATATCACACTTACAGTTTACTGCAGGACGACAGCGGAGAGAAAGAAAGATGCTGGACGAACATTTCAACACATCTGCACATCAGCGAAACTGTTATCAAACCTGTGAAGGGAGGATTTCAATTTAGGTTGTGTGGCGCAGACTGAATCTCGTTGTAACTATTTGTTTATCCGGTGGATATGCAATATAACCACTTCAATGTTGGCTATATGGTTCTTTATAATCAGTGGCAACCAAACTGTAGGCCAAACTTAAAAGTTACTGTACCTTAAATACACAATATCCTCTGCAATTAAGTTTTTTTTCAGAACTAAGTTTACTTTTCAACAAATACCTGTCAAGATGATTTTTAGGGAATTTTTGAAGTCACTTCACCTCAGATTCACACAGGTGTCTATCAGAGTAAACACAGGTGTAGTTCATCACATTAATCTCTCCCAATAATGGTTGACAATAAGAAAAATGAGCGGCGAAATCTTTCATCTTTATTTTAAACACTGCATCTGTTTTATTATAAAATTAATTTGAATAAAAATGTGTGCCTTTCATGGTGATCTTGTGTTATTGTATAAAAAATTTTAAGCTTACATTTCATTGTTTGTGGCCACTGTACGTATGTGCAATACTAAATATTCTGCATATAAGAATATTCACTTTTTGAGCTGTGATGAATGTTATGCATGTACATATTCTGTGTATACATTGACCTGCAATGAATTCTGGGTATAATCTGCTTCAAGGTGACATTTGTGCACGAATGGCTTTAACTTGTCATGCGGAGAACCACACAAAATAAGCAAGTTAAAAAAGCAAAAGGCAAACACAGACAAAACGCTTCCCAATGTTTTATCTTCAGATAGATGACAACTTTCATAAAGCGGCGATGAAATCTGACAGTCTCTTGATATATGCAACATAGTCATGAATACGTTTTAAGACATTAAATTCACGCTTTAACGTTAAAGTAATGAGGAAACCTCTCGGAGGAGAGCATTAAAGCCCAGTGGACATTAAAAGCAATTGCTCTGCTGTCAGTGGGGCTCACGGTTTGAAGTGAAACGAGTGGGGCCGGCGAAGAGAGAGAGAAAGAGATAGGAGGACATATTCAGGTATCACCCAATAGAAACAAGTGAAAATGTTTAGACAAACATTTTATAGCGTTGAATGTTAAGAAATGTTGTATTACACAAAAAAAGAGACGTCAAATTTAGCTATAAAGAGAAAGAAAAAATGGTTGAGGGACCAATCAGATTTTCTTTGCATTATTTTCATGTATTGTATTGTACTGTGAAATAAATCACATTCATACAATGACAGTAATATGAGAAGTCAAGAAAAAAATGCTTTTCTCTGATTGGGTACATTTATTTATGGACAAATGCTTTAAAGGCAGTGATTGGTTGTTTATTTGCACACAAGGGTGCGTACAAGATTGCTATTGCTCTTTCTGAGGTAACCAGAAAAAATCTTTATTTTATTAATATTTACACGTCTGATTCATATCTCATTCTTATAAGCTTCATTTTACATATCAATATACAATTTAATTACTTCATCTTAATTTAAGACACATTCTGTTTCATTGCCTGTTAAATGATGTCCATTTCTATTATTTTCTATCAACATGAAATGTCATTTTTTGTACAACCCATTCGTGAAAAAAAAATTTTAGGAAGGACGGTAATAGTTTATACGGACATTTTCTGTACAAAGTATACTGATGCATTATGCACAAGTAAGAAATGAGATGAATTTTGATTCAATATTGACAATGTTCATGTTCAAATTTGCTCCATACATTTCAAAGACTCTGAAGTTCATTATTAATGTTTTAATGTGTTAACAACCAAACTCTGAGACTGCTTAACATTTTTTCAAAGTAAGAGTAAATATTTTACAACTGGCCGACTCTAAAGCAGTGCAGATTCAATTTCAGACATGAAGTGTTTGTTGTTTTCCTTAGACCAGCATTTACAAATAATTATTTCTCTCGTTTCCAGAGGGAGCCTAAAAAAACGCTGTTGGTACACAATAAATAACAGCAGGTTCAGTTTTAGGGTGTTTAATCAAACACATGACATACATAATTACCTTTTCCCTTTTGTACGACCACAGAGGCAAAACAGAAACTAATTCAGTGTTCGTCCATATTTCTGTGAAAGAGGTCCAGACGTTCCTCGGGTGTCTTGGTTTGTCATCACTTTTATGCTTAAACTATGACATCTCATTTTTTCAGTCCGTATGCTGTGATATTTTTGCATTTGAGGCACTCGTAGTTTTATCCATGATGCCCTTGAGGTGCTGTGGTGGGTGTGGCAAACATTTACACTACGCATATTCATTCCCATCGTTTTAATATTAATAAGGTCCTTTTTACATACTCATATCTCTATTCATAAAATCTTTATCCATGTACAACAATATTTAAATAAATCGTGTCATTTAAGGCAGTCCATACACTTACAAAAGGAAGTAAAGAGAAAAATCATTGCAGAATGTCTTGTTGAAGAAGAAAACCGCTCGTGTTTCTCAGTAGCTGTCCACGCGAGGTTCTGCTTCCGCTTCATTTGAAGTTCATACACGAGACTCAAACACATCAGATCAACATGTCTTTATATTCTGGTGGTTCGGAAAGGTCCAGCATTATATGTGCACCGACGGGAAGCTCTGGTTCAGTATCTGAGCCCTCATCACCTGAACGCTGGTCATGATCTTCTTCTGATGGCCCATCAACGTGACCCCCAACCTCTGCATGTCGCTGAGACACAAAATGAAATGTGATTAGATTTTGGTGCTGGACAATTGTGGAAAACCATCTTTTCCTTGATATTGCATTGCCAGCAAAGGTTGTGGGTTTGAATAACAGGGTGCACACATGCCAATAATAATGAATGCCTTAAATGCACGCTAAGTCTCTTAAAAGTGTCCACCAAATGCGTAAATGTAAATATTGTAATCACAACTATTAAAGACACAATATGTAATTTTCACGGCTAGAGGTCACTATGGTGTAGCTTGATGATGCTGTGAAAGAGCGTGGATGGGCGTTCATCGATATAATGATTTTAATGTGACATTATAAGGTATGCGCTCAGTGTGTTTTCATTGAAGCAACAAGGGATTGGTGTGCTGGACGCTACATGTACAACAATTCTGCATATGGCGCCGATTACCAGGATATGATGCTGTTAACTGCAAAAAATTACTTTCTTACTTTGCATTTTTATCTTGTTTTCAGCAAAAATGTCAAAAAAAATTCTTAAATTAAGATATTAATATTAACTTTAAGTAAATTAGTTATTTAAACAGGCAAATCCAATGGAATGAGACAAATTTTCTTGAATTAAGTGTTTATGAAAAAGTTAACTTATTTCAAGAATTTTTTTCTTATTCCATTGGCAGACTTTTTTGGTTGTTTTAAGTGCAAATTCGCTTACATTTTATATTTCATTTACTTTCCTAGCTCATTTTGCTCATCAAGAAAATACATCTTTTTACTTTAAGAATTAAAAAAAAAAAACATTTGTAAAGAATTTTTAGATATTTTTACTAAAAAAGACAAAAATACTAAGTAAGAAAGTCATTTTTTGAAGTGTGACTCTATGAACAGGGGCGTAACCCTTTTAAAACAGCGAATGTAAATTTAAAATTTTTGAATTAAAAACATTTGGTGTTATGTAAGTGAACAAAATATACACTGCAAAAAATTACTTTCAAGATAAATAATAATACTTAGTATTTTCATCTTGTTTTCAGTAAAAATATCTAAAAATTCTTAAATTAAGATGCATTTTCTTGATGAGCAAAACGACCCAAAAAATCAGTCTATAGTTTTTAGACCAAAAATATAAAATATAAAGTGATTTTGTGCAAAAACATGGAAACAAAATCTGCCAATAAGGTAAGCATTTTTTTTTTTTGAATTTTTCTTGAATTAAGTGTTAAAAATAAAGGTTTAAGATTTATTTGCTTACCCCATTGGCAGATTTTCTTTTCTTGTTTTATGCACAAAATCACTTAAATTTAATATTTTTGGTCTAAAATCTATAGACTTATTTTATAGTTTTAAAGTTTTGCTCATCAAGAAAAAGCATCTTAATTTAAGAATTTTTAGATATTTTTACTGAAAACAAGACAAAAATACTAAGATTTTTTTTCTTGAAAATAATTTTTGTAGTGCATTGGCTAAATGATTTTCAAGAAAAAAAATCTTGGTATTTTTGTCGTGTTTTCAGTAAAAAGATCTAAAAATTCTTAAATTAAGATGCTTTTTCTTGATGAGCAAAAAGATCCAAGAAAATAAGTCTATAGTTTTTAGACCAAAAATATCAAATTGTAGTGATTTTGTGCATAAAACAAGCAAAAAAATCTGCCAATGAGGTAAGCAAAAAAATGTTGAATATTTTTCTTAAACAATAAATTTAAAAAATATTTGCTTACCCCATTGGCAGATTTTTTTTGCTTGTTTTATGCGCAAAAACACTTATATTTGACATTTTTGGTCTAAAAACTAGACTTATTTTCTTGGGTCATTTTGCTCACCAAGAAAAAGCATCTTACTTTAAGAAATTTTTAGATATTTTTAGTAAAAAATTCTTAGTATTTTTGTCTTGTTTTCAGTAAATTTTTTTTACTGAAAACAAGACAAAAATACTAAGAATTTTTTTTCTTGAAAATCATTTTTTGCAGTGTAAACACTGTGTTAGTGATTTCTGGATAGTTTAATGCAAAAGTCGTACATATTATGGCTTTAAATTAAGGGAATTTACATTATTTTTGCTCAAACACAATAAAAACTTGGAAGTAAACCTAAGTGAAATGCACTTACTTAGTATTTTTGTCTTCTTTTTAGTAAACATATCTAAAAAATAAAATTTTCTTGATGAGCAAAATGACCGGTAGCACTTTATTTTACAGTACGTGTACTTACCTTGTACATATATGGCAAATAAGTTGTATTTAGCAACAAATGTGTGGTACTTATTTTTAGGTATCTTATTTAGGTAGTTATAATGTAACTTATCATGTATATACAATTTGTAAGTACAGTAGTGTTTGATATTAGTTATCGTATATGTACACTATAAATACCTGTCATTTACCCTAACTTGCCTGTAAATACTAAATACTACTATTGTACATTTATTTGTAAGTACAGTAATGTTTCTTGTTAGTTACAGTACACCTACACTATAAGTATGTATATGGCATTACCAGTACTTATCTAGAGTTACATAATAACTACCAAGTATGTACCACTGGTAAATACAGTCATGATACCAATTAATTACCATGTAGATACCTAAAAGTAAGTACCACACATTTGTCGGTAAGTACAACTTATTTACCATAAATGTACAAGGTAAATACACATACTGTAAAATAAAGTGCTACCAAATGAACTAAAAAAATAAGTCAAGTTTGTAGACAAAAAATATACAGATTAAGTACATTTTAAACTTAAAACAAGCAAAAATATCTGCCAATGGGGTGAGAAAAAAATCTAAAAATAAGTTTCCTTTTTTGTTCTCACCCCATTGGCAGATAATTTTGCTTGTTTTAAGCACAAATTCATAGTTTCTGTCTAAAAACTATTTTCTTAGGTAATTTTACTCATCAAAAAAATACAAATTTATTAAAGAATTTGTAGATATTTTAGTGAAAACAAGAAAAGTGTAATTGTGGCAAACTGTAATCTTTTGATAAATATGATTTTTGTGCACATTTTTTCAGCACCAATTTTAATTTTGAAAGATTTATTAAAATCATTTGAAATGCAGAAATAATCATTAAGCAGTACACATGAAGTTGCAAAGGTATAAGAAAGGTCTAGTCTGAAATACAGCGCACATGTCCTATTGAACGACTTTTATGGTCTTTTTGTTTTGGCCACAAGCCCTCATTACAGCAAAGAGCACTTCTGCAATATTTCTCACGCAATGTCTTCCACAGAAGTTATATCGGTGTGAAATGACACAAGTGCGAGTAAACGGTGACAGTATGTTCACTTTCGGATGAACTATTGCTTTAAAATGAATCTGAAACAAGCCAATTTTCAGGATCGCAAACGTTTGGGAATGTTTCTCACATAAACCCCAGATAGTTGATACTACCACGAAAACAACTGTTGAAACAGACGCCCATTTCTTTAAAAGATGAGCATGGCTTTACCATCGCAATCCCTTCAGACGGCAGAAGTGCATCTTGTAGTCAATGAATCAAGTGACTCGAGTAGTTAATCAATCGAGCAGGAAAGCTTCCCCCAATCTCTCATCCATCCATCTTAATGTTAAGATTCCCACAGCAGTTCATTTTACACTTAAATCCCACGAGTGAAAAATCCAAAGTGCTTCATTCCGGCATTACAAGTCTCAAGCGCTCCATCATTTTCTGGGATAAGAACTCAATCAACTCACTGTTGATTCATGCTCATCACATGGCCTAAAGTCAGGTACCCTCCCGCGGCGAACCGGTCCTTATAACGGCCCATCTTAATGGTGTCCAACCACTCGTCCACCGACCGGCAGCTGGCGAAATCAGGAATACTTCTGTTCATCAAAGGACCGTTTAGTCTGAAATGAGAGCAGGAGACGTGAGAAAGCGCGGACAAGATGTACCTTGAAATGCGGTAAGTGCAGGCACAAAATCAATACAAGTTAAAATGATAGAGAAGGTGGGAGAGGGGCCGTACATCTGGGCGGTTGGGGTAGATTAATAGAGGGATAAAATCTCGATATGCACCAGTAGCTCGACGGGACTCGCGCTCCGAGCCGAGCAATTTATACAAGTCCAATTGTGAAAGCAGAAGCGTTCTTTTTTGGTTCCCGAGATCAATGTCAATATAGCACAGAGGCCTTTTATTTAACTGAGAACACATCTATTTGAGATGGGCTTATTGGAAAACCTACGTTGGCGTCTTAAAGCAACCCGCCGTATTCCCAGGCGCTCAGACCAAACTTTCTCCTGAACTTTGTTGGACTTTTCCAACGAATCGTATCTGACACGACAAAGTATGTTTGTCGGATAAATCCCTCCGTGTATCGATTGCCGGGCCCTCACCTGCACAATGTCTCCTTTGACTTGAGGGTCTCCGGGTTTCGGATCAGCTTGTCCAGGACTGTGACGATCTGGCAAAATCTGGGTCTTTCGTTGCGATCTTTCTGCCAGCAGTCCAGCATTAGGGTGTGTAGGGCACCCGGGCAGCCCATTGGCGCAGGAAGCCTGTAACCTTCCTCTACGGACTTTATCACCTGCGGTAATGTAAAGATTATTTTAAGTGTGATATAATATTATTTATATATAATTTCTCACATTTATATATTTGATATTTCTTCATTCATGACAACTGTCAGGCACCCACAACGCATTGCATACAGTGTACAGTGTGTGTGTGTAAACGCACATCTCTGTTGGTCAAGTTCCAATATGGCCGTTCTCCATATGACATCACTTCCCACATCACCACTCCATAACTCCACACGTCACTGGAAGAGGAAAACTTTCGATAGGCGATGGCCTCTGGTGCTGTCCAACGAATCGGAATCTTTCCCCCCTAAAATCAGGAAAAATATATTAATGAAAGGGATAAACACATTTCAATGCATACAAGTGAACAATAAATTCCCACCATTTAAAAGTTTACATTTTTCAAGTTTAAGGTCACATACTACTGTATTGCGAGAGTATTTGTGTTGCAGTGCAAAAGATCATGGGTTCGAATACAGGGAACATGTATACTGAAAAAATCAGCATGATCTCATGGAGAGTCGTGTTATAGTCACAAATGTTTTTATTAATTTATTCATGTCCATAGCACAAAATTCAGCTTTTTTCGTGTGACCCACAGAAATTTCTATAAATAGTTTTTCATGCCCGTGGCACGACTTTCTTTTTCGTCTCCTTTTATGTATTGTTTTCTCTTATTTTTCCCTATGGGGTGATTCTAACCCCAACCCCAAGCGACAATGGTACACTGCAAAAAATTATTTCTTACTTCGTATTTTTGTCTTGTTTTCAGTAAAAATATCTAAACATTCTTAAATTAAGATCCTTTTTCTTGATAATCTGCCAATGGAGTAAGCAAAAAAATCGTGAAAATTTTTCTTAAATTCAAGAAAAATTCAAGAAAAATTTGCTTACCCCATCGGCAGATTTTTTTGCTTGTTTTATGCACAAAATCAATTAAATGTGATATATTTGGGTCGTTTTGCTCATCAAGAAAATGCATCTTAATTTAGGAATTTTTAGATATTTTTACTGAAAACAAGACAAAAATACTTTTTTCTTGAAAATCATTTTTTTGCAATGTAAGAAAATAAGAAAAAACTATGAGAAAACAATACATAAAATGAAACAAAAAAGACATTCGTGCTCAAGGCACAAAAAAGCTGAATTTTGTGCCACGGACAAGAATAAATGAATACAAATTTTCGTGACTATAGACCCCTTCATCGCCTACTTCACTGTGACGTCACCGCTCTAACTGGAGGCAAAAAATAAGTAGGAACTTATAGCAGGCGCGCTAAAAGTTTGAGATTTTGACTTTAAAATGTCATCTTTTGTGTTTTTGGCTGCCAGAATAGAAGAAACAGCACTTTTGGTTCAAAACTAAAGTTTTCCCGGATCCCGGCAGACATTCCTTCACAGAATGGTATATGGACTGCATTTATATAGCGCTTTTAACAGACCTATGGCCATCCAAAGCACTTTACAAATCAAGAAGACAATTGTGGTTGAATACAATATGGCGTACAGACTAGACGGATCAAGTAAAATAATTTATGCACTGCAAAAAATTATTTTCAAGAAAAAAAATCTTAGTATTTTTGTCTTGTTTTCAGTAAAAATATCTAAAAATTCTTAAATTAAGATGCTTTTTCTTGATGAGCAAAACGACCAAAGAAAATAAGTCTAGTTTTTAGAACAAAAATATCAAATTAAAGTGATTTTGTGCATAAAACAAGCAAAAAAAATCAATGGGGTAAGAAAAAATAAATCTTGAACATTTTTCTTAAACACTAAATTCAAGAAAAGTTCAAGAAAAATGTTCTTACCCCATTGGCAGTTTTTTTGCTTGTTTATGCACAAAATCACTTAAATTTAATATTTTTTGTCTAAAAACTAGACTTTTTTTACTGAAAACAAGACAAAAATACTAAGAATTTTTTTAATTGAAAATATTTTTTTTGCAGTGTGCATATGTACTGGTGTGTTGGTTTTATCTAGTACAAATCAGCAAGCTTCTGTTTTATAGGTGAAAAGTCGACAACGTTCAGCGCTATTGTTTAACTTAATGTTAAACAAACGTACAGCAATAGATGTGTGTGTCATTCTTTGAATGATCTCTTAGATAATCCATATTGCTAATCATAGTTAGCCCAGCGATAGGTAACAATAGACAATAAACCTTGACAAAATTCCCCAAACCACTCTAATGTAATTTATATGTTGTCTAGGAAATATCCAAATCCTGGTTAAAATCGCGAGAGTTAATTTACAAAAATAGCTGTCACGATTCCGCAGAATCAGTGACTGTACATAATCGGACAGTTCTGAACCTTCTTCTGCATACATTTTAATAAATCCCTCCTAAAACGTGCTAGCTTGTCAACATTGCCTCCGTGGCTCTTTTTGCCGCCAGCTAAGCCCCACCCACCTGGAGACATTGCAATGTTTACAAACTTTTAAGGGGTCTATAACCCCAGATCAGTCTGGAAAAAATCTATAGCTTGTAATGCACTGTAAGTTGCTTTGTATAAAAGTGTAAAATATAGTTTGCTTGTGGCTTTTAAACCCAGAAATACTGTAAACATCTACTCACAGTCGTGGTGTAGGCAGCATCAGGGTCGTCCTCTAATACGCGTGACAGACCGAAATCTGAGATCTTGCACACTAGGTTACTGTTGACCAGAACATTTCTGGCAGCCAGGTCCCGGTGGACGTACCCCAGATCGGCCAGGTAAGTCATGCCAGCCGCTATGCCACGGAGAATCCCAACCAGCTGAATAATGGTGAACTGCCCGTCGTGTCTCTGTACACGGGGAAGAGAACAAGTCAGAGAAGAAAAAGCTGTGAAGGCGTTCAAGCAAGTTGAAACGAAACTACACACACGATGTGTTTACACACCCTCAAGAAAGAGTCCAGAGAGCCGTTCTCCATGTACTCTGTGATGATCATTACTGGTTTGCCTTGGTTGAGAAAAATAAGTAAGATGTCAAGAGATTGGAGAATCGGTCTGATGTGAAACAAACATATATGGTTTTTGAAGTCTACAGTATACCCACAGCTATGGGTGGAATAAATATTTTATATATAAAGAAACGCATAAGGGGTAAGACGGTCTACAAACAGTAGAGGTCATACCTGCAATATAAACTTTTAAACAAGCAGGTATTGCATTTATAAGAACATCAATAGCAGTATTGTAGGGCTCACTGCGAGTAACAACCCCCTCCAGATGGATGACGTTTGGATGGTCAAACTGTGCCATGATGCTGGCCTCGCTGAGAAAATCTCTCCTCTGTTTCTCAGTGTAACCGGCTTTAAGTGTCTTCAGGGCCACGGGGATATCACGTTTTCCTGGTAGCTTCATCCGGCCGTAGCACACTTCACCAAACTCTCCTAATGACAACCAGGACAGTGCATAACATCTGACTCTTAATTTTAACATTACATGCATACAGGGTTGCAAAATTCAATGAATTGTCAGGGCTGGAAACTTTCCATGGAAATTAACAGGCATATACGGCAATAAACGGGAATATATGGAAATTAATGGGAATAAACTTGGAATCTACGCAAAAATTATTTCTTGACATCTTCTTGTTTTTCTCAAACAAGGCAAACTGCCAATGGGGTAAACAAAAAAATCTTGAACATTTTAAAAATCAAAATCACTTAAATTTGATATTTTTGGTCTAAAAACTAGACTTATTTTCTTGGGTCGTTTTGCTCATCAAGAAAAAGCATCTTAATTTAAGAATTTTTAGATATTTTTACTGAAAACAAGACACAAAAATACTAAGATTTTTTTTCTTGAAAATCATTCTTTGCAGTGCATTGAAAGATTTATTTATTTATTTATTTTTGCTTGTTTTAAACACAAATGTACTTAAATTGTATATTTTTGGTCTAAAAACTAGACTTATTTTCTTAGGTTCTAAAAGTTTCTAAAAGTTTACTTTTTTTTAAAACCCTTAATTCAAGAAAAATGTTTTTACCCAATTGGCAGATTTTTCTGCTTGTTTTAGGCACAAATTCAATGAAATTTTATTTATTATTTTTCTAAAAAACTACTTTACAAAAAAATGATTTTCAAGAAAAACATTTCTTAGTATTTTTGTCTTGTTTTCAGTAAAAAGATCTGAAAATTCTTAAATTAAGATGCTTCTTCTTGATGAGCAAAACGACCCAAGAAAATAAGTCTAGTTTCTAGACCAAAAATATCAAATGTATGTGATTTTGTGCATAAAACAAGCAAAAAAAAAAAAAAATATCTGCCAATAGGGTAAGCAATTTTTTCTTGATTTTTTCTTGAATTTAGTGTTTAAGAGAAATTGGCAGATTTTTTTGCTTGTTTTATACATAAAATCACCTAAATTTGATATTTTTGGTCTAAAAACTAGACTTATTTTCTTGGGTCGTTTTGCTCATCAAGAAAAAGCATCTTAATTTAAGAATTTTTTGATATTTTTACTGAAAACAAGACAAAAAAATACTAAGATTTTTTCATGAAAATAATTTTTTGCAGTGTAGACTTTTTTTTAGGTTATTTTTCTCATCAAGAAAATGCAACTTGATTTAAGAATTTTATGATATTTGTACTGAAAAAAACAAAATACTAAGTAAGAAAGTCATTTTTCCAACGTTTATGATAAAACTTGAATAAATATATTTGATCTATGGAATTATAATGGTAACACTTTACAATAAGGTTCATTAGTTAACATTAGTTAACTACATTAGTTAACATGAACTAATAATGAACTGCACTTATACAGCATTTATTCATCTTTGTTAATGTTAATTTCAACAATTACTAATACTTTTATTAAAATTTTGTTAACGTTAGTTAATGCACTGTGAACTAACATGAACAAGCAAATAAAGCTTTATTTCTATTAACTAACATTAACAAAGATGATTAAATATTGTAACAAATGTATTGCTCATGGTTTGTTAATGTTAGTTAATACATTAACTAATGTTAACTTATGAACCTTCTTGTAAAGTGTTACCATTATAATTTAACTATAAATACCAAAATGTGTTTATACAGCCAGCTAGCTAGTAAATCAGATATCTAAATGTATTAAAATAACTATAATTATGTTTATTATGCTTTTGTGTTACTCAATCAAAGAATCAATTAAAGTTTAACTTTAAATTTAAATCAGACCTTAATTTTAAAATGTGTATTACCTTGTATGCATGTCTGCATATGACAAATTTTTTTTACTTTTTTTTACTTTATACTATATAAATTAGTCCCATCACTGGGAAATTTGTCCTGGACATTGTGCAAGTCAGTACATACCTTGTCAATACAACATACATTACAAACAAATTGAAAAAAAATGAAAATACCTAAAATACACAATAACACTTCACAGTATTTTGTCTCTATTTAAAGCTTTGATTGCAGTGGGAACAAATTCATTTTTAAGTCGATTAGACCTGCACATCAAGACCCTGTACCCTGTAGTTCAAAGTTATCATTCATGATATGAGTCTCGTCCCCAACATTTTTTTTGGCATGGTTTAAAATTGAGGCATCAAACAACTCTTAATGATCGTTTCTCCTCACCTGCTATAATTTTAAAGGCAGTGTGCACCAAACGTCATTTTACCTGGACAGAAGTTACCATACCATGCAGTAATACAATCTGATCAACCATCTTTGTTCCAGTAAGTATTAAGGAGTTATAAGGAGTTATTTATGTTTGTTTATGATACAGTTTATATAAATTTCCAAATAATTCCCATGAATTCCCAAAACATTTCCAATTTGGAATATTCCCAAAATTCCCCAGATTAAGTTCCCATGGAAAGTTTCTAGAAATGTACTAAAAACGTTCATGCCTGTGCAACCCTACATGCATATTACACAAAATCAAATGCAAATCTCTGATATCCTTCTATAAGAAGTTCTCATGCATTTTATACAACGCCACCACCCACGAACTGTACCTGAACCAATGATTTTTTCTATTTTGATCCTGGACGCTTCAATTTCTCTGGCAAACTCGTGGACAGCCTGGCAGGGGTCCTCATATGTGTGGGGATCAATATAAAATCTGGCTTCTGGAAATGATACTAGAATAAACAGAATTAGCATTCGGTCACATATTGCAGGATGAAAGCAATTTTCAGTCACAGCCACAATCACTGAAGGGCTCAGACAGCAGCTACAGCATGATATTGGCCCAAAAACAGCAATCGTTCCCTGCCTAAAATTCATTAAAAGTCAAATCATCTGGGAACAGCACGTACCATGGCCGTTTTGGTAGTGCATCTTCTCTTCATCCGAGTCCTGGAAAGCTTTACTGTATCCACAACGTCTGTAATGCAGACAAAAAGAAGAAGAAACGGAAATATTTAAACACAGGAAGGGAACGGAGTCATTTACGATACAAATCCTTCATGTTAATAATATATTAATCTATTAAATTTAACAAACAACTTGATCAACTAAATCCTTAAGAAGTGCTTTTGCCTCACGCAAACTTGTGGAAGTCGTTGACATAAAAATGTAATCCGACTTCATCAATAAAATGTGATTCTGTCAAACTGGCCTAAATATAGCTTTCAGGAGCTCTTAAAAGTTTCCCACGTTGAGTAAATTACTCATTTTGTTCGAGAAGTACAGCATGAATCATGTAGGTGTTTGGGTGCGAATACATCAGGGCAGAAAGCTGCATGAGTATCTCTTAACATATATTACAGATTAAAGCAGCAGAAAGTGAAGGCAGACAATTCAAAGTTCTCCTCTTGCCGTTTTCTGCAGATGACAACGGCCAGAAACGTCGCCAGTCCGGTTATTAAAGCCATGCAGATCCAGATGATCCTCATGTTAGTGTATCGTAGGGGTACTGGAGAGGAAAAACAGAAAAACATGAATGCATGAGTAACTCCCTCCATCTACATCAGAATCATCGCTGTGGACTGAAAAGATAATATTTGCACAATATATATATATATATATATATATATATTTTTTTGTCAAATTGTGCAAATGTATATTAGTATATATAGTGATCATGAATATATATACAGGCATATATTAACATTTTTTACTTTAAAGTTAATTGAACAACATTAATATTCATTCACGTTTCTCAAAAGATCTCATGTTTAATGCAAATACGTATTGCACACGCAAAAAAACAAAAAACAAAAACAAAAGTAGTATTTGTAAAAATGTTCATGCGACTCTTCCACATATAGAGGTTTTCACACTGACAACGATTACAAAGACAATGTGACCAGAAGTCATTCATTTTCAATGAGTTTGTGATCTGAAGCGCAGTGACATGAACGACAACGGCCGCTGGCAGAGTTTGACTTTATGCAAATGAGCGACGAGACGATGCAGTGACTACCAATAGGAACGAAGACAGCTGCAATCGCATGATCCGAATTCTGATGCGTTGACTATGAGCGTGTGCAAGTCACAAAACAGACCAACAATGTAATGACATTCAACCGCTGTCAGATTGAATGTCAGATTCACATAAATCATTCAGCGATCAATCATTTGTGAAGACAGGCGAGTTTAAATCGCTTATTGATGTAAGTGATGTTTATAATAAGAAAATACAAAAAAACTGTGACATTTTACAATAAGGTTGTATTTGTAAACATAAGTTAATGCATTAGCTAACATAAAATAACAATGAATAATACTTCTGCACTGCAAAAAGTGATACAGATATTTTTACTGAAAACTACTAAGAATTTTTTTACTTGCAATTTTTTTTTGCAGTGTAAGAAAGTCATTTTTGCAGTATTTTCAAGAAAAAGATTTCTAAGCAATTTGTCTTGTTTTCAGTAAAAAAATCTAAAAATTCTTAAATAAAGATGTATTTTCTTGATGAGCAAAATGACCTAGTCTAGTTTTTAGACAAAAAATATAACATTTAAGCAAATTAGTGCTTAAAACAATCAAAAGAATATGCCAATGATATAATAAAAATTTTCTTGAATTAAGTGTTTTGGAAAAAGTAAACTTATTTTAAGAACGTTTTTCTTATTCCATTGTCAGATTATTATTATTTTTTTGCTTGTTTTACGTAGAAATTTACTTAACGTTTATATTTTTGTTTAAAAACTAGACTTATGATATAGACTTAGATACTAGATTTTTTAGGAAATTTTGCTCATCAAAAAATACATCTTAATTAAAAAAAATGATATTTTTACTGAAAACAATACAAAAACACTAAGTAAGAAGTCTTTTTTTGCAGTGTGAGATATGTATCATCTTAATTTATGTTAATTTAAGCATTTACTAATACATTTATAAAATCAAAAGTTGTAACTGTTAACATCAGGTTAATGCACAAAGAACTAACATTAACATGTTCATTAGCTCACATTAACAAAAAGCAATAAATGCTGAAAAACTTTATTGATCATTGCTAGTTTATATTAGCTAATGCATACTGGTGTTAATAAATATGATAAAAAAAATCTTCTGTCTCTACCTATACAGTTTGTGTCTCTAATGATCAATGAACTGGACTTTGTCAGCACTAAATGTAATGTAAACATAACTACTGCAAAAAATGAATGTCTTACTTCGTATTTTTGTCTTGTTTTTCCAGTATAAATATCTAAGAATTTTTTGTTTACCAAAGTAGCTTAAGATTTTAAGTCTTGTTTATTGAAATAAATGATGAAAATCAAGAGTTTTTTTACTTAAAACAAGTCAAAATATCTGCCAGTGGGGTAAGAAAAATAAAATTAAATTGAGTTTATTGAATTAAGTTGAAACTGGAATTAAGTTTATTTTTCTTACCCCACTGGCAGATATTTGTACTTGTTTTAAGTATAAACCTCTGAATTTTCATAATTTATTTCAAAAACAAGAAACTATACTGGTGTGCATCTTAAGAGAAAACAATGGCACGGCACTGATATATGTTAAAATATGTCAGTACAAGGTATTTTAAAATTTAATTAGCTCAAACATGCATTTCAGTCTGGGACTATAAGCCCTGTCCGGGAGCTTCCCCTTAATATCTTAAGCCACTTAACTATAACTATAGACCGTTATAGACCGTTATAGACCGTATAGACCGTTTCATCAGGCGCACGTGCGGTGACGCGATAAGCGTCTGGTCCGAACTTTATTTCTGGTTTCTGTTTGTTTAATGGTCTGACTAGTTGCTGTAAATAAACTTTTAAACAAATACCTAGTCGAAAATAACTTCTTTTTTTAGGGTCCTATGTGATCTACGTGTTGTTTATTTTGCTTGTTATATAAATAAACTACTTTAAAAGGACTTTGTTGTTATTTATTCTTCGCAGAGTTTACCGGAAGTTACGTGATGACCACGAAAGCCGTTTGTTTATGTTGTTACTGCTGACACCGTCTTTAATTTTTGCAGTGTATAAGACAAGTAAAAACTACTTATTTTCTTAGGTCAGTTTGCTTATCAAGAAAATAAGTCTTGATTTAAAAAATGTTAAATATTTCTACTGAAAAAAGACAAAAATACGAAAGTAATTTTTTGCAGTGTATGATGGGCTTCTGTTGCCATGGTGTTCTGATATATACTCGGGTATATTCCAGGTTGTCACTTCTATAGGACATTGCTAGGCAAGTTGGGTTTCTCCTTCAATGTAAGTCACCACTTTTCACTAAATGAAAAATCAGGAATCAAATTGCTCAGAAAAATAATAGCACACCTCACTGCACAATCGGAGGTACGGTTGATGTTTGTAAAAGAGTTACGGACACAAGCCAACAGCGCTAAACCCTGAACACTCACTTGCTTTACCCGTCTGTATCTCCACCGACTGGCTGAAACGACCGCAGCCGGCCGAGGTTCTGGCTCGTATCTGGAAGATGTAGCTCGTGCCGGGCTTCAGGCCTGACACTTTAGCGCTGGTGTTTTTGGACTTCAGCGTGGCGTAACTCTGCTGTTCATTGTCCTGTGGAAAAGTCAGAGAAGTTGCAATCAATTTATGAATACGACCCATAAATAATGACGACAGACCCAGGACAAACAGTCCAATGTGACTTCAAACCACTACAGGATCGAAGAGATTAAACCCCAGTGCCAAAAATTACACAGCTCGCTAATCTGTAATCGCCCCACGGCATTCGTAAACTCTGTCCGGTCTGAAAGTATTTTCAGCGGTGCTTTGTTATAACGCCTCTGATGCCAGTCAGTCCCCCGAGGAGACCGCAGCCGTCGCGTATCGGTCGAAAACCAACGAGTGGTCTTTAAGCTTCATTCCCCCATGAATCATCACAGGGGAGAGCGGCTTGACAAACAGGGCTTGCGTGTAAATCATATTTACATAGTGTCATTGTTGAAGAGCCACTGCATAATAAGAGACTTTTTGCACCATTAGGCACCAAAGCTCCCAGCTCACGCAACAATTATAATCCTTCTAGCGGTCGGCAAAACTCACTGTGTTCGCTGTCAATGTCACTTTACGTAATCTGGCAAAACCAGTCAAAAAGCGTTATCGGTCTGTAATTTCCTTTCATTTAACTTGAGTTGTCAATAAGGAGGGAGGTTAAATTGAGTTATTTGACTCCAGGGCTAAGTCTATAAAATGTGACCCTTCATCGAATGGCAAGTCATTTGTAATGTTGATTAGACCTTCTCGTCTAATGAATAAATATCAACCTCTTCAGATTGAGTACACACACTTTGATGAAGTAATTGTCCTACCTTCTCATAATATTTGATGTCATACTCCAAAATAACTCCGTTCGGCTGGGCCGGTTCGTGCCAGAAGAGCATAACGCTGTTTTGACTGGCGTTCTCCTGACGTATAGCCATCACTTGAGATGGAGCTGTGGATACAAAGAAAGATTTCAATTCGTTCTGTTAATGAATTATATAACATTTACATTAGACAGATGTTAATCTCTGATGGGAAATTCAAATCCTTTATAATCCTTCTTAAACACTAAATTGAAGAAAAATTTAAGAAAAATTTGCGTACCCATTGTCAGATTTTTTTGCTTGTTTTTTGCACAAAATCACTTAAATTTGATATTTTTGGTCTTAAAACTAGACCTATTTTCTTGGGTCATTTTGCTTATCAAGAAAAGCATCTTAATCTAAGAATTTTTTATATTTTTACTGAAAACAAGCCAAAAATACTAAGAATTTTTTTTCTTGAAAATCATTTTTGCAGTGTACACTGCAAAAAACGACTTTCTAACTTAGTATTTTTGCCTTGTTTTCAGTACAAATATCAAAAAATTCTTAAATCAAGATGTATTTTCTTGATGAGCAAAATGAACTAAGAAAATAAGTCTTATTTAGTTTTTAGACAAAACAATATACAATTTAAGCGAATTTGTGCTTAAAACTGGCAAAAAAATCTGCCAATGGGGTGAATTTTTTTCAAGAATTAAGTGTTAATGAAAAAAGTAAACTTATTTCAAGAAAAATTTCTTATTCCATTTGCATATTTTTTTAAATTGTTTTACACTGCAAAAAAAAAAAGATTTTCAAGTGATTTTCAAATTAGTTTTTTTAGCAAACAAAATCAGCCAATGGGGTAAGCAAATGTTTCTTGCATTTTTCTTGAATTTAGTGTTTAAGAAAAATATTCAATTTTTTTTTGCTTGTTTTATGCACAAAACCACTTAAATTTGATATTTTTGGGCTAAAAACTAGACTTATTTTCCAGGGTCATTTTATTTATCAAGAAAAAGCATCTTAATTTAAGAATTGTTTTAAAATTTTTTTACTGAAAACAAGACAAAAACACCAAGAAAGTCATTTTTTGCAGTGTGATGGGCAAAATGATCTAAGAAAATAAGTCTAGTTTTTAGATAAAAAGAAAACATACAATTTAAGTGAATCTGTGCCTAAAACAAGCAAAAAAATTAAACACAATTCAAGAAAAATTCGCCCCCACTGTCAGATTTTTTTGCCTTGTTTTAAGCACAAATTCACTTAAATTGTATAGTTTTGTCTAAAAACTAGACTTATTTTCTTATGTCATTTTTTTCATCAAGAAAAAACATCATAATTTATGGATTTTTTGATATTTGTAGTGAAAACAAGACAAAAATACTAAAGTAAGAAAGTAATTTTTGCAGTATAACCATGTTGTAAATCAACTAACTTGACTACTTCAGTGGCAAAAATCCTGGGTTACTTCCAACCTGTTGGGTTTTACTGTAATTTAACCTATGTTGGGTTTTTTCAACCCATTGTTGGGTCAAATATAAACATTTTCTACATTAATTTTATCCCAACGGGTTGGTTGAATCCCTTTTTGACCCAACACTGGGTTGAAAATAACCCAGTATTTTATTGTAAGAATATAATCTTCAGAGATGTTAGAAGAATTATGTAAGGACAAATAACAGTAACATTGTAAGATTACTTAAAAAACAAAAGCATTATTATCTATTTGATGAGCATCAATGAGATTCAGTGACCCAAAAGTGTCTCCTACCTGCCTGATTTGTGGTGATATTGACCATCACAGACTGGGGCAGCTCATTGCTCAGGTGCATAACTCCATTCAGCGCCACGATGCGAAAGGTGTAGTTGGCGTGAGCGGCGAGGTTCAACACCGTCACCCACGGTTCCGTAAGCCCGGTCTGCTGAGGGATAAAGCGGATGGGTGGCGCACCCGTCCGTGCCACCACCACCCCATTTACGGTTCCTCCGCTCATTCCCCCAGAAGCTCCACTGGTATCTCCATGACCGCCATTGATATTCTCCACTCTGTTCCTCGCCGTGGTGACGCCTTTACAGTCCCCACAATGAGTTCCATCTTTGTCACACTTTAGGCAGATCACATCGTAGACGACATCGCTGCGGCCTCCCCTGTCCAGAGGAGAACTCCACTCGAGACTGACGGAGGTGCCGTTCACAGATGATATGACATTTACAGGAGCTGACGGAGGTCCTGCGAGACGGTCGGAGTCAGACAGTTGTTAATTATAGGTTAATTGGATGGAGGGTATTTATGGTTATCAGGTACTAAATGCGAATGATTAAATTTGCACTTCAGTAACCACTTGACACTCGTCTAACAAATAATCCTGGTTCATTTTTCACTAACTAAAAATAAAGTCTCATTTTCAAGTTTCACAAAAGATTCTTTGTAGTGAATAAAGGTACACGGGGAAAAAAACAAAAGCAAAGAGAAATTGGTCTAACATTGTTAAATGTTGGTGCAACGTAAATGTGATGAACTACACATTAGTATGAGTTCACATTAGTACCTCAGGGGTACATATTGGTACTAAAACTATACATACTGTATTTGTACCTAAATGGTACATATTAGGACCTTTCAAAAATGTACTGCCCCCAATGACAGGGACAATTTTTACCTATTTTTATCTATTGCAAAAAATAAATTTTTATGTGACTTAACCTTCCAAATACTTTTCGGGGAGCCTGTATCTCAAAGCATGATATGGAGCACAGAAACACTGAGTGCATTTACAGGCACAGTGTTACGCTGATTATGCTCAATACATTGATAACATGTGGGGTAAAGGCGTAAAACGGTTTTCTTTATCGGGGAAAGCCCATAAACGCCATAAGCAGAAACCGATCGGCACAGGTAGTTTTTTGCCCCCAATTACCCTAATTTTGCGTTGCCTTAACCGGCTTTTCTCATTTTGTTTCGTGTGCGAACTGTGCAAATTTTTTTATTTGTTATTTACGTATAAGAACTGTTTGTTCACAATGTTGTTGCATGATGCTCTGGTTGTAAAAATTTTATGACACAAAATCACAATTATGCAAAAAAGACTTTCTTAAAAACTAGTGTTTTTGTGTTTTACAGTACAAATATATATATATTTTTAAAATCAAGATGCATTTTCTCAATGAGCAAAATAAACTAACAAAATAAGTCTAGTTAAAATACAAAAAATATTAAATTTAAGTGAATTTGTGCAGAAAATCTGCCAATAGGGTAAGAAAAAAAATGTGGAGTTCTACATTGCAAAAAATGATTTTCAAGAAAAAAATTCTTAGTATTTTTGTCTTGTTTTCAGTAAAAATATCTAAACATTTTTCAATTAAGATGCTTTTTCTTGATGAGCAAAACAACCCAAGAAAATAGTTTTTAGACCAAAAATATCAAATTTAAGTGATTTTGTGCATAAAACAAGCAAAAAAATCTGCCAATGGGGTAACAAAAAAATCTTGAAAATTTTTCTTAAACACTAAATTCAATAAAAATACTAAGAATTTTTTTCTTGAAAAACAAAACGTAACTTTTTTTCCTAAACACTAAATTCAAGAAAAAAAAATCAAGAAAGATCTTCTTATCCCATTGGCAGATTTTTTTGCTTGTTTTAAGCACAAATTTACTTTTTTTTCTTATGTCATTTTGCTCATCAAGACAAATCAAGGCAATGCAAGGCAAAGCAAATGCATCTTGATTTAAAAATATTTAGATATTTCTACTAAAAATAAGACAAAAATACGAAGATTTTGCTTTATTTTGTGTCATAACATGTTTACAACCAAAGCATCATGCAACAACATTGTGAACAAACAGTCCTTATAAATTACAAATAACATTTGAAGTAAAGAGAATACAAGAAAAAAGAGAAAAAAATTCAACAAAAATTGAAAAGAAAAAGGATAGTATACAACACAATCCTTTCAATAATTAGAAAAGTCTGAGTGAGACTGAGTCAGACATTTTTTGCATTGTGTCACCGCGTGTGAAAGATATAACATCACATGGCGAAGTAAGCGCAAAGTCTGCGCTTGACTCATGCAGTTGGCAGAGAAACTGCGAAAATAAAAGCTTATGTTACATTTACAGCTTCTGCAGACATGAGAAGAGAACAGTATAGCTTAAAACAGATTTCCCACCGGCTTTCTGAACGAATATCGTCACATTTATAGGCTGCATCAAGACTTATTTCAGAATGTAACAACTATAAAGTTGACTATTATTCTTAGCATTATTTTTGCGAATGTAATGTTCAACTTAAATATACCAGGCTTGATGACGTATGCAGCCTTCAGATTGAGAAATAGGCGGTGATGTCACTGTCTGCGTGAAATCTGACAAATCTCCAAATTCCATGTCTGCATAGCCGGTTTATTGGTTTGCATCTAAATGCATGAAAATAGGTTGACATATTGACAGATTTTTAATAGTTATCCGCTTATTCTGTGCATGTAAACGCACTCATAGTCAGACAGTCTGACATATGAACATACTGTATAGACTTACTTGTGCATGGAGAAGCAGGTGGGTCTGTAGAAGTGCGATAGAAATTTGCATCACACGGGCAGCTAACAGCCGCTCTCGTCTCTGAATGACTGTGAAGAGGACATTTCCAACAGAGCTGATCACCTGCCACGGGCTTAAAGAAACCCACCTCACAGGCTGAAAAACAGATCAGACGGAAAGTTTTTATGTTATGTTTTATGGAAGTTTTGAGTTCAAGTTCACGGTTAACGTTATCAACAAAAATTCTTGTTTATCTTTCTTGCATAAAACAGTCAAGCGCTTCAGGAAATGATTGGAGAGAGAAAGCAAGGAAATACAATGGGTATGTGACGCATTGATCGTAATACCACACCCAAATATAAAAACGTAACAAGTTGCATAAGATGCTGTCACTCTCGAGTGAGACAGTTCAGAGATTGTAAAGCGAATGTTCAAGTGAGGACAAGGAAAATACGGATGAAGATTCAGAGCTTTAGGGATAAAGAGAAGCTGAGAATTAACATGGAGCGATAGCAAGTTCTTTATCTTCACCAACAGAAACCCCAGGGAGTCCAGACAGCATTCCTGCTGCAGTATTTATCCTCGTCTGTTTTCTCTTTTAGCTTCCCGATTAATCCTCCTTCCCTTGATGTTTTTTTTTAAAAGCTCCCAAGTTGAAAAGCAGGTTATGATAAACATCGGGGCCGTATGCTCATCAAGTACAGTGGTGTCTACACGCTTTCAAGTTTTTGACAGATTACCAGCGGCAACACAGCGGAAACAACATACAGTATACACTTGCAGACGTCCACAAGTTTGAGAATTTTAAAGGCGTTAATCACGATGAACTTTGATGACCTCTTTCAGTAACACCCGTGAATAAAAATAGCAGTGTAAAAAGACTTCAGGGATCTTTATCCAGGGGTGTTTACATACAGTACAGTATATTAGGGTTGTTGTGTGTGTGTGTTTTTGCACATTGGCACATTGTTTGGTTTGTCAGCATCTGTCAGAATGCTGCATCTTTCACAACCAAATTTGCATTACAATGAATTTTAATGAATATTTACAACCAATTGTATGCTGACCTTGATTTTTACTCTCTGTATAGATAGTTAAATAAATATGGTCGAGAAGAATAACTAGCAAGATGGTCTTCATGACCAGACTGTACAAGGAGAACAAGGTGATTCCTGGTTTATGGGTTTACTTTAATACACTGCAAAAAATGACTTTCTTATTTAGTATCTTTGTCTTGTTTTCAGTAGAAATATCTAAAAATTCTTAAATTAAGATGCTTTTTCTTTTCCTGAGCAAAATGACCTAAAAAAATAAGTCTAGAAAATAAGACCAAAAATATCAAATTTAAGTCAATTTGTGCTTAAAATAAGCAAACATATCTGCCAGTGGGGTGAGAAAAAAATCTTGAACATTTTTCTTAAACACTAAGGGCTCTATCTTACACCCGGCGCAATGCAGCGCAATGCGCGACGCAAGTGTCTTTCGCTAGTTTCCACCCTAATATTCACGTTTAGCGCCGCGTTGTTTAAATAGCAAGTGCATTTGCGTCCCCTTTTGCGCCCATGGGCGTTCTGGTCTGAAAATGAGGTGTGTTCAGGCGCATTGTTGGCGCGTTGCTATTTTGAGGAAACTAAAATAGACTACGCCATTGACCAACAAAAACCTGCTCTAAAGTCTAAAGTCAATGTGTTTTATGTTATTTAAAGAGCGCATTAGTATAATGCGCCTATAAACGGGAGGACAACGCGGGTTTGCTTATCACAAAGTACATGAATGCGCAGCAGCACAAAAATGCTTTTAAATATGAAAGATTAAAGGATTGAATGTAAAAGATTATTATTGAATCTCTTGGACATAAATGAGGAGTAGGTCCTTTAAACGCACATGCTGAAGATGTGCTCCTCTCTATTGAAGTGCTTCTGATATCTGCACAATCCTCAGGACTCATTCAGCATCGTGTAAATGTGTCATTTGTTTGGTACAAGCTGTCCTGCTCTACATTTAGACCTCCATCATCACCATTTTTCAAGTGTCTGTCAAGCTATAATGTTCCTGTAATGACTGTAAAACCCAACAGATGTTCCTATTCAGGATATAATACACCGGGTGAACATTTCTGCCCCATTGTGTTTGTATTACACAATGCTTAAAACTCTTATGTGTCCTGATGCAAGTCCTTTGTGATTCTTCAATCAAACGTCTGTGGTAGAAACCCACCCACAAAATCTAATAATAACTATAAACTGATTAAGTTTTGTAACATAATACACTATAAAAAATAAAGTGTATTTAGTTTCTAAATGACACTTGCTGTTACTGTCTCTTTAAGACATCTTTTTAACTATCCGAAGGCAAAGACAAGTTGACTTCCAGAGGTTGAGTCTGTCTGCCACCCATTATTTCTGTCATCGTCTCTATTATATTTTTGACAAAACAGAGGCCAGTAGCAGCACTTTTAAAGGTGACATTAATCAAGGTTAGTGACATTTGGAGCCCGCCAAGCCATCCTCGGGCAAAAATCCCAGCAGCAGCGATACGGCCGTGACCGGCACCCTTCAGATTCCCAAATCCGTGCGGCCACGATAAGACCTAATGCCGACTGAGCCTGAAACCACGAGGGAGCGAGTCTCCGAATCGAACATCCAGAGGGTACAAATAAATAAATAAAAAATGGATAAGAAGAAGGGAAGATGATGAATTGCTCGCAAACGATCAGGCCTTCGAGCTTCGACTCTGACTATCAAAAT
Organism: Paramisgurnus dabryanus; assembly: GCF_030506205.2. Lineage (NCBI taxonomy): Eukaryota > Metazoa > Chordata > Actinopteri > Cypriniformes > Cobitidae > Paramisgurnus > Paramisgurnus dabryanus. The sequence continues at coordinate 13,571,210 of NC_133350.1, forward strand.
GCCAATTCATGCATGAAATTCAAGATGAACGGAGAGCACAATAACCGGCGCACACAGACATGACCTTTTTATTGTCATTAAATAGACAGGCCTTTGATTTCAAACAGCGTGGATCATATTTTGCATTACAATGCCAGGATTTTATATTCATATTAAACTTAGTCTTCAGTCATAACATGTGAATATAGATATTCTGAAGTAAAAAGTAAAGTAATGCATTACTTTTTAAATGTACACATTAATATTTGAATTACTTTTTTAAAAAAAGGTAATGCAAGTTAATTTTTTTGTTTAATTAATTTGATTAAAAAAATTATGTACTGAATTAAACTAAACATAGGCACATTATGCACTCTATGCGTACACGCCTGTGTGAAAACAGTTTGAGTCAGAAACTGAGATGAAAGGCCAGAGCTCGACATTTTTGTGATGAAATATGCAATTTCTGAATGCAGAACTTTTCAGTCATAAAAAACACCTGCAAGGACTGAAATAGATCAAGCCTCAGCCAAGAAAAAGTAACGCAAAAGTAATTAAAAGGAACTTAAGCATTACTTTCCATGAAAAGTAACTAAGTAATGCAATTAGTAACTTTTTGTTGGGAGTAACTTAATATTGTAATGCATTACTTTTAAAAGTAACTTTCCCAACAGTGGTTATTAGTGAATAAAAACATTACATTTCTAAAGCTTAGCCTAGTGATCTCCAAAAAGGTGCACGTGGGCACCAGGTTGCCCACACAGAGTCGGTGAGTTGCCCGCCAAAGCAGATTCTATTAATAGCCTTAGTTTTAATATTTATTTATTACATATTATTATATTAGTTTGGCTTCTTTTTAGAGCTGCACAATTCTGTATAAAATGAGAATCATGATTCTTTTGCTTAAAATAAAGATCACGATTCTCAAGAACTTTGTTAATTTTAAAGACGTACAACCCCTGAACATTAGTTTAACATTAGTTTTTACAGGTGCCAAATTAATTATGATTCTGAAAGTTTCAGATAAGTGTAGATAATCTTTAATTTCAGCTAATGTTAATTGTAGAGTGATTATGTATTCATTTTATTTAAAGAAAAAAATAAAAATATATATTTTAAGTAGCCAAAAAAAAAAGGAATTCGTTTTGGTGCAAATTGCTTTCACATTACTTTATTGACATTACTTGTAAATTACTTTATGGTAATAAGCTATGATGCGGTTCGGCGCCAACCAATCGCAAGGCGGAAACATCCTGCAGCAACTAATTAGAAGGCTGAAACCCCGCTTGAGAGGATTCCAGAGAATTCATTCGAGCGTCAGAGTGTTTTTAGACGCTCTCGCTGGCGGCGTGAACGTCCATCGGGAGAATAAATCTACATGCACGCTAAATCTTCAGGCCCACTAGAACACTTGGACCAAATGGAAGAAAAAGTAATGTAAGTAGTAGTGTTGTAGTTCTCGAGAACTGTCTCAAGACCACTTTTTAAAGGTCTTGGTCTCGTCTTGAAATCGACCACATTTTTACTCAGTCTCGTCTCGGTCTCAGACAAAGAGGACTTGGAATTTTATTTAAAGACCGGTCAAGACCACAACTGATGGCACATCACAAATTTATTTTTTATCATTAATTTTATGCAGTTTATTCAGGTTTGACATATGATGTTGGCATTGTTTAAGCATTGTTTAAGTTTCTCCCAATGACATTTTTTCTAATTTTATTACTAAAAACACCTGCATTGTGTTAAGTGGATGGTCTTGACTTGGTCTGGGCCTGTCTTGGTCTTGACTTGGTCTCGACCCTTTAAAGTCTTGGTCTTGTCTCGGTCTCGGCCTGTCTTGGTCTTGGTCTTGACTTGGCCTCGACCCTTTAAAGTCTTGGTCTTGTCTCGGTCTCGGCCTGTCTTGGTCTTGACTTGGTCTCGACCCTTTAAAGTCTTGGTCTTGTCTCGGTCTCGACTTGGTCTCGGTTTAGGTGGTCTTGACTACAACACTAGTAAGTAGTCAAGTGGTCAAGTGCAAAGACAGCAAGTGTGGTTATTTGGACGCAGCCAATGTTTCCCCCTGTGCTAAAAACCCTTTTGGAAGGGATAAGATCCGGAATAAGATCCTCTTTTTGGTACTAAAACAACGTCAAGGTTCTTGTCGGACGTACCTGTGCATTGCTCTGCCTTACTCATTCTCTTTAGTTTCTGTTTCTTTTCTGTCTAACTTCTCGTGAAAGCATCCGCTGTACCAGTGGAGTGAACACGAGCACATCTGGCTTGCGCATTAATAAATATGACGTCAAGACGTCATTGTAGCCCCTGTGATCGCGTGTTGTCGAGAAAACTGACGAGACCGCGTCTTTCCTCCTTTCCTTTACTATCTGAATCGTCGAAATGCTGGATAAAGATTATTTGGGGTTGAATCGAGATCACGATCTTTTAACGATAAATCGTGCAGCTCTACTTCTTTAATGTATGTTAACATTTTAAACAATAATCAAAAATATCAACAAGTAAGATAAAATAAAATCAACAAGTAAAACAAACATTATCCAAGGTGGTAGCTCTTGCTCCCAAAAAAGTTGGTGACCCTGGGCTTATACATTCTGTGTTTACAGAAAGAAACAAAACAACATACAGCTCCAACATAATAAATGCCGACAAAATGTTCAATGTACTCTTCCTTTAATTGATCCCAAGACTACACAAAGAATAAGTGAACGGGTCATAAAATCCACAAACATAACCCCCCATGCACAAAATAACCATATACCTTTGACACCCAAGCAAATCTTAATTTGTGCAAATGGTTCGTGTTGGCCTGAAGAAAGCCGGCTAATTTGAAAGCGACCATGTGTAAAGAATGTCTGTTTATCCCAGAGGGAGACTTTTAATGGATATATAAGAGGGCCGTGAGGAGTTAATTGTTTGTGGCTCGCAATCTGATATTAACTCGGCAATCTGGCTAAGAGCAGAGGGGCATTGGAGTCTATTATTCAGCTGGAGTACTCAAACATTCATATACGTACATACCTGTGTATCTGTCTGTGTGTGTGTGTGTGCTCACAAGTTTGCTTGTTTTCCATTTTGGCCCTTAATCTTATTGTCTGTAGTTGCGGTTAGGCTGTGTCCTCCAAAGATCTCATCTTAAACTTTGTGAGCGCATGCCGGGTAATTGCTATCAGATCAATTTACTCAAGAAAAGTGCTGCCTGTTTCTAAGTGCCTGATAGATGGAGACCAACTTGTCTAAATTGGGGTCGACCTTGAAGAATCATTAACAACAGAAGGGGAGAAGCAGCCGGTGACTTTATTGACTCGTGAATCCTTGTGAACTCACAGATAGGCTCGGCTGACCCTCTATATGAAGAAATGATTGAAATGAATTACATTAGTTAATACTTTCTCAAAAAGTCAATTTGGCTGTTTTAAAGGGGACTTTTTTAAGATGTAAAATAAATCTTTGATGTCCCCAGAGTACGTATGTGAAGTTTCAGCTCGAAATACCATATCATTTACTATATCATGTTAAAATTGCCACTTTATAGGGGTGAGCATTTTCGGTATTGTTATATTAAGATCCCCTTCTGACATCACAAGGGGAGCCAAATTTTAATGACCTATTTTTTCCACACGCATTCGAAAAATGGTTAACCAAAACTAACTTTTTCATATTTTCTAGGTTGATAGAAGCACTACACTGCAAAAAAATATTTTTAAGAAAAAAATGCTTATATCTAATTTTTTTTTAATTAAGATGCTTTTTCTTGATGAGCAAAATGACCCAAGAAAATAAGTCTAGTTTTTAGACCAAAAATATCAAATTTAAGTGATTTTCTGCATAAAACAAGCAAAAAAAATCTGCCAATGGGGTAAGCAAAAAATCTTGAACATTTTTCTAAACACTAAATTCATGAAAATTCTAGAAAAATTTGCTTACCAAATTGGCAGATTTTTAAGTTTGATATTTTTGGTCTAAAAACTAGACTTATATTCTTGGGTCATTTTGCTCATCAAGAAAAAGCATCTTAATTTCAAGAATGTTTAGATATTTTTACTGAAAACAAGACAAAAATACTAAAAAATGTTTTCTTGAAAAACTTTTTTTCAGTGTGGATATACTCTCAGAAACAAATGGTCAAAAAATTGGCCAAGCTGTCACTGGGGCAGCAGTTCCCATTAAAAAGGTACTAATGTGTACCATTTAGGAACAGATATTTATACATTCGGTATGAATATTATGATATGAATATTCTTTAGGTGCAAAGGCGTACCTGTATTTTTAAAAGGGTGTCTAGGGACCACATCTTGACTTCGTTGACCACTTTACTCTTAAGTACTGACTTGATATCAAAGCAGCAGTATATTTTTGACAACACTACTTATGAGATGCATATGCACACGCTGTATCGTTTTTTACAGTCGAGTCTCAACAGGGAAAGCCAGGACTTCACACCAGCTCTTCTGTCCAGTGGTTACGCTGTGCACTTTACGCTGAAGTATAAAGCTAATGAAGTCGTTTAATCTACCTGAACGCTCCCACAGGGGCCGAGCGGTTTAATTACGCTCTTAAACGTCCCTCACATGAGCTAATAGGCAGAAATGAAACATGGCACCACATTGGGAAATCCTAGTGGAAGAAGGGACCCGAGCGGGGATATTAAAAACTTCACGCACCGGCATTAATTTTAGCCCACACAAACTTGCGTACGCTATGCAGTAAAACGCCTCAGTTAACACAAGCATTCAATGCATTTATCTCCATTTCTGAAGCAATAGGCTTTGCAAATCTGGCTACTAGTTGATTTGAACAGCCTTTATTAAATTTTCCCAGTTTAAATCTTATCTTTTCTCTTTGTATAGACAATAATGATTACAATGTAAATATGTAAAATGGGGTTCCGATTCTGAGACCACTAGTGAATACACTTATATTTATTATTATTTTATTTAATTTCTTTATTAAAGGTGGGGTGCATGATCTCTGAAAGCCAATGTTGATATTTGAAATCACCTAAACAAACACGCCCCTACCCCAATAGATTCTAGACCTTCTTTTGATAGCCCCACACGTACGCAAACCAGGCAACGATTAGGTTAGTAGACACGCCCCTTACTGCTGATTGGCTACAAGTGAGTTTTGGTAATCGGTCCGACTCACTTTTCCAAAGTGTTTTTCAAAAATCACGCACCCGCCTTTAATTTCAGAGTACTTATTAAAGTCAAGTAAAAAGTTTCACTTCTATATTTCTTTGATCTGGAAAAGTTAAATAACGACCGGTTTATTTATGAAACACAGCATGTAAAAGAGTACAGGTAGTACAGGTGTACAGAAGTCATACGATCAAGTTATACTGTCTGAGAAAAAGATGCAAATGTGAATCTCAGATCCGGTGTACACTCATTGCTTATCCAAAAGTCTACGAAAAAAATGCATGGGTTTTTTGTCAGGGAACCAACCAGTATCACGCAAACTTTCAGGTTAGCCTACAAAAATATATCATCCCTGCGGCACTCTATAAGCTGCTTGCACAAACAAACTTCTTAGGAAAGTTATTAATATTTCGAGTTTATTTAGCAAAACTGAAAGCAGATCTGAGAGATACATTCAAACATAGCAGCAGGTTGACAGGTGTGTCTTTGTTGTATGCGTGTTTCGTCACAAAACTTACGAAAACTTCAAATTCAAACTCTGTTGGGGCCCACTGTATTTATGACAATGAAAATGGACCTTGACAGAAACCATAAGAGTTGTTCATAAACACAAAAATACTTCTTGGTGATCAAAAAATAAAACATACACACATAGCCTACAGTACTGTACACGTTCATACACACACTGCATAAATACGTACTGTGTATGTGTGTAAGAAGTTTACTCATGCTGTTACTCTTCTTATTGTTTAAATGGCAATTTCCACAGAGCAGCGATCCTCAAATGAGACATCCGTATCTCTGATAATGAGCATTAAATGGCTGTTAATTGCTTGATTGAATTGCTGTCACCTAAGCGTGTTTAACTGAAGTGAAACTCAGCGGTCTAAAAGAAGAAAAAATGTCATTTTTGTGTTCAGCATTTACCAGAAAAAAAGCAGAATGTGTTCGTTTCATTCTGTAGTCTTTACGTGAAGCTGTAATGGCTTCATGAAGTCGCTTTGATGCAGAAGCTTTGTGGATTTTTATCACACGGCACGTTTGTTTCATGAGAACAATGACCATGCAAATGAGCTGATAAGACGGAGGCGGACCTGTATTTTGGCATTCACACCGTTTGGTATAAATTATCCGCTTTTAAGAACGTGAAAGAGAAAAATCACATTATAATCTCAAAATCTGACTGTATAATGTTTTTAATAATTTACACATTAATAATGTATTATCACATCTGCATTGTCAATCATGTGCTGCCAGTGTCATTTAATCAAATGGACAAACACACACAATCCAATCCACAGACTCGACCGTATTAGCATATAAAATATTAATACCGGCTGCCTGGAATAAATTGTAAATTGTTTGTCCGGTCATAATTGTTTCCCAACATTTCTGATACCAATGTTGGTGGTCGGGGAGGGGAGCGAGATTTTGAGCGACGTGAAGCTCCGTCTCGCTGAGATAAAATTCCCTCCTTTGTCGAGAAAGCCCCCACCGCCCTTCCACAAACCTATTCGTCCGTCCGTCCGCCTGCCTGTGTGGTGCGCTGACAGATTAAACCAGCAGCATCACCACAATGACATGCGTGAGGAGCTTTAATAACGCTGCCGTTTCCACATTTAATCCCTATGTAATATGTTGGCCAGAAACCTTCACGCTGTACACAATGCACACCCAGCTAAGACACAAAAAAGGCTAATTAGTCGCCCACCCAACCTCTCCACCTCCTCTACAAATCCTCATTCTCTGCATTCACATGCCATATATCTGGTTTGTTATCAGGGGTCCGACAATGTGCTGTTTTGTTGTCGTCATACATTGTCACTTGTATGAAACCCTGAAGTTATTATTACCATGTTGTGTTTTGACTGGTTTCGATGGAGTTATATTAACAGTCGTAGGGAAATTAGGAACATATGTTATATCTAAAACACAGCATGATGACTTGAGAATCATTTTTGACTCAACTGACTTTAGTTTGAAATACAAATAAACCATCCTGTTTACACCTAGATATGATGAACATAAAAATACACACTGTTTAAAAAAAATACCACCACAAAACTTAAACATTATACGAGTTCACATGAGACTATTGTGATAAAATCATTTATCAATCTAAAGTTCTATTTGGACGGTAATTGTTTATCGTGGGGACGTAAAGAATTTTCATCACTTACGGGGTAATCAGTGATTTTATTCCTGTCCGAAACCAGTATATCAGTGTTTGTCTCCGACCACCCGCAAAAAAAAAAAAACTGGTGAAATTTACCTACACTTTCCAAATCAAGATCTCCGAGTTTATAAAAGGAATCAATACAAAAGTCATTCTGCACTTTCTTTTAGACCAATGAAAAGCAAGGTATGGTCAGGCGCTTCGCATTTTTCTGCATTAGTGAAGCGTTTTTCTTTGCGAGCATTTTAAATATTGACTTCTTAATAACTAAAATGATGAGAAGTATGGGCACAATCTTTCATCGCTCTTCTACAGCGAGTTGGCGCTGATATTAATCACTGATATTAAAAATCACGAAAACGTCTATTATCAGTCGCAACAAGTTAGTGTTAATTTCGTCAGACGAGACGAGACGAAATATGTTCGTCAACGACCTTTTTTCCATGACTAAGACGAAACGATGACGAAAATACACACATATTCAAAAACGCTGACTAATACTAAACTAACATGCATTTTTGTTGACGAAAAAAGACGAGACTAAAATGTTTTGCATAAAATAAAAACTAAGATAAAATCTCTCTTCATTTTCGTCTTCAATCGTCTCTACTACATTTTATGCAATGAGGTCATATTTAAATGTGAATTCATTCATAAAAAGACTGCGTGCTCTTATTATTAAACTGCTCGTCTGTCATAACTCCAGACAAGCTCACGCTGCTGAAATCTCCATGCTAAGTGTTCACAATATAACATCCATTAGCAGTTAGTCTACAAACGTATTACATATGAGAAATATTGATATTTCTCCGTTGTTTCCATCGGATTTTGTATCAAATAATCTTCATATGGTTTTTCAACAATTGCACGCACACGCAGCGCGATTCTACTATTGAAAAGGCATACGCGATCAGGTCAGTAAGAGTCTCATGTGTAAAATAAGCCCACACACATTATGATTAATATTTCACAAACAGCTAAAAAGTTTAGTGTTATGCAGCATTGTGTTGATGTTTTTGTGTCGTATTCTCGTGCACCTGTTGTCTTCAGTAAGACGGCTTGTCTTTCTGATCCACATTCGCTATTTACCAACATTGTTGATGTACCTTATATTATTCAAGTATTCTGAATGTACAGTATATTGTGAGGACAAAAGCTTATTATTAGTAACTGATCGCTGTCTGGGTGCTTTCCTATCGCCCATCACTGAATGAATGGTGACGCAATTTACACGCAATAGAGATACGTCACCGCCATTAACAAAGTTGCATTCAACAAAAATCATTCAACAAGTGTAACCAATATTTGAGATGTGTGTAACCCTATTTGACTAAAATGGTTATCAGAAATAATCTCAGAAATAATTTATTTTTTAAAAAGACATGCTTTTTAACTAAAACTTGACTAAGATATATTAAGTGTTCTTTTGACTAAAATTAGACTAAAATAACAAAACTTTTAGTTGACTAAAACTAGACTAAAATGACGAGAGTTTTAGTCGACTAAAACTTGACTAAGATACCTTGAGTTTTCTTTTGACTAAAACTAGACTAAAATTATGAGACTTTTAGTCGACTAAAACTTGACTAACAAAAAAAGATATGCAAAAGACTAAGACTAAGACTAAATTAGAAATAGGTTACAAAATTAACACTACAACAAGTGCTAAATACAATTTTAAAATGTATTTAATAGTATTCCATGTACATATAATCAAGTATCCGGATCATGTTAATGATCATGTTATAAACCACATGTGCAGCATGATCATGTTATAAACCAAACATTTCGACCAAGGCTCTTTTGTCATATGTACCTCTACCTACATTTTTGTTGTCCACCATTTTTTTCTGTGTTTCTTGCTTTTATTAATGTAAAGCTGTTTTGAAACAATTAAACAATTGTAAAATTCACTTGACTTGTTTTCTACATAACCTAAAATACGTTGCTGCAGGTAAATATGGCTGCATCTTTTATGCAATGTCCACTAAAAGTGGTTTGTTTTTCTTTGTTTTGCCGCGGGACTTTTAAAAGATACAAAGCAGATTAGCGCTGTAATGATTAATCATGCAAATGTGTGTTTTCTCAATGAATGAATTTTAATGAATTACGGTGAAATCCCGGCACATCCCAAAGCCAGGGGGCGCTCTCGTGCAGAAACTCCAATTGTGCCACAGAAGAAGTAGCATTACAAATGCTATTCCAGGAAATGTCTATAGAAATATTTATATCGCTGTTCTTCAGATTGTTTCAGGTATTTTCATGATAATAAAGAATATGTGACCAGTCACGGAAAGTAGGGACACAAGTCGGATCTGGGCATTTTGAGTTATTCACAGATTCTGAAAGTGCAGTTTCTAAGCTTTCCAACGATGTGTAACACATGGAAATCTGATAAGATTTGGAGAAGTTGTGGCCATTTGAATATAGGAACTCAGAAATACTCAAATCGAGAAAATCGAGACGAAAGGGACTCTTCTTTTCAGCTGGGGGAGACAATAGGGCTCATTTACATCTCATTTAGCTAAGCCATGCCCCCTGTAAAACCCTTTTTGAGATGTTCTAGCATCATATGTAGTATTTTATGACCAAATGACAACCCGCAAAAATAAACATGACTCTTTTACCTTTGTGGGGATCACAAGTCGAATCCAGTCTGTTTCAGATTATCCAATGTCCATATTTGTCCACAAATGCGTATAATCCGTGAAATATAGATTGTTTACATCAGATTTCGCATGAATGTCTGGTAATACAATATAATATATAATCTGAAGACTATTTAAATCGTAACATGTAAGGGTATATGAGCTTACATTCCGTTAAACACATGAACCCGCCTTCAAAGTTTGTATTTAAAATAGGGAAGTAGTATAATAGATCATCCAAACAGCGCCGTCGAAAATGTGACATCCTTTAGAGATGTTACCAATGGCTCGCTCGTTCCTCCATCAGCCAATGACTTCATGGAAAATATTGATAGACAAAACATGTAGCCAATTATATGACGAATACAACGATATCTGTGTAACTTCTGTGTGTTTGGACTCATGCTGCGCTGCAAGAACTGACATACAGATGACGTCAAAGTACCGCGAGAGCGAGTCGAAATTAAACTACTCCGTAAGATTTCTTGAAGAGCTCTCGCGGTACTTTGACGTCATCCGACTGCGGCGCCGCATAAAGTCAGTGACGCGGCTGACGTACGATGCGGCTGACTGTTATTTGTTCCGCCCCAGCTTCTTTTATTTTTCTTTTGTTTTGTGCGCCCGAGCTTTACAGTCTGGGGAGACGCAGGCTATAAGTTTGAAAAAAAAAAAAAACTTAGCAAACATGTCTGAGGAACAGGGCAGCGCGTCACTACAGTCACGTGACTTCACGCTCGAGCCGGAAGAGAAGACAATGCTGAATAAAGTCGTAATTCTGCTATTTTTGGACCAAACTGTATTTTCGATGCATCAACACAATCTTACTGACCCACTGATGTCACATGGACTACTTTGATGATGTTTTTATTAACTTTCTGGACATGGAAACCATACATAGATTTTCAATGAAGGGGAAAGCTCTCGGACTAAATCTAACGATAAAACATCTTAAACTGTGTTCCAAAGATGAACGGAGGTCTTCCGAGTTTAGAACGACATAAGGGTGAGTCATTAATTACATTATTTTCATTTTTGGGCGAACTATCCTTATTTAGTAGTCACGCTGTTCCCTTTGGGGGCGGAGGCGAAAACACAAGCTTATACAGTATGTAAATATACACACAGACAATGACGCCCCCCGCTGCACGCTAGAATCTCCGGAAAAACAAGCCTATTTTAACCGCAAAATGTACGCTTTTAAATATACAAAAACTGCTATCTCAAACATGGAGAGGCTTCTTCGTGATCTCAACTAACAGATTCTGCAATAAAACGAAAATCACAAATTTCGAAAAAAAAAAACTTTGTTTCTCATTTTCTCGAAACTCGTGCTGCCGACTTGAGTCCCTGGTTTCCGTGACGGGTCACATATTTTCAATGATTTTGTTTAAAGAGTGTTGCTTTTTTAAATGCACGTTATAAACGACACTGACTCATAATGATTTTAGATTGATAAGGACTTCTTACTGAACAAAACGCCATAGTACACGCACAAGCTATGCATGAACACAGAATCGATTCAAAATCGATTTCAGAGGCATTTGTAATGGGACACACGAATAATCATTAGAGCCCTAAAGCAGACATACACAAATTAAAATAGAACAGAAATAAATGTCCTAAAGATGTCACCATGGTACCCTTTCAAAAAGAACACATTTGTAACTAAAGGGTGTATATTAGTACCTCAAAGATACATACTGGCCCCCAAGTTGTATATAAGAGCTTTTCACACTGCGTTTAACCCCGGTGGTTATCTTTGTTCTAAACCCTGCTTTTAAACCCTAGGTTAAGAAGCATTCACATTTGTAATTTAGAAGTGGGGTTATCCCTGAAATTAACCTAGGTTATGAAACCCTGCTACGAATCAGGTTTACCCCTGGGTATTCATAATCTGAAGTTTCACACTGTGCATTTCTAAACTCTTTACCTTTATCTCTTTACCTCTGACTAATTCTTTCCCCGCCATTGACAATTTATCGCGTCAATTAAGAGAAAACATTTCCCTACCAATGACGCTTTCCTAACAAGTTTTTACGGTAAACTGAAATTCCGCTATTATCCACTAATAAAAAAATGAATTTAACAACTTTTAAAACTCTTTATATGTTTTCATCATCGTTCTGAATCTGATCTCTAACAAAATTTCTTTACAAAAATGCAATTATTTAAGCTTTTTGCCCAACATTTTAAAAGTTTTTTTCCCCGTTTTATTTGTTTGTTTAAAAGCAGAGGGTCTGTTCTTTCATTTGAAATATATATGTATTTTTAAATATTTATAAAAGAACATTTTCCTGTAAGGCATTTTGAGAAACTGAAAATCACAAAAAAATGCTGGTGGGCAACTTTTATAAAAAAAGGCTGGCGGTAAATGAGTTAAGTATAAACAGTGTGAAACATGAAACAGATAATCTAGGATTTCATTAACCTGGGGTTTACACAGAAAAAATTATTCATTCAATTTACTCAAATTTTTAAGGTAAGTGGTCGCAATCAATTTATTTAAGCTACATTTAAACAAAAGTTTTCTGTTTTGTTTTGTATTTCAAATTTTTTTATGTAGCTTAAATAAATTGATTGCGACCACTTACCTTAAAAAAAATGAGTAAATTGAATGAATCATTTTTTTTTTAGTGTAGAATAACTCTGGGTTAATTTATTTATAGTGTGAAAAGCCCTGTAATTGTACATATTAGGACCTTGTTAAGTGTACCGTCACAGTGATATCTTTTGTAACTTTTTTGGAAAGTGTAACAAAACACTATTGACTGGTAGTTCACAAGAATTTGCAAAGTTACTTATAGTTAGTAAAATGTCTAAAATGGACTATGGAAAGATTGAGTCTACGTATATGCTGTGATTTAATTGGTTGATGTCCGGGCTATTATCTCACATACATTAAATCTCCACAGCTTGTCTTTTTGTTGGATGGTGTGCTGTGAGAAAATAAATATCATTATCTGCGAGTGACAGACTGAAACGCTCTGAATTTCTCTGATTCTCCGTGTGGTGAAGGCAAGTGAGACGTCTAACAATCACAAGCAGACACGAGACTGAACGGAGGAGTTTATAATTATAATCTGTGAGAATATGAAATGTGGAAATTGCCGGCTGGGATTGTGAAAAGCAAGCCTCTTAAACAATGCAGCTCTTGACTGCCTTTGAAACCATCTAATGTCAGACAAGGCGAGCTTGTTAGCTTTTTACAAACTCCATGACTCACAAAAAACAACAACTCTGAACTTCAAAAGAAAGTCAACGCAACACTCTTTTGCTGCGTACACACCAAACGGCAAGTATCGAGTTCCTCGCTCTAAATTACTTTAACTTTGTGTCATGCAAAAGATATAGCGCGTCTTAATTTTTCGTGTCATTCGCATCTTCCAGTGCGATTTTGCATCTATTCTCGCCTTTGCATTGACTTTCATTGTATGTAATCTACTTGCGCAAGTCGTTGAATTCGCATTTGGTGTGTACGCCCCCACTAGACAATGTGCATTATCTAAGAAACTAATATTCTTTAAAAAAAGCAGAATCATAACGTCTCCCAAATGATGCATTTTTATTTTAACAGAAGCCTGTTTACAACTGGAAAGAAAGGAAAGAGCAGAGAGGATCAACACAATGACCCAGTTTAGACGACAAAAGCCAGAGTCTGTAGCTCAGGCATTTAACCTTTACACGCAAGCAGCGCTTCAGAAAGGAGGCAGGGGGAATGGATTGCGGCGAGTTCTATAAGCCACAGATCAGGCAGAAAATTACCTGACAAGAGTATGAGCTTGTGACGGTTTGAGTAACGTGTTCAAAACAGAATGCTTTAGTATCTGCAACCAGGGGGAAATTGAATTAATAACAATTGCAGAGCATTTAGTCATGTATCTGCTGAAATATACAACACAGCCATGCAGGAACAGCAAGCAATTTTGCCTTTAAAAGACATCTATGGGTGTCCAAACACAGCAAGGATGTCTAGACTAAAACAAGGCACAATTTGGGCTGTCAATAAAAAAAATATAGACGTCTAACCATAAGAAATAAAATATTTTTTTATAATGAAATAAATAAATTAAATAATTGAAATAATAAATGAAACCAAACAGCTTGTAATCACTGTTGACTTTGCTTACATGATGGAATGTCAGACATCTCACAAGTTATTTTGGAAAAACAACATTAGTGATAGGACAATATACTCTATTGCAGAGGCCGATATATAGGCAGATATTTTGACTTTCTTATTTTCAGCATTAGCCGATAAATCTTTTCAATCGGCCAGTAAATTTCTCTATTACTTCAATTTGATGTTTGTAATCAAAAGACACTCAGTGTCATTCAATGTAAAGCCAAAGTCCGACAGACAGTAAAATGACCACCAATCATTATTCACTTTTTAACACGTTATGTTGTGTCGTTCAACAAACTTCAAACAGTACTGTAAGATGTCAGATCCACATTAATTATGTTTTGTAAATTTGTTTTAAGTACTTTAAAACGGTATAATTATTACGGAGCCCCTTAGGGGACATGGAGATAAATTAAATAAAGTTTAGTTTCCTGTAGGCACGTGAAACTATCGCGTTTAGTTTTGCGTGCGCACGTGAAACTTTCATGCACGCACGTCAAACTATCGCGTGCGCACGTGAAAGCGAAAGTTTCACGTGTGCACGAGAAAGTTTCACGTGTGCACAAAAAAGTTTCACGTGAGCACGAGAAAGTTTCACATGCACACGCAAAACTAAACTTTAAAAAAAATTCTGCACATGAAGGTTTCACGGAAGCACGCGAAAGTTTCTCGTGAACACACAAAAGTTTCGCGTGAGCACATGAAACTAAACTTTCGATTTTTTTTACTCCAATGTCACCTTAGGGGCTCGGTAAATTATAAATGTTATGCATAACAAATGTATTTTTACTCTTACCAATTTTGTATTTGTCATTTATTTACTGTAATAACATTTGTGTTATATCATCATCGGCCAAAAAAAAAACCCATATCGGTCAACCACTAAACGATATATAACTAAATTCAAGTTTTCTTTGGCTGGAAGAGGGTTACTCATAGCCGGACTAAACTTGATGAATCTGAGTGAGCACATTTTGTAACACTGCTGAGATATCTTTAAGGATTTAAAGATTTATGAGGTTTATTTCTTTATTTCAAAGACTTAAATTTGCTCTTCATTTGATCTCATTTCAGTCTCAGAAAATAAATTGGGCTATTAAAGAGATCTTAGTTGCATTTTTACTTGGCCACTTGGGTATTTCTTTTAATTGATTATCTGAATCTATATGCAATTTTTTATGCAAGTAAATTAATCAATTATTTACTCACCAATGCAGTTATCTCTGTGCTCCTCAAACCCCGCGCTGCACACGCATCGTCCAATAGGAACAAGCCACTCCCCCTCAGCGCTGCAGTACATCTTGGGCGTGTCTCTTTCTTCCGCATGGTCCACACACTGACCTCTGACCTCCACGAGCGACGACGAGTCCGCCCCGGTTACCACATCCGTGAAGATGGCCAGATTTCGAGCCATGCCCGTGCAGCGTTTGTAATAAACCCGCACCGACACGACGGCGATGCAAGCGCCTATATCCTGGAACGCCAAGTAGAACCCGCGCTTGCTGAGCGGCCCCACGCCACGAATTTCCGTGTTGAGCTTTAGTCTCCGTACGCCTAAGTCCACGTTAGTGAAACTCTCGTCGGCTGCAATGGTGTCGATTTTGGAAAACTGACTCTCCCAGATGGTCGTCCCAACGTCGCGGTCGGTCTCGTAGTAGTAGAGGTTAAAGGTCTCCTTGCAGGTGCCGAGCACACCTGGCATGCTGTTGCAGTCTCGGAGAGTGAACTTCATCTCGATGTAAATGCGCCGGGCGCCGTCTCGCTGGATCCAGTTGGTCCTTAGCCAATTGTTCTGGCTCGGGCTCATGACGTTGCACACCTGGTATGTGTGAATAGGGGTGAAATACTCGTCCATCTCGTTGATTGCATCCCACTGGTGAAGAAAGACAAGAGGGAGGTTATTTCAGAAACGGACCCATGACAGCACAAGAGCTCTCCCCTTGATATGTTCTGCTATATATACAATTTAAATTCAAAGAGATTGTATTTTGGGAACCTGCTGAGAAGATATGTCACTGGTATAGTTCACCATCTACACCGGCATCAGCTATGGAAATTCATTTCGGTCTAGTCTTTTCAGCAGGGATTTACATATTTGCATTGAGAAGATTCTTATAAATCAGTGCATTATTGTTTCAACTGCATATTACAACTCCGAGCAATGTGCGTGAGCGTTGCTTTAAAACAATTATATCTTGCATTGTGTTGCCGTGCATAAGATTAATTTTGTATTATGATGAATGCAGCCTGCGTTTTTCAAATAACATTAAGAATACCTTGTTTTTCGTGCAATTTAAGCAGTTTCTTACGCAATGCAAACAATCAGGCATGAATAAATAGTTATATAATTTATTTTTTGTCATATACAATTTTTTGTATGTTTTTGGTAACTTATACACATGTCTTCACGAGTCCACTTAGATCTGAAACCCCGAGGTCCAACCCCGAGGCCCGTGCAGGGCTGTGTCTAAAAGTTTAATGTGTGCCTCGGGCACAGGTCGGGTATAATATAAGCGGCCTCTGGTAATTTAAAATGAATGTTTTTGCCAAATGGACCCGAGAAGACGGGAACTATGTTGGGTGTGTGGGGCTGCAGACTGCATAAATGTCGGTGCCTTTACATTTGGGTCCAGTCGGGTAAAAAAAATTTTTCCCTGGGCCGGGTCGGACTTGGGTCTAAATGTTTGGGTTTGTCTCGGGTCAGGTCTTTACAAAAAATTAAAGATTTACGCAATTCTGGTTCATGTAAAAAGCGAGTCGGGTCATTTCTTTTGACCCAAAGAAGATCTTCAATTCGGGTAACCCTTCCAAAGAAAACTTCACACAGGTTAGAAACAGTATAAGGATACACTCAACAATAATGGGTTTTTAACCCATGGTTGGGTAATTTTTAACCCAACAGTGTGTTCTGTCCAGTACTTACCAATCCGTGTATTGTAAATTGACAATAAATAAAAATATTTTTGGCAATCTGTTCCTTTCAATAGTTCAAATCATTAGCTAAGCGTGAACTAAAATCGTAAATGCTGATTAAAAGTGCATGAAACCAGAAACACAGAAGCGGTCACATGACACCAGACCTCTCTCGATAAATATTTGAAATCTGAGTAGACTTCCAGAAACACTGCTAAAGTATTCTGTCCAGTTTCAGTAACTTTCAAGGAGACAACCAAGAACGTCCCTCAATTTAAATTAAAGAGCGTTTGCAGGAAAACTTCATCTGGATTGAGAGTTTACTGACGGTTGTCTCATGGTCCAATCTGATGGCCTCAGACAAGCTGTCTGTGGGCAATTATCTCTTCTCTTTTGGCCCGCTCATGAAATACAGAGGCAGGCGAGTTGGAGGCTTGCTGCACTCTGAAAGACCCCGAGCTGGAGTATGGTAAAGCCCCAGGAGAAGAGCTGCCACACAGCAGGTCTTTCATCTCTACCAGCTTAGAGCTCACATCAAGCTCTGCATATGGCACACACACACACGAGCCGCGAGCGAATGCTGAATATTCGACTGTAATTAAAAGCAGGGGACTGTAGGATGAGAGAAATGGACACGGGATGCTCCAGGGCTTCTTTGCAATGGAAAGCTGTTGATTCAGAGGGGAGTAGCCAAAAATAACGATTGTCATTGTATCATAATTCAGAATATTCTTAAAAGAATACATCATAGATAATTATTTACATATATTATGTCATTTTTTCTATTACAGTTAAAATAATGTTCTCTGATATCTACATAGATATCTATATAGGGTCAAGGCACCTTAACCCTAATTGCTCCCCGGGCGCTGCAGGGATAGCTGCCCACTGCTCCGGGTGTTTGTGTGTTCACGACTTGCAGTGCATGTGTTCACTATTCACTGGATGGGTTAAATGCAGAGGTCACATTCCAAGTATGGGTTACCATACATTGGCAAATACTCACTTCACTTCACTAGAATGTATGGGGCTTTATTACGTGCAAAAATTATCCAGAAATGTTTTTTACATGTCCATTTACAACTCTCGGATTTTCCCTTAGAATAAAATGATCTATTATTACCTTATTTGAAAGGGTTATGAATAATAATGTTAAGCTCTGCTCTGATTGGCTGTTTCTCAGAGCAGCTCCTTCAGTAGCTCTGTGTGTGTATAAACAGATCTTATGTTTGAGTCTGTATTAGATAAAGATACAGATTTTGAGGAATAATCAATTGTTTGGAGATTGTTAACGGAAGTTTCTAAGTGGTAAGTTTGTGTTTTTTCAACATGACCTCACTGGGTATGTCTCATGCATATTGAAAAGTAAATCATCTGACTCTTTGATCGCCCCCTGGTGGCTGGATGCAGTACAAGTCATAAACCCCGCCCTCTCCATAAAAACGAATGAGACTCTGCTCTAAATAAAACAAATATTTACACTTCCAATAAAATTTTCCGAAAGGATGTTTTTAGTCCTTTAAGGTAGTTGTTATCATGCTGATATGTTCAATGTTTATATTTGTGATACGTTTCATTTTAGCGAGTAATTTGATGCTATAGAAATGGGGTGCGTCGTTATGATTTGTGTGGTAGAATTGGGTGCGCGAGCGTTTGGGTGGAAGTTTGATACTGCGGCTCTGCCTCTGGCTCCACGGACGATTCCTTCTGTGCATGCCTTGGCTCCAAACTAACGTTTTTACGTAACATGGCGGCAACCATGGTCGGACATTTTGAATTCAATTTATTACAATAGAAGGAGGCGACGTTGCGTCGTCCATCTTTTTTTACAGTCTATGGATCTCACAGAAAGTCGTGTTAAAGGCACGAAAAATTTTATTAATTTATTTGTGTCCAATTTAGCATTTTTTCGTGCCTTGATCACAAATGTATTTTTCGTGTAACTCACACAAATTTCTATAAATAGTTTTTGTGTTCGTGGCTTGCTTTCTCTTTTTTTCCTATTTTTAAATCATTGTCACTTGGGGTTAGGATGTACTTTTATGTATTGGTTTCTACATGGTTTTCTTCCGCTTTCAAAACAATTTTTGCCTGAAGTTGGGGTTTGGGTTAGGATGTCTAAAAATAACAGAAAGTGATTTTAACCACAACCCCAAGTGACAATGGTAAGAAAATAGGACAAAATGAATGAGAAAACAATTCATAAAATGAAACGAAAAAGAAAAATGTGCCACCGACACAAAAAACTATTTATAGAAATTCTTGTGACACGAAAAAAGACATTCGTGCTCAAGGCACAAAAAAGCTGAATTTCATTCCATGGACACGAAAATTTTTCGTGACTATTACACGACTTTTCATGAGATCAGTCTTGTTTTTATTCAGTAAGGACCTGCAAAATGTAACTGTAACATCAATGGCAGAACTTCAGCCTAAACGCTAGCATATAGCATTAACTAGCATAAAGGGCTAACTCAACAGTCAAAATTTTGTTTTAAGCATTGCAACAACATTGTACTTAATGTGTAATTTGATGTTGGGCCGTATATCTCAACTGTAACGTCACAGTTGGTGTTATGTTGAGATTGGTCTGTTTTCCAACGGTCTTTTGCATGCACAAGGTTTACATAAGAATAGGGAAACAATCGTGTTTGAGGCTCACGAAATGTCATTACCATGTACAAAGCTCTTATTATTCATCTATGCCTACCTATATACAGTTTCACATTCTATGGCACTTTTAACAGGTTTGTGTATTATATGTTTAGTTTTAAAACAGTGATTATAACAGTTTTCTTACTGTTACAGATAGACAGTACATCCAAAAGAAAGCAAACCTAGAAACAGGTATATCTACTGTATATATCTCAGTAGAGTTAACTGTGCATGTGCAGAGCTGCCGGTTAATGTAGAGTCTCAGGCTTCTGTTATTGACCCGATGCTCTCCAAGGCTGTTCTTACATCTGCTCTCTGGATGGATATCACTGAATATTATTACACGATACAGGCACAGACTAACAACAAGCAGCCGTGACCACAATGCCAGAAGGTTTTGATTGAACTGATATTACGAGTAGCAGAGCATCACAGAGCTGCATGACCCACAATGAGCACCTGCGGCTGTAACTCAAACTCAAAAAAGTCATATTTGGGTTTCTGGTTTGAACAAACCCATAACCCGAAATATTAAACCATAAACCCCATGAATGATACAAACTTGTGGCATGTTGAAGATGGATGTGTTATTGCTTTTCTAAGCAATCAGACCAGTGATTTTCTCCTGGTGTAGACGTACACAGTGAACCGAATGTCACAGCGACTCTGGGACTTTGGGTACAGTGAGGAACCACCGAGCAACGATGCAAAACATCTTACAGTAGAAACCACACAGCAACACCTGGCAAACACCCACATCACCACATTTAAAAAAAAACAATAGGTTTCTAAAAGGTAATTTAGTCGTGCTGTATGGTTTAAACTTCACAGAAACCTTTGGGTGCACAAAAGGTGCAGTGCTTAAAGCTGTACAGATTATAAACATTATTAAGTATTATTATTTGATTCATGATTTTACATTTCCTTCGGTGTGTAAGTGTGTGTTACTTCATGTTAACAATATGCAAAAGGTAAAAAACCAAAAGATGCGAATTATCGTCTCCAATGTACAGTAAATCTCTTTTCTTGGACTACAACAAACACACGGATTGTAGGCATTACTTCTTGGGCTGGTTGACTTGGACACAATGATCGTTATCATAATACTGCCCGCTTCAGACTCACTGCCTGTAAGTGGTCGATGTTTTCATATTTAAAGACTTTACTACTGACCAAACCATGATTCAAACACAAGTTTTGTGCAGTGCAGAGTAGCGCTTGTTGTTTGTCGTTTCTACGATCACAAATGCAGACATGGTTAATGTTTACTATCCTTAACTTACCAATCTGATATGTTCTGCTCAAGTCGTGCTGGTAAAGTGGATTGATCAGCTTCAGGGTTTCCAGCAGCACTTTGCAGTTCGGGCAGCCCGCCTAAGCTGTGAAACCCTACCGCCTTAAGTTGGTAGTCTAAAAAAAACAGTTCGTTGCACAAAAGGCCGTCAAGTGCATCTCGGAGAATAGCGCGGATGCAATCGCGAGCGTGCACGCGCGCCACACGGCCGAAATGGTC
Organism: Paramisgurnus dabryanus; assembly: GCF_030506205.2. Taxonomy (NCBI): domain Eukaryota; kingdom Metazoa; phylum Chordata; class Actinopteri; order Cypriniformes; family Cobitidae; genus Paramisgurnus; species Paramisgurnus dabryanus. Next base: position 13,592,355 of record NC_133350.1, read on the forward strand.
CGTCACGGTCTGGAACATATTTTCATCTTGACGCGTACGCCCCGCCCCTTTGATTGCCATGCCCCCGGCCCGCCCACCCGCCAAACCCTACCACCTTAAATAACAAATTTTCTGCTGGAAACCCTGAGCTTGGTCATCTGCATTTTCTGAATCAGATCGTATTGAAATTAGTAAAGACGATATTAACTTCTGTCAGCATTGCATTGCGAGCTAATCCTCAAAACACGGTGAGGAGTTTTTTGGCGCCTGCTGCAAGGAGTCATGCCTGCGGAAACAGCTAAATTTTGGGGGGCGTCCAAGCTCTGCCTGTGAAACTGTCCATGTTTTGCTGCTTTATCTCCTATTTAAACTAGACACACACGACTGCTAAGTCCTGCCTGAAATATTTATTTAATATTTAATAATAAATCATCATGCAGGCCAGATTGAACACCTTTGTAGGCCATGTTTGACCCACGAGCTGTATGTTTGACACCCCTGATATAAAGCATTGCGTTAACCGCACAAAAGTTCATGGGTTTGAACCTGATAAAAATGTAGACCTTGTAATTAATTGTAAGTCGCTTTGAATAAAATCATCTGCCAAATGTAAATGTAATGTAGAGCAAACACCTAATAAATATATAACAAACTGTAATGCTAGTCTTCAGCTCTGCTGGCCTTGTGTAAAATCTCCTCTTCTGAATACATTATAGGTCTTGACGCCCTAATTGAAGGGAGATCGGTAACCTCAGAGGATCTTTAGCTGACCACCGTGATCCTGACCTCGACACATGAGAGGTTTTCAATACATCCCTGATCTCACCTCGATCCCCGCTTCCCATGTGTGACCACAAAAACGCTGCTGCGGTAATTAAAACGTTTTACATCATAACCAGACATTAACTCTACAGCAGTTGAACTCAATCTGTCCTTGGACTAATGATTAGATGAGAGAGTCTGAATACCTATTATTGGTGCATTTGAAGTTTATTCAGGTGGACTCGATGGGTGTGAGGAATTTGATTAACGCTTTATGAAGTTTCTGATGAAAGCCTAGGTTTTGTTTTAGCTCCATCATATATTAGATGATAGAAATCAATCAAAGCCATGATATTTCAGAGAGGAACAATAGAAATCCTTCCGTTCGGTTATAGTTTTTTATTTCATTGAAGCACTTTTATGTGTAAATGGAGTTAATCTACATAATCTCCATGTCGATGAATGTTTTAATCTTGTTTCTGTTCGTTTCAGTACCTTATGCCTTCTGAACATTCTTGGACTATAACTTTCACATAATTGATTTCCACAGTCAATTATTTCATACTGCTCCACAAATTCTGCTGGGTTATTTTTAACCCAATGCTGGGTAAATATTGGACAGAAAACATTTTGGGTTATCAGTAAACCTATGCCGGGTTGTTGTTAAGCCCACCATAAATTGAAACAACCCAGCATAGGGGTATTGATTAACCCAACATGATGATTCAACCCAAGATGATTCTGACCCTTATTAAATTTAACATAATTAACATTTTCACATTTAATCCATTACAAAATCGTTTTTGGTTTTAATAAAAATATTAAACAATTTTACATTTCCTTTGGTGTGTAAGTGTGTATTAGTACATGTAAACGATATGCAAAGGTACATACGTAAAGTAAACTTGAAAATTTTTTTCTATCATTATATCAATATATCTTCTTTTGTGTTCATCAAAATAAAAAAAACTCATACAGGTTCAGAGCAACATGAGGGTGCGTAAATGAGGATAAAATTATAATATTTGGATGAACAATGCCGTTAACACAACTTGATGGGAACTGACTTTAACATCTCAAGGAAAAATCACTGTTCACATAGGAGTTTGGAAAAAATCGAGTGACATTATGCATCATGCATTTTAAGTGCAAATCTAAAATGTCCAAATACTCTTTGGGGTCACAGTTTTTCAAGATAAGTGCAGGACATCAACACCGTCTTACGGCAAATGATCACAGGAATCATTTAGCATTTTAATTCGCTTTGGTGAAGATTCATTTTTCATCAGTTTATATGGGGCACAACTTCTGTTAGTTCACAACCGAGGGATGAGTTTCACCTGAATACATCTATTCATAATAATCTGTGTCACCTCACCAAAGCTGTAAACACAAACAGAGAGCTAAAGCGATATTCATGTTTCCCAACAGTCGGTCATCATAAAGATGCTACAAAAAACATCTGCATGCACAAAAACAGCATCACTACCTGCTTTCTCCATTTAGAATTAGCCGTTACACAAAAAAATAATGTGTAAAGACACTCGAAATATGCTTGGTTCTTTTCAACCCAGTTTTGGGTCAACCCAGGGTTAAATTAACCCAGAAAATATTTATATTTGACCCAACAATGGGATAAAACAACCAGCATTTTTTACAGGTTGGGTTTTTCTCGTTTTGACCCAACGAAGGGTTGAAAATAACCCAGTTTTTTTAGAGTGTAACAAAACATTACCATGGTACTACCATAGTAAACTAAAGTATTAATATCATCCAAATTTGTATTTGAGATATCATAGCAGCATCGGCTATTAACTCTTTTCATGCAATAGACAAGTTAACTTGTCAATTAAAAGAAACGCTTCCCTGCCAATGACGAGTTTTTCCGACAATCTGTAATACCGCTAATATATCTTACCCAACTTATAAAACTCTGTTTATGTTTTGATCATCGCTCTGAATCTGATCTCTATAAAAAGTCCTTCACAAAACTGCAATTATCTCAGCTTTTGCTCAAAATTTCGGAAACTTTTTTTAAGCGTCTGCTCTTTATTTGATATGTTGTATGTTTATATATTTAAAGAAAAACATTTTCTCGAAGGCATTAAACTTTTGTGAAAATCATAAAATTAGCTGGCGCTGGCTGGCAACTTTTTTAAAAAAACACTGCCGGGGAAAGAGTTAAAAAATACCACTGCAAACCTATTTGTTTTTCCCTTTACATTGATATTGCAATTAGGGTTTGCAAAAGCAAAGATACATTTACTGTCCCCTTATGTCAGCATTGCATTAGGAGATAATCTTTAAAACATGGTAGGGCGCTCTTACTCAACTTATAAAATTCGGAAGTATTCCCTTAGGGCAAACAGTTCAAACTCCGTGTATGTTTTGATCATCTCTCTGAATCTAATCTCTATCAAAAGTCCTTCACAAAACGCTTAGGTTACTCACGTAACCCCGGTTCCCTGAAATAACGGGAACGAAGCATTGCGTCAGTTTGCTGACGCTATGGGGGAAACTCCTGTTTACTCCGTGATTGAAGCCTATTGGTTAACGTCTGTAGAAAATACAGACCAATGACGTTTGAGCCCGCGCGGGGGCGTGGCACACGTCCCTATATAAGCCGGTGAAATACGTCAAGAGCTCATTATTATTCAACTGAAGCGCGCAGCCGAATAACACTCGCTGCGTAGACGTTTGTAGCACGGCCAGCGACGCAATGCTTCGTTCATGTTATTTCAGGGAACCGGGGTTACGTGAGTAACCTAAGCGTTCCCTTTCAATACGGTTCACTTCGCATTGCGTCAGTTTGCTGACGCTATGGGGGAACGTAATCCCATCCCGCCGTGCATACACAACGGACTGAGGTGCCCTTACCGGAGAGACACTGCATGTGGCCCTAACCCAGCATATACATAGCTCTAGCGAGCGCAAGTGTAAGCACCATATATGAGACAGTAATACGCATACAGTGAAGTTTCTAAACGCACCATGATGCATATACAATAGAGCACAAGACGGCGGGTTCTCTGAGCGCGCCGCGAGCTGTGCATGAATTATTAATAGGTAGCCATGACGGTGAGCTAACAACGCACCGTGAAGGCATACAGAAACGCAGTCGCGTGAATCATTAAGCCGATAAGACCTGTGCTTGTAAGGCAGGGACATCCAGGCTATAAAATCTGACAAACGTAGACGGCGAGGACCAGCCGGCCGCGTTACAAATGTCAACGATAGAAATCCCCGTAGACCAAGCCCAAGATGAAGCCATACCCCTCGTGGAGTGAGCTTTTAAACCAACTGGACAATGTTCATTCAGGGAGGCGTAAGCCAAAGCAATGGCTTCGACGATCCATTTAGATAGCCTCTGTTTAGTGAGCGGCATACCTAAGGAATGTTGCGCGAAGCTTACGAACAGCTGATCTGACTTGCGGTATGAGGCAGAACGGTCCGTGTATATTCTTAACGCTCTGACGGGGCAGAGCGTGTTCGGGGTTTGTTCGCCGTCCGCCGTCGGAAGGGCGAGAAGTGAAACCACCTGAACTCTAAATGGCGTGGTCAAAACTTTAGGAATGTATCCCGCTCTCGGTCTAAGGATCACTTTGCTATCGTTAGGACCGAATTCCAGACACGACGGGTCAATTGAAAACGCGTGTAAATCGCCCACTCGTTTAACCGATGCCAACGCCAGGAGGAGAGCGGTTTTAAACGAGAGAGCGCGCAGGTCAGCCTGTTCGAGGGGCTCGAAAGGGGGACCGCGCAGCGCTTTCAGGACCGTGGACAGATCCCAAGACGGGACCGTGTTAGGTCGCGGTGGGTTTAGTCTGCGAGCGCCTCTGAGGAATTTAATGATGAGATCATGTTTTCCCACGGTGCGACCGGCGATAAGGGCGTGATTCGCCGTTATCGCCGCCACATACACTTTAAGCGTCGAGGGCGCGCGACCGCTGTCCAGCATTTCCTGCAGAAAGGAGAGAATATGCTCCACTTCACAGGTGTTTGGGTTTAAGTCTTTCGTCGTGCACCAGTCAGAAAAAATAGACCACTTTTGAGCGTAAAGGCGCCTGGTAGATGGGGCCCTAGCTTCAGTTAGAGTATTTAACACTCGTCCTGAAAGGCGTGATGGTTGCCGTTCAGAGACCAAACGTGTAGATTCCATAGCTCCGGCTGTGGATGCCATATCGTCCCTCTCGCCTGAGATAGGAGGTCTTTCCTCAGCGGTACTGGCCATGGTGCTGATGTTTTCAGCTGCCATAGGTCGGGGAGCCACGGTTGATTGTGCCAAAACGGGGCGACCAGAATTATCGCGCATTTCGTCTCTCTTATCCTCTGAAGGACCTGTGGTAACAGAGCCACCGGAGGAAAAGCATACAGAAGACACGCCGGCCATGCTTGCGACAGGGCATCGTGATGTCTCGAGAAGAAGATCGGGCAATGCGCGTTCTCGTCTGATGCAAACAGATCGATCTCCGCCCGGCCGAAGACGGTCCATATTCTCTCGACCGTCTGAGGATGCAGTCTCCATTCTCCCGGCGGCGGACCGTTGCGCGAGAGAATGTCTGCACCCGTATTGGCTACACCCGGTACGTGAGTCGCCTTTAACGAACGTACGTTCGCGTGAGCCCATAATAAAAGCCGTTTCGCCAGCCTGGATAGGGAGCGAGATCTCAGCCCTCCTTGGTGGTTTATGAACGAAACCACCGTCATACTGTCCGACCGCACCAGAACGTGTTGATGTTGGAGTTTCGGTCGAAAGTGTCGTAGCGCCAAGATAACCGCCCACATCTCGAGGTGGTTGATATGTAGCTGAGACAACTGGTTGTTCCACGCACCGAAGGCGAGCTCGCCGTCGCAGTGAGCGCCCCAACCCGTCGCAGACGCATCCGTAGTCACCACTTTCCTCCTGCTCACGGAGCCGAGCTCCGTGCCCGAGAGGAAAAGGTGAGGGGATGTCCATATCGAAAGCGCTTTCACGCAGCTGTACGTGATTTTGATTAATAAGCGGCCCGACAACCAAGCACGGGGCGGAACTTTCGCTTTCAACCAAAACTGAAGCGGCCTCATGAACAGCATTCCCAACGGTATTAGTGGGGATGCTGCTGCCATCAGACCCAGCATTTTTTGGAATCGTTTGAGAGGGAGATGTGAACCCGCTTTGAACGATGCCGCCTCGCGTCTGACCGTGAGCGCGCGTTCCTGTGTAAGCCATGCCCGCATCTTTAATGAGTCGAGCGTCGTGCCTAAGAACGCGATTCGCTGCGTGGGGGTGAGCAAACTCTTCTGGAGGTTGATTTTGAACCCCAAATTCTCCAAATGCTGGAGTACAACGGTCTTGTGCGCAGTAATTTCCCTCTCTGACTGTGCTAGAATAAGCCAATCGTCGAGGTAATTCAATATGCGGATGCCGCTCTGTCTGAGAGGGGCGAGAGCCGCATCCGCACATTTGGTAAATGTGCGTGGTGCCAGAGATAATCCGAAGGGCAGAACTTTGTACTGGTATGCTGTCCCGTCGAACGCGAATCTTAGGAACGGCCTGTGACGTGGCGCTATCGGAATGTGAAAGTAAGCGTCTTTCAGATCCACTGATATGAACCAATCGCCCGGTCGAATTAACGCCATGATTCGTCTGGCTGTAAGCATTTTGAACGGCCGTTTGGCAAGAGCGCGATTCAAAACGCGTAGATCCAATATCGGTCTGAGGCCGCCGTCTTTCTTTGGAACGAGAAAATAACGACTGTAAAAGCCTGATTCGCTTTGATCCGCCGGGACCGTCTCTATCGCGTCTTTTAGTAATAAAGAACGCACCTCTTCCCTGAGGATCTGTACACGATCGTCTGGGACAGTGGTGTAGAGAACGCCGCGAAACCGGGGTGGTCTCCGGGCGAATTGAAGTGAATAACCGTGTTGGATTACGTTTAGAATCCAGCCCGGCATACCGGGGGTGGATTGCCAAACGTGAAATTTGACGGCGAGCGTCGATATGCTTATGGACGTTAAGCCGTGTGTGTGTGTTTGTGTGTACAGAGGAGGAAATTTGCTCTTTTTGTGAAAAGGTAAAAATTTTTGTTTCGCTGTTACAGCGAGGGTGTGTCCAGCGCCCGAGGGGACTGAAACACGCAGAACTTTCGAGGGCGGGCCGGCCGAAGCGGGACCAGAGCCTCTTTTCCTCCTCAGACTCTCTTCAGGGAGGCGGCGCCGGCGTCGGGTCCAGCGTAATCCGAGGACGGGGACCGCGGCGTCGAGGCGGGCCAGCCGGTCGTGCAGGACGCTGGCGCTTGACCTCCGGTTCAGCTCTCTGCTGGGGCTGAGCTGGTGCTGGCTTAGGGCGTTGAGCTGGCGGCGGTTTTGGGCGGCCGGTCTCAGACGCTGAGGCAGATCGTTTTGGTAGAAAATGCCGCATAGCCTGCGACGATTTCTGTGCCTCAGTGAAGCGCTGGGTGAACCCCTCCACAGCGGAGCCGAAGAGCCCCGACGGTGACACGGGCGAGTCAAGAAGGGCAACCCGATCCGTGTCCTTTATCTCCGTCAAGTTCAGCCACAGATGTCTCTCCAGAACAACCAGGCTGGCCATGGCTCTTCCTACAGCCTGAGTGGCGACTTTAGTGGCGCGAAGGGCCAGATCAGTCGCGCTGCGCAGGTTCTGAAAGGTCGACGGGTCCGGACCTGCCTCGTCCATGTCACGGAGGAGTTTTGCCTGGTATACCTGCAGCACCGCCATCGTATGGAGAGCGGATGCAGCGTGGCCGTCGGCGGCGTAGGATTTCGACGCCAGGGTCGATGTCAGGCGACAGGGCTTTGATGGGTGGTTCAACTTCGCCCTCCATCCGCCGGCTGAAGACGGGCAGAGATGGGCGGCGACAGTTTCCTCGAGCGGCGGCATCTTGGAGTAGCCGTGTTCGTCGGCGCCGTCCACTACGGAGAGGACGTGGGAGACGGCGCTCTGAGCTCGGGTGGAGTGGGGAGCACGCCAAGACTTGGTGAGCTCCTGGTGAACCTCAGGGAAAAACGGCGCCTGCCGTTGGCGGGACGATTGACGGCGCCCGGGCTGCAGAAACCATTCGTCCAACCGGCTGAGTTGAGGCTCTGACGGCGGCGACCACTTAATGTTGAGCTCCGCCGTAGCTTGCGTCAAGATGCGGATGAGCTCAGAGTCGTGAGGACGCGACTCGGTAGGTTCATCAGCGGCGGCTCCGTGGGCGTCGTCATCCGAAGCCGCCCAATCCTCTAACTCCTCAGAGGATGACATCACTTCCAAGTTGTCACCGGACCCAAAGGAAACCATGCCGCTAGCACTCGGCAGGGGGCGTAGGTCCTCATGGGCGAAGGTGACAGGGTGACGGCGGGGAGACAGAGCACGCGGGGGATGAGCCGGCGTGGACTCGGTCTCAGGGCGTCTTCCAGCTTCACGGCTCCGCTGCTGTTTAGGCGGGAGAGCACGGGAAGCCTTCCGTTTAAAGATCTCAAAGCGGGAGCGCAGCACCGCGATAGGAAGGAGCTCGCAGTGGGCGCAGCCCGCCTCAGCGAGTACGGCCTCGGCGTGGGCAGGACCCAGACAGATGACGCACTCCTTGTGGAAATCCTCCACAGGCAAAGGGGCTCGGCAGGAGCCGCAATGCCGAAGCGACATTATCTCAACGCGCTTCTGCTCTTTTAGATAACTCTTTTTAGTCTCACCGGAAAGCGGCAGGGGAACACGCTGGTGTGTTGTAGTCCGCTGCAGTGCTTGGATCGACGGCGAGTAAGGGCTTCTTCTTCGGAGCAGCGAGAAGGTTCGCGCTGAAGGAGAAAAGTAATGAGCTCTTGACGTATTTCACCGGCTTATATAGGGACGTGTGCCACGCCCCCGCGCGGGCTCAAACGTCATTGGTCTGTATTTTCTACAGACGTTAACCAATAGGCTTCAATCACGGAGTAAACAGGAGTTTCCCCCATAGCGTCAGCAAACTGACGCAATGCGAAGTGAACCGTATTGAAAGGGAAATGTAGTTATCTCAGCTTTTTGCTCTAAATTTGGTAAAGAAACCTACTCACAACGGGGCTTTTTAAGTATATTTAAAGAACATTTTCTGGAAGGCATTCAACTTTTGTGTAAATCATAAAATGCTGGCGCTGGCTGGCAACTTTAAAAAAAAAAAGCACTGGCGGGGAATACATACTACTGCAAACCTCCTTTTTTTTTCTTAACATTGATATTGCAATTTGGGGTTTGCAAAAGCAAATATACATCTACTGTCCATCAGGACTTTGAAATATACAAGTGTAAACCTCTGCTTAACCCAGGGTTAAAGGTGAACCTTACATGGGGTTATAAAGATTTTAACAGTAGCCTTAAACTGACTCGGCAGAGAAAAGTCTCGTCTCAGGTCTTGATGATCCAATTTCAGATTAGTGTCTGAAATGAGAAAATCCTTCAAATATGGACTGAAAAAAGCAGCACAAGACAACTGTCCATCCCGGGATGGTACAGTATTAAGCACAATCGTGTAGACAGACAATAATCTTGGAAAGAAACCACACACCCTGTTTCACTCAAGTGTGAGAAATTGCTGATTGGAAATCAGGCAATGACGGCAATAACCTTCATAGAAAATCTCTGTTAATTCTGTATAGGTCTGTCTCTAGTAAACACAAAGTGGTGCCCATGAGGTTGAAGACATCTTTTATAATCATCATCTAGTCTTAATGTGTCCTCTGTGCTTCAAAGCGTCGAGACGAATAAATAAGTGTCTAGAAATCTTCAGTATAAAAGAGGACTTATCTGTAAAAAGACTTTTCAGCATGCAAACAAAAATGAAGTTATTATATCGTAGCTTACGCAATATGCCTAGCAGTAGTCATGATGGAATATTTATATCATTTAGTGAGCACTTCTTTACTGATTCAGCTGTGGGTTTTGGGAAGCATCTCCATTGCCTGGGCTGAATTTAAGATGTACTGAGCTGTCTGTTATTCAATCTCTTGCTTTAGGCTGTCCTATTTTTCCGACCCACAGGACAGTAAAATCACATATGAGATCTCTTTAATACAGCAAGAGGATGAAATGGAGAGCAGATGGAGCCTTTTGCTCAGAATCTAGTAATCCCACATTGCTTTGCTCCAAAACCAAGTGTTACCAAAACTTAGTGCCTCCTACTTAGACTGCATTCTCAACAACCATTGAAACATCTGAGGTAAAGTTGAGCTAAAAAAAGATGCCATAAAAGAACAATTTTTGTCAAAAAATTACATTTATGAAACAAAAAGGTTCTTCAGATGTTAAAGGTTCTTTATGGAACCATTCATCTAAAAATGGTTCTTCTATGGCATCGTGAAGCACCTTAAAGCTTTGTTTATACTCGTGCTTTGGTCCACAACGCGAGTCTCCGCTGAGCGTCTCAACAAACAGACGAGGTGTTTATAGTTGACGCGCTCACTGTTGCACTATTCTTTGAACCGCCAGGGGGCGACGTGAGCAATCGAGTGCAAAAACAAACACAAAGAAGAGATTAGAAGTCGTCATCCGCTGGAACAACCCAACAGAACTTGATATATAAATATGAGAACATGAATAAAACAACAATCTCTTAAAAATGTCTTTATTAAACATATCATTTCATTAAAGTTTTACTAAACAAACAATCAAAGAATCGCCTTGAGGTCTGTAATTTTCGGAATTACAAAAAATAAATTTTTTTGTCGCACGCACCAACGCGCTCATGCGGACCAGTCGAGTATAAACAAAGCTTTATGTGTAACTGAGAACTCCATCATGTGTACTAAGCTTATAAAGAGCAACATCTGATCTATGAAATTTCCTCCGTGGATCAGATCTTCACTACATAATGATATATCGCTGCAGTACAAACACATTATCATGACGCTAAATCTTTTGGGCCCTAGAAAATATTTCTTAAGACCTGTGCAGTTTCTTCACGCATGAGAGGTGATGAAACATCAGTATTTATTCAAGTGCCTACGGTCAGGACAGGGGAGCACATCCAGCTATTCTTAATAACACGAAGCTGTTTCAGGAAGATAAGTAGAAGGGGTTTTTCCTTAAGTACTTGAGATGTAATTACTCCAAAAGTTACAGAGAAGCACCATTAAACATCACCTATCAGACCTCCACAGACACGTGCGTTATAATGATACGAGTATTTGCTAAAGACTGAACGAAGGTTATGAGGGCACCAAAGTGTATGTTGTGAATTGAGTTATTCTTGCGTCATATCATTTTGTTTTTAGTAGAATGACAATTACTCGTAGAACAATATTTTTACAATCTCATAAATGTAGTTTAAATGCGGTTTGAGTATACATGTATATAATGATCACATTTTTGCTGTTGTTTTTGTTTTCTTTTTTTCCAATAGCATAACAAAATAATATGTTTCTCAACAGTCTATACGAAATCTTTTCATAAGTTCTGTAATGTTCCTGTAGCCCAATAATGGAGCTTTGCATTGGGAGTGCATCGATTCTTAGGAAACACATTCTGATAAAATGCATGAGTTAAATCCACTGAAAGTTACTTTAGGAAAATATGTCTTCAATATGTGTAAAAATATGAATCAATGTTATAGATGGTTTCATCAGACGCACATGCGGTGACGCGATACGCGTCTGGTCCGAAATTTACTTCCGGTTTCTGTTTTTTTAATGGTCTGACTAGATGCTAAACTGAACTCTTGAACAAATACCTTAGGGATGTTCACATTGACCGTTTACCCGTTAACCGAAGGTAAGAATTTATGACCGATTAACATTATCATCAACATTAAAATAAAAAAATATTTGTTAATACATGGTGCGTGTCGTCATGAGCCGACAGACATTTCGCCACTTTTCTATCTTTAATTTGTGAATGTCCTGTAAATGACACAAATGATTGCTGCCCTGACGGTCTGATAAAGTAATCATTTGTATGAGAAATCATTTGTATGCGTGTTTGGAAGCTGAACGGAGACGCGCGTGTCTGCGCAAGATGACGCGGTCCGTCTCACGCACATCCGGACAGACGTTCGTTGATGGCCCCTGACCCTGACCATAAACATCTCTCTTTTTGCACAAACGGAGAAAGACGACGCAAAACCAAAACTTTCTGAAAAGTGTCTTGCTTTAGAAATTACCACTGTGGTAGATGAAACAGAGACAATTTGCCCTTTGGATATTAATCATCTGGACTGATCGCGTGCTTTTTAATAAGGTAATGTTGCGTGAATATCTGATAATGTATGAATCTTTAGTTCTGTTGTTGATCTGTCGCTGCTGTTTGCACGTTCAAATTAAATGTTTTGTTTTTACTAGTTCACAGAAAACCGTCAACTCTATTTTTACTCAATGACAATTTCATGTTAAAATCTTATAAGTTAACGGTTAATGTTTGGTTTAGAAGCTACGGTTGTCGGTCGGGGAAATTAACTGATATGAGCATTCCTAAATACCTTGTCGAAAATAACAAATGTTTTGGTTTCATAGGTGATCTACGTGTTGTTTATTTTGCTTGTTATATAAATAAACTATGCTTAAAGTACTTTGTTATTTATTCTTAGCGGAGTTTACCGGAAGTGTGGACCACGAAAGCCACTTGTTTATGTTGTTACTGCTGAAACCGTTTATAAATTATGTACGTTTATACTATCACAATGTTTTACTAGTATCCAGTGGCGGCTCGTGACTGCTCATCCGAGGGGCGCAAATTCAAAATAATTGTTCGGAGTTTCATGTTTGTTGCTTGCATTTTCAAAATATGTGTTTGTTGCGTCATGTGAACCATGTGCATCACGTGTTTTGTCAAAATAAGTGCGTTTATGATAAAAGAAACGCTCATGTTCACAAAATACAAGCAAGACACTCCCTTAAAAGTAAACTCTGATTACGCATGAGATTATGCGAGTATCTGGCAAATGCAAGCGTCTCTTTTATCATAAACCCTTTAGACTTTAGACTTATTTTGACAAAACACGTGATGCACATAGGATCGCTCGACACGCAGAACACATATTTTGAAATAAGAAACCACACAAGCTACGAGCTACACTGCAAAAAAAATATTTTCAAGAAAAAAATTCTAAGTATTTTTGTCTTGTTTTCGGTAAAAATAACAAAAAATTCTTAAATTGATATGCTTTTTCTTGATGAGCAAAACTTCACAAGAAAATAAATCTACTTTTTAGAAATTTAAGTGATTTTGTGCATAAAACAAGCAAAACAAGCCAATGGTGTAAGCACATTTTTCTTGAAATTTTCTTGAATGTAGTGTTTAAGAAAAATTTTCAAGATTTTTTTTTTAAAAATAAGACAAAAAAGAATTTTTTTCTTGAAAATCATTTTTTGCAGTGTACATACATGTTGTGACAAACTTCGCGTTGAGCGCCCTCGAAAATAGAAGTCAGCGGCCACAACTGTTAATATCTCAATCTAAAAGTTGGGTTTTGTATAGTATGAACAGTCAATACTGGGATTGCAAATGCAAAGATACATATACTTTCGATCCAGACTTTGTGTAAACCATTGCAGGGACCTAACATGGGCTTATAAAAACATTGTTTTACCCACAGTTATTACGTTTTAATGTGTTAGGTAGGTTTACGGTTGCTGCTCAGCACCCCGCGGTGATCTCACAGCCTTTTGCAAACGCTCTTGACGTAAATGCGATGTGATGCAATCATTGCATGTCTGTGAAACGCTCATGACTGTTTTTTCTGACTGCATTTGCATGCCGCAGTCACTCATAAAGCGTCTCCATGCACCAGCCCGCCGCGTCAACGCTTCGAGACACGTCTGGCGGTAACAGGACGGTGGGCGGACATCTGGATGCATTCAAATCATCTCTCTCTCTCAAAGTTCATTTGTCAACGTCTATGTCTGTCTCATCACTATCGATTGCGGTGGGTGGGCAGGAGGGGTGGAAAGAAGGTGGGTGTCGATAGAGATGTCACGGCAAACACGAGCCAGATAGGAACATAATGAAGTGGTCGGACAGCGGCTGTCAGGTCCTGACTGATTTGGCGGAGTGACAGCCGATGGCGACTGCAGCCCTGCAGGAATGTACAGAAGGCAGCGATATCTGCCAGGGGTGAGCCTGGGGTCGTCCCTCTGCCTGCCAGCTTGAATTGGACAGTAAAAGACATTTCACTATGAGTTCATGAAGGGGCATTAATTATTCAGGTTGTGCCGGCTGGGGTGAGGATCCATAACAATGGATTCACATGATTCCTGGATATCGGTCTACGCTGGCACAAGTCATTAGCAGTACAATTTTATACAGTGCAAGCGGTCTTACTCTTAAAAGTAAAGGTGCTTCACGATGCCATAGAAGAACCAAATCTACGTAAGCATTGCCTACCCTTGCTTGTGACCCACGGATGTCAAAACTGATTAAAAGGAGAGATAAATTGGCTTGTCTTGATGAGAAACTTATCAAGTGCTACAGTAAAAGCAAGTTTTAGATTTGCTCACCGTTGCATCTTCTGACAAACTGGTGGGCTGTAAAATTAGCAATTACGGCTATCGTTTAATCACGCTACACATCAGAAACGTGCTTGAGATTCCAGCATCCGACAAACAGCTACACAAGTTTCTGTGCTTCACAAGAGTTGTAGAAGCAGAGCAAGAAAAACCTGAGAAATTTGTCACGGAGGGCCAGGATGCATTGCCAGACTTTCCTCTGGCTTTGCAGTTATTTGATGTAGCAGCAAGCAGTGCAACATACAAATCAAAGTGCTGTTATTTCTCATGGACCACAGACGTCCATTACCTAGGTTGCGAATAGTGTTACTGTACAAGTACGAGACAAATTCATACAGCTTTAGACTTTAGTGAGAGACCCGAGTTCAACCCAGTTCATTCGGGACTTGAAACTTGAAACATATGGATATCAAATCATGTCAAAAATTATACAGAAAAATTTGAGATTTTTTAATATTTCAATTGCAAGGTAGCAATTAATTTAAAGGGGACATTTCACCTTTGGTGTCCCCAGAGTACCTATTTGAAGTTTTAGCTGAAAATATCAAATAGATAATTTATTCAAACATGTTAAAATGGCCACTTTGTAGGTGTGAGTAAAAATGTGCTGTTTTTAGGTGTGTCCTTTTAAATGGAAATGAGCTGATCTCTGCATTTAATGGCAGTGATGTGGTTGGATAGTCCAGATTAAGGGGCGGTATTATTATAATAAGATCCCCTTCTGACATCACAAGGGGAACCACATTTCAATGACCTATTTTTTCACATGCTTGCGAAGAATGGTTTACCAAAACTAAGTTACTTGATCTTTTTCACATTTTCTAGGTTGATAGAAGCACTGAGGACCCACTTATAGCACTTAAAAATAAAAAAATCAGATTTTGATGATATGTCCCCTTTAAACTGAGAACAAACTTACAGTTTAAATGCATTGCTGTTTCAAGTTATTGGCTCAGTGGATAAAGCATTGCATTAGCAATGCAGAGGTCATGGGTTCGATCTCAGGGAACACACATACTGAAAAACACATGCATAGATTTAATGTACTGTAGGTGACTTTGAATCGTATCTGCCCGATGTGTGAATGTAAAGTTTGAATTTTTTTTTGGCGTTTTCACTTCTTATGAGTTCACATTTAACAACATTTCCCAGCAAGCAATATTGCATAAAAAAGTCTAATAGCTGCCCAAACACAGCCCAGATATCTTGGTTTAAACATGGCAAAATTAGGTCTGTAACATAAAATGACATCCTAACCCAAACCCAACTCTAACCCTAACGTCAGGCGACAATTGTTTAAACGTCCGGAAAAAAAATAGTATAAACCAATAGTTAAAGGAACAGTATGTAAGAAATTTATATCAATTAAACATAAAATGGCCCTGATATGTCACTAGACATTAAGAAATCATTTTCATTTCAAATACTTATATCACTGACCACAGTAGTCTGGCCAGGATATTGTCATTTAAAAAGTGCAGTTGCAGCCCTCAACTGATGTTTATGTTGTCATTTTGTGTATTGGCCACCAGTTGTGTGATTGCAGTACCAGTTTTGGCCACAATCCTACATACTGTTCCTTTAAAGTGATATCCTAAACCAAACCCCAAATCTAACCCCAAACCCACGAAAATGGTTTAAAAATAGGAAAAACAATTGAGTAACCAATACGAGTGATTTTCACGAATTCCAGTGTCCATTCTCACAAAATCCCTGTCCGAAACATGAGCAGGACACGGTTTAAAAAGACCTTTAAGGCAATTTTTTGCACATATAAGATTAAGGTCTGAACTTACTATAATCATTATTTTTAGAGGATTTAAAAAATATTTCCTATAGAATTATTTAAATTTTTTAGATTATCATTATCAAAAATTATCATAACCGCAACATGATATTACATTAAATATATGCATTCACAAACTCATGTTTCTGTAATGAGAACTAAAAATTTAAGTATGAGAAATTGAATTGAAGTTTTCCCTTTTTATGAGTTGCACATTGAACAACATTTCCCAGCAAGCAATTTTACATTTTAAAAGTCTAATATCTGTGTCCAAACACAGCCCAGACATCTTGGTTAAAACAAGGCAAAATTTGGTCTCAGTGAAACCATAGACCAAAAATAAATGAATAAATACAAAAAGCCTGCATCACTATTGACTTTGCTTACATGGTGGAATATCATACATCTCATAAGTGTTTTTGCACAAAACAACACTTAAAGAGGGGTTTAACGCTATTTAATGCATTCTGACTTACTTACACAGTTTAAAGGAGACATATCATGCTAAATCCACTTTCTTGGCTCTTAAATGCATTTTGTTGTATATTTGTAGTGTTTATAAGTACATAAAAGTTGAAATTAGTCTCTTCAGGTGCTTTGTTGATATCTTTTTATTCTGTTTTGGTCATATTTTCCAACCGGTTCTGATTTTCCTATTATCTATTACGTTTTTTGAACAATTACGTCACAGTATTTGCAGCGGAACTGCTAAATAAGGACATCGACTTCCAGCCCAACACTACGAGCAATCCGCCATTTTATATTTCTCGCTGCGATATTGTAGTCCAAGCTCAAGGATGCATAAGTTACGAGAGCGTAAGAAATGTACTCACATCTGTGGGTAAAGTCATTTTTGTGTGCCCGAGGCACTTTAAGGATAACTACTTCACCAATCTCCGCCAGTATAAAGAAGGAATTGCCGATAGACTTCGTCTGATTGAGGGGTCAATTACTTCTTTCTTTGGAGACGACGAGCAGAGCACTTCGGTAAGCAGTTTATAACTTAAAGTAAAAAAGTAAAGTACATGGTGGTCATGGTTTAGCAGTGCTGTTTCTCACTCCGAAGGCTGCAGCCTGCGGAGATCGCTTTTGGGCATCAAGCCTGGTTTAAGTTAACTGAGCATCACATTTGCAAGTCATGAGCATATTACAACAACTTACGATTAACTAAGAATAATAGTCAACTTTATAATTGTTAATATTCTGAAATAAGACCGTCTTGATGACGTATGCAGCCTAGATATGCGACCTCCGGAGGCTGCAGCCTCACACCATTGCGATACCTCCATATGAAGACGTTGTTCTGCAGGTTCGTCGTCTTCATTTTCATCTCGCTCCATTTCCGACTCTGGCGCGAACATATAAGGCTGGAAGTCTTCCGTTGTTGACATTTTGTGAATAACGAGTAAATAAAAAGTTTCTGTGCAGCTAGATAATCGTATCTCTGCTATAAAACTACAAAAATGGCCGAACGGGGTGGAGTTTAACCGAGTGTCACCTCTGCAACCTGGAGAGGGGGCAGGGTATGACGTGCATTTAAAAAGACAGTACCAAAACGAGTTGCTCTCAGATGCACATCAGAAAAGGGGTAGAAAGGGGGCCTGTGGGGCTATAATAATGAGGAATTCAGACCCAAGCATTGCAGTTTCGCTTTATATAGACCACAAATAGATGATTTATATGTAAAAAGGACAGATTTAAAAGCATGATATGTCTGCTTTAAGAGTTATAATCCTCATGCTAAACAAATGCAAAGTGTCAAAAAAGCAGCAGAGCGGGTGGCCAAACTCATGCCTGCTCTTTTCTACAAGTTTCAGAAAGTTAAGGCTGGCTTAGTTGGAAAGCTGAACACTGGATTTTGTTGAAATGGTGCATTCAGGTCTTGACTTGCAGGCGGTAAGTAAAACTGCATTAAATGTCGTTGTTTTGGTGGAAATCAACACATAAGAGCATATAATGTAAACCACAGGAACATGTAAAGGGCGATTTATAGTCGTGCGTAGGTCCTACGGCGTAGCAGCGACGGCGTAGGTTCCGCGTCGGTTTTCATTTATACTTGTGCGTCGCCGTCCGCGTCGACGTGCAAACACCCGCGAAACCGCTGGTCGGCAGTAATCACGCGTGTATCCACAGTAGCAGCAGAAGTCGTCACAGAAGAAGAAGCTAAGCAAGTTAACCCACAAACGAAGACGAAATAGCAACTTGTTGTGTATAATTTGAGAAGACCAGCAATGATGGAAGTAAATAAACAGCAACTTATGTTTCAGTTTGAGTTAAATCACTCCTCAACTTGACTCATCTTTGTTTTCACCGTCTCAAACGGAAACACCTATGACGCAGTTTTTTTTACCTGACGGGAGGGGTTCTGGTGGACCAATCACAGCGCTTACGGTCCGCGTAGAGCCGACGCGCTGTTAGAAATTTTGTGAGGTGCGCGTCAAGCTACGCAGAGCTACGCACAGGCTACGGATAGCCTACGCCGTAGCTACGCCGTAGGACCTACGCACGACTATAAATCGCCCTTAAAGTTATCCAGAGTTGCTTGTTCGTGACTCGCTCCTCCCGCTGGACGCCTCCGGGATCTTGTGCTTTTTCCGGAAACAATCGCTGGAGCTGATCTGTCTTTTATAAAGCTGATAAAACTAAAGACGCTTCAGAGATATGAAGGATGTAATACTACTCCATGGGTACCAAAGATTTACATGAGCAAAATCAGTGTGTGTTATGGGAACTTTAAATTCACATTTATTTTGGCTATAAGTGGGTTGCTCATAGTCTATATTGAGTCTATACTTAACCTAGAAGTCAATTGCCTGCTGGGTTGCTTTTAAAACAGTGAATACAGATATTTGACAGCTACCATATTTGGTCATCATTGCCTGCTAGACAGGGCTAAAATAAAATAAAATAAAATATATTACACATAAGATAATGAACAAAATAAATGATCACACCACTGGTTAACCCTTGCTCATTAAAGCATCACTTTTACATTAACTTTCCTGATCTGGGTGTTGTATGCACACTGCACAGGTAACAGGTGTGCTGAATTTTTGCAAGATGAATCTTAAATAAAGCAACATTTTTATCTTTCTCATTTTTCTGACCATGTCTGTTCTTCATCACTTTTTTCTGCTATATGCTCGCACCTAAGCCTCCTACTTGCATGAGAGGATGTGATGGATTTCATAGTCAAGGTGCTGCTTTAATCCAATTTTAATCCATCTTCCTGGGACATAGTTTGAGATGGGGTTTATTCCCTTTTGTCGGGTTCCTGCTGCGAATGTAGCTCAATTTTCATTTTTCATTTATATGTGTAGGAAAAATTAGTACACGCATTATAAAGGTGGATACAAAATCACCAGTTTGTAGAGAGTTGAAAAAATAAAGTCTATATTAAGGCTTTATAATATCTTGGCTTTCCGAAACAAAATATTGTTTATGAAATCACCGCCTGCTTTTTATTATAAGCATTTAAAAACGTGTGCTTTAACGCACATGTATTAAATGAATCTAATCATAATTAAAACATTTACACTGTTACATTTAAAATGAAATATGTAATACATTTTAATATTTAAAAATGGAATTGTGTGAATTAATGTTAAATGTCTACATCGTTTAGCCTTTCAAAACATCAAACGCCATCAAGACTTCACTGAAGCCAGTTTAAAATATGGTGTGATAAAGTGAGATATGACAGACTTCCAGACCTCCCAGGACCTGAGATTGAGACAGGAATGAAATGTGTTGAGTAGCTGTCAGTGACAGCACAATATGGTATTTGTCACCATCAAAGCTTTCACTACATGCTAGCCAAACACCTGTTTCTACATAATGAAAGGATTAGCACTCATTCAAGGAATTAAAATTTTAATCATTAGCCAGAGAAAAGAAAAATGTTTGTTTATGCTGCAAATTGTAACACATCATGTTTTCAAATAGGGGAGAGCAGGGGAGAAAGTATCATTTTTCAGAAAAACGTACTTTTAAAAGATAATGTTTTAGACAGAGATATGAAGAGTTTAGTGCCAAAACGCGAAAAGCGCCATTAAAAAAAAGAGCTACCGCAAAAATCTATATTGTATCAGGTCAGTATGCTAAATCTAATATCCGTTGTGTTATTCTGTCATCTTTTCTAAATTTTTTCCCAAAACGCAATAAATGCCAGTCCTACTTCTCTGCAGAATGCAATAAATCTGCTCAACAAATCACAGCGCACAACTCCACGCATTGTAAACAATAATGGTGGCCCGTTGAATTCAACACAGTCTCACACCCATGGCGTCAATATTTGACGACACTTGACCATGCGTCAATATGTTGACGCGGAGGGTATACCTTTCGCGTCACTTTTTGACGAACTGGGGACTTCAATACTATTAGGTACGCGAAATTAAACAGTTGTCAACTGACATTGGGGTTAGGGATAGGTTTGGGTAGGGATGTCATTATGTAAATCTAACCCTAAACCGACGCGAAAATGGTAGAAAATGGTAAGAAAATAGGAAAGAGAATTTCGCGTACCTGATAGTATTGAAGTCCCCAGTTCGTCAAAAAGTGACGCGAAAGGTATACCCTCCGCGTCAACATATTGACGCATGGTCAAGTGTCGTCAAATATTGACGCCATGGGGTGAGACTGTGTTGTTGAATTCACACAGAATCCTAGTTTTCCTCATCTACTTTGTACTTCGTGATCAACAAACAAACAAAAACAAATAATACTTTGATGGCATTGATAAAGCGTAGAAGAAAAGTAAGCTATCAAAATTGAATAATTTACGTGAGAGGCATTTGAGAGATGAAAAAATGCCGACTGTTGCTTGTTCTTCCGACAGCATCAAGCTTCTGTCATGCTAACACATTGACCTCAGGGGATCTTATGAAAAACTTTCCATTATTTTACTGGAAGTCAATAAAAATTGTACAGCTGATCGTTGTGAAAAAAGTTCAGCAACGATGTCTCAAGTATAACCGCAGCAAGTACAGTGTTCTTAATATGACAAAATTAGTGTTTTGGTTAATGCCATTAATGTTTATTTTTTATCAGTGTATACCACTAGTCAACTAAATGAATATAACATGACAAAGATGAATGCACATTTATATATTGATTCAATAGATTTATAGGGCCCTATCTTGCACCCAGCGCAATTGACTTTGTCAGTGACGCATGTATCATTCGTATTTTGCGCCGGCGCACAGCGGGATTTTTCCCTCCACAGATGCACGTCAGCAAACTAGGGAATGAACTTGCGCTCCCTGGGCGGTTCAGCGCAAAAAGGAGGCGTGTTGCGGCGCAAACCATCTCTTATGCTATTTTGCAGTTTCAAAAAACAATTGCGCTACTAACCAAAAAAAACTAGTCTAAAGTCAGTGGCGCGTTGCGCGTGGTTCATTATGCTATTTTAAGGGCGCATGCTTGACCATAATGTATAGCGTGCACAACGCGCACACACTTTGCTTATCTAATCTACACAGATGCAACAGTTATTTTTGCAAATCATAAATTGTTACACTTAAAAATATTAATACACGAGATAAGGGGAATCATAGTGGTGAGCATTGTGGTGATAGTTTTTATTTATTGTCATGCAAATAACGATTAAAATATTTTCATAACTTTGTTGTGTGGCTGTATTACGTTTATTTTATGTAAATAATAGTTAAAATGTTTTCATAAGAAACCTTAATGTATATGAACTTGATTTGTAAGAGTACTTTGGGGTTGGACCTTGCTTGCGTTTCTTGGGTCCGATTTCAAAGCCCCCAAACCCTTTCAGCGGTGAGGGTGGACGCAGCGATGTCCTCTGCTGGCGTCAAGTCCTGAGGCAGATCCACCTCCCGTTACACGGCGTGCCCGATTTATGCTGGCAAGCGTGGGATTCCCCCGTACAAGGACGTCGGTCTCCTCGGCTGTGAACCGCTCCTGGCGTGCGCCTGGTAAATCCGTCATAATAATAGCAACCCGCCATGGAACTTGCGCCCTTGCGTTTAAAGGGAATGTTGGCTAGCGTTCTGATTGGTTTATTTGACGTTACGCCCAAACCACACCTATGAATAATGAACCTACTTCAGACCAACCCCTTATTGATTTGCGCCCGGCGCAAGAGTTATTTCTCACGCCGGGAAAATAGCAACAGCGCCCAAGATCCGCCCACAAACTCACTTGCGCGTTGCGCTTCGCATTTGCGTTTCAGATCGTTAAAATAGAGCCCATAGTGTTTTGAAAAAAAAATCATGGATTTATTGCATTTTGTGGAAAAAATAATATTTTTGAAAAATAAAAGTTTGTAACAGAAAATAGTGGTTTTCATCTTGTTACTTTCTTGATATAGAAAACACATTTTTTACTGAAATTAGTCTAAATGGATTTATTGCGTTTTGGAACCAAACTCTTCAGATATTTTTGTTGTGGTCAATAACTCACAAATATGGTCTATCAATACCAGGTGAAATTTTGATCAAATGTAAAACGACTTCAGTATAATTTCACTTTGAACATAAGTAGGGCATTGTTACTTTTGACCCCATCAGCTGGGGTCAAAGTATAAGCACCGGTAACAATTGTTACTTTCGTCCCACCTGGAACTACTGATATTTAAACCTGATTTACTTTTATTTTAAAAAACTCTGAGAAGTCAAACTTCAGAATGTGTTAGAGCACTATATAACCTATAGATTAATCAGTACTTTAACACACGAAACCAGAAACACAAAGCGTTATAAGAAAATAATGACCGCATTACGAATTTACTTATCATGGTTGAAAACGGCTTTCTGGACCTGCACGCGCAAAACGATGAAGAAAGTCCTGCGTTACTTTCTCTCTGATTCTCCTCTAAATAATGAAATCTAAATTATACAGACAATCCTAGAAATTGTTTATAGTAGGGTATGTTACCCAAGAAAGCATTAATGTGATAAAGCATGTGTCAAATTTGTTTTAACCGTACACCAACATTATTTTTGTAGCTGTGCTCAATCAACGCTATCTCATGGCAATTCGTACGTGTTTTACGAGGTGGCTCATTCATATGAATTTGTACGACTACATTCGTACATTTTTTACCCCTGTGAAGTTGAGTTTTTTTTTTTTAAGAAAATCAAACGTTTTTAGCCAACTTATAAAATATCTACAAACTGTCAGGCTGGCTCAATGGTTGGGTAAAGCAACCAGGAGTTACACAAACTGCCATTGTCAAACCCAGAGGGCGTACGAGGTGAATCAGATCCACTGCCATGACGGGGTCAGAAAATAAAAAAGTAAAAACTATAATCTCATTGTTTTGTGCTCTTTTTATTCCTGAACTTCTCGTGCATTGTGTGGCACTTGGCTGAAGTCACGTAGCATTTAAAGGAAGATGAAATTTTTAGGAAATGGAATTGCAGAATCCTTGAAAAAGACAGATGGGTTCAGCTAAAAGTGTCCATGCAGCAAATCCTTTTGTAAAAGGGAATCATAGGGCACAAAGAGGGCTGAAGTATTTAATCCATCAATACCGATTCCACCGCCTGTGTAGACAGTGCTGTAGTGCCTAACATTAAGGCCAGACCTGTCACAACCAAACAAACTGTATTTACCTTCTACGTGATCAGCATGTTGTGCCACCATTTCTTATGAGCAACAACTAAAACTGTCTATGGATTTCGGCAAAAAAAAAAAAAAAAACTCAAGAGTCATTCTTAGTTTGGATTTTAATTTAAGTATCAACTTTTTAACACTTGAGGAGACGTATGAGTTTATTGGGGGCTTATGGTATAGGAAAAGCAGTTGTGATGTTAAAGGTCACATATTAAGCAAAATCCACTTTTACAACATAATGTGTGTTGGCAGTGTGTGATCACAACCACCCTACAATCAAAAAAAATCCACCTGCTACTTGTTTTTTATCCTCATTAAACCAAAGCAGTCTCATTAGACATGCCGTTTTGATTCTCTAATCAATGTGAGGTCACATTGATAAAGCCCTGCCCACTAACCCTGCTTGAGCTTTTACAACTACACAAAAGTTAAAGAGTTTAGGGAACTTGAAAAATATATTCAACCATAATTAAATATTTTTATTTCAAACGCCCTCTAGTGGTGGATTATACAAAAAGTGACGTCATCTTTGAACGAGCACTCAGACGTGTTTCAAACGGATTAATTTGCTCAAATAATTACAAACTTTTGGTGGTTGTGATGAGTTCAATTTAAGCTAAGAAAGGTAAGCTAAGAAAGAGTCTGGCACTGCAAATTTACTTCAGTTTAAAGTTAAATCAACATGATTGGTTGAGGAAGTTCCAGTTCCCAGCATGCTTTGCATGAGCCCGCAATCTGACAGCATTTTTTGAAATTAAGTGATATTTTATGTGGTTTTTAGTAAAGAAAAAGACTCAGTAGTGTTAAACATTTATTTATGTTGGAGATTTAGAAGAGTTTGCTATTTTTTATTTTTGTGCTTACCATTGTTCAGAAGTGTAGTGCCTGTCAATAATGTGTTGCTTTATCATATAAACAATAACTATGTGAAAGTCAACACTGAGCTCAGTCTCAACACACTTTCACTGGTATTCGATTTTCATGAGTCACGTGATTTGTTTCTGTGATTTGCGAACAAAAATGAAATGGTAGTTGGTTTACCTAAATATTTTGAGTACTCTGAAGTTGTCAAGTTTTACAGTGTACTGTTGAGTTGTAAAATGTAAGTGTATGAGTACAAGAAACTTATAAAAAACAAGGCAATCAGTTTCCACAAAATATTTAAGTAACATTACTACTACAATTTAAGTTACATAAAGTATATAATGTAATTTATATGAGACTCAAACTAAGTTTAGATAAATTAAAATTTTTGATTTGAATTGAAGTTGTCAGTACTCATAACTTTTAAGTTTGCAAATTTAAGAAAATACAGCAATCATTTGCCTCAATTTTTTTGAGTTAGCAGAACTTATCTTGGTTTACAGTTCTCAGACTGTATTAATCTGATCTTTTTTAACTGAAAGCTTTCACTGAGTACGTTTACATGCACAGTCTTACGCCGATTATGCTTAATAAACTGATAACACGTGGGGTCATGTAAACGCGTAAAGCGGTTTTCTTTAATCGGGGAAAGCCCATAAACAGCGTAAGCAAAAACCGATCGGCACAGGTAGTTCATTACGCCGATTTCGCGTGGCATGTAAACACCTTAACCCGCTTTCTCATGGTTTTGTCCATGTGCGCATGTCTCCGCGTATGAAAGATAAACGTCACATGCGGAAGTAAGCGCAAAGTAACGCATAAAAGTCTCCACTCAAGTAAAGCAGTTGGCAGAGAAACTGTGAAAATAAAAGCTCATGTTACATTTACAGGTTCTGCAGACACGATGAAAGATACAACAGTACAGCTTAAGACAGATATGCCGTCGGCTTTTTGATCGACTATTATGTACTATAGGTGGTGACGTCACTGCCTGCGAGAAAACTGATAATTCTTCAAGTCCCATGTAAACGCAGTTGACTGCATAGCCGGCTTATTGATTTGCATGTAAACGCATGAAAACAGTTTTCTATAATAGGCAGATTTTTGATAGTTATCCGCTTATTCTGTGCATGTAAACGCACTCACTGTCTGTTTGAGGAAATTGACACACACATTATAGACACACCTGAGACTTATATTACATTTTGTAAAAAGGTAAGATAATGGGTGCCCTTTAAGGAGATTTCATTGAATTTTTTAAATAATTTGTGACCCAGTCTGTGAAAACCCAACTAAAGTCATGTTTTTGTGATATAATCTTGATATCTTTAATATTGATTGAGTAAGATCACGCAAAGATTAAAATGAAACTTCAATGCTCTTCATCTCATCATTATGAGATAGAGTTACATACTGTTGGTCCTGGAAATATTCCTATTGAGATCTCTGAACTTTGGTTGGCATTTTATGAAATCTGAATATAGTTTGAGACGCTATTGTGCTTGTTTCTGAAACTGTAGAGTAGACACATCTGAGATTATTGAGGTCTTTGCTTTACAGTAAAATCTGAGAAGCAGGAGAATGAAGAAAAACATCTTAGCTGAGACATTTAAAAGATCTCATTTGTGTTTTTTCTAAACAAAAGCACATTTATATTTTCCAAATGTCATTTTTGATTGCATACTTTGGTATTTTGGCATAACTGAGCACTCACTGAAACATTGATACATCTTTCAAACATATGAAACTGTGTAGGAGACACATTGTGATTATAAGATGCATTATAAGGTGTTTTCATCTGAGAAAATCAAAACAGCTAAATTTTTCAATTTTTTTAATTTCATCCTTCTGCTATCTAGGAAAGTGTTTCCCAACTTTTTTTCTTTACCCACGTATAACAATCTTAGCCCCCCCCCCAACTCTCTACATCCTTCTTTCCTTTTGATTTTGTTTTTACATTTGACAAGCAAGTTAAGATGTAGCGAGCACATTAAAATAATTACCTGATCTTGGTATTGTAAGCATATGATTAAAAAAAGCGTTATATTTTTTTATAAAATTATTAGTAGAACGTTTTACGCATCTTCAATTGAGCTCAAAGCATATCAATCCCATGACCCCCGTTAACTCTGGCGCACCTCTTATGGAGGCCCGGACCCAAGGTTGGAAACCACTAATTTAGGAGAAACAACTAACCAGATCTCATTTATAACTTCCCATGTGCTTTTGATTTGTTAAGAGGCAGCCTAAAGTTGCATAAGAAGCAGAGCTATTAGTGAAACAAGCACAAGTTTTTGCATCAAAGTGAGCATTGCGGTGTGTAAATGAGATAGATTTGTCGTGGCTCATTTCAGCAGGGAGCACCGCAGCCACATCAGACAGGTACACTAACTAATGCCAAGCTGTTAAAGTCTGTAACTAATTTTAGCTAGCTGTCAAGTAATAATTAGGGAGGAGACACTTGCTGTGTCAGTGTGAATATGCACGCCAACATAATCTATTTGTGGAAATTATTTTTGCAGTCGTGAGATGAAAAACATAACTGCTTGCTTCCCACGAGACACACTTTTATAGGGGCTTCTGTATTTATGTAACAAAGTGGATGCGAAGGTAAAAAGAAGATGAAGATCACCTAAGTTTATTATTCGCAACGGGACTCATTTAACAAACAATAATTAAAGGGCAAACGCTGGTGCGGATGTTCGTTACATGACGGTTTCATTGCAAGCTTGTCCGTTTCATGTTATTCAACTTTCAGGTGGTAAATAAAAGGGAAAAATTTAACCCACTATTTTTTTCATTTAATTTTAGGTTAATCGGTCTCCAAATGCAATACAATACAATTTTATCAATTTAAATAATTATTATTATTGAATGATTGATATATATATATATTTTTTTGTTAAGAATATTCGTGACATTGTTATAAAGCTACATGACAGAGTATTAACACTTAATGACATTTTAATGACAAATTATATTTGACAAATTACATTTGTTATTTAAAAGTGGTTAGTTATGCTCTGTGGTAATGTCAAGTTGTCATGAAAAGTTATGATGTATTGGTTAATGTCATGTTGTCATAACAAAGACATCTCAAACAATATCATCTTTACATTAAAAATTATATAGTTGTAATGGCGGTTGTCATAAATGTGCATAAAATATCTTTGATGTTCATAGCACGTCTCATGTCATGATTATGAAGGTGTTATGTCAGTCTTATGAACACCCCTTCAAGTAAAGTGTTCTGTACCATATAGAATTTATTATAACATGTAAATATGGCCACTTAGATGTAAGCACATATAAAGTGTTATATAGAGACGTATTCAGTGTTCAGTGCAATACAAACATGGCATTATCAAGAGAGGTGTGCTATTATTTTTCCAAGCAGTTGGACATACAATTAGTCTGGTGGAAAATAAAAAGACTCAAAATGTCAATGCAATTCAATATGTGAAGAGCGAATACGGAGCAACCGCATAACAACACCCTGGCATCGAGGCAGCTTTGGCACAGGCAAGCACCACATTTTCTTAACAAATATAGCCGAACATATATTAAAAAACACCTTATGAAATCCTCTTCAAATACACACTCTCTCTCTTTCTCTTTAATTTAAGATGTTTTCTTGTATTGAGTCATTGTTAAACACATGAACTGATAAAGGAGGTATTGTTAGATCAGTGACTGCGCCGTGTTGTCGGGTTTGGTAATTGTCACCTGGTAGAGAGGCGCTTTACTCTGAGGAACATCATCACACCGTCAGCCTCTGACAGCCGCCTGCGCTAATTGTGACAGTTCAACGCTTAGATCACTTTGTGCGCCTCTAATTTAATACCCCATGCATCATTTTCCCCATTAGAATATGCAAATGCCCCCGACTTGAAAATAGACAACAGCCCCCAACCTGACATAGTCTTCCCTTTTCTCGCGTCTCGTTCACTCACTCCCTGTTTACACACACACACACACACACACACACACACACACATCCCATCTCTCTCTCTCTCTCTCTCTCTCTCTCTCTCTCTCTCTCTCTCTCTCTCTCTCTCTCATTGAATCATATGTCACAGTGACAAGAAAGAAGAGTTTAGGCATGAAAAAGTGTCTGTGTGCAACAAAACATATGGCAACGATCACAGTTTGTTAAAGCCGATTTACACTTGCATGCATTTTTTCGAGGAAGAAAGTTTGACGAAGAAGATGCATTTAAACTTGGCAGAGTACGTCTGCGTGCATATCTCAAACCAGCTCCCGAGATGATCAGATTTTCGTCTTTAATCCGTCTTGGAGGGCATGCACACTTTAATAATTGGATAGCTGTCTAATCAGCAAACACATATAAAGTGTGCTTTCCAAGAGTAAATAGCAGAGTAAGACCCAAACATTATTTTCAGATTGGAAAAATGTGACCTTTCAATTCCACCTGTAATTCCAACATTATAAGCAAATAAAGCTTAAATGTGCTTGGTGTCATTTTTGTGCTAATAAAAGATACAATTACAGTCACTGCTGAAGAGGTTGCATGCACCAATCTCAATATGGCACAGCTTCAAATGCATCACTGGTTACTATATAAATGACACACATGAGCTGAAAGTACATAAATATTAAACAAAATAGTACAAATATTTACACTATTCTTACCCCATGTGATGGGTACGTCAGCCAGCCCCAGTCTCCTGATATTTTGGTTGTGTCCAGGAGATTGACTGTAAAACAGAAGAGCAGACACATGTTACATGGTGATCCAGTAAGTCTTTTGTGTTACATTTATAATAATCATACAACTCCACCAGGAAGTGAAGTTGGCCACTGTAATATATTGAAAATGCATAACTTTTTTGCTGGATTATATCAATGTCTACTTTTAAATCCAAGCACTTATCAATCAAATAATCTGCTCATCGTTCTCCATCACCATATCTAAACCATTCACCCTGACATCTCATGCTAATGCTATTATCATCAATTGTCTAAAACGGGTAAACACCACAAGTACTGTTTTCCTAAGGGAAGTGCCAAAGCTATTACAAATCATTTCCTAAATGTTTGGTTAATGGCCTTTAAATGAGTTTTAACTTCTTAATGGTTGGATCAATATGACAGTTTAGCTCAATGTTAAAACCAAACATCTATAATTAGGTTTAATGATAATCACAATAAACAATTATTACACTAAGTAATATAAACAATCACCCAACTCTGTACATACAATACTTAAAAAGCTACATTAAAGCTATAAAATAAAAAAATAAAAATAATTAAATAAAATAAAATACTCAAAATTAAATAAAGCAAGCAAACAATAAAATAAAATAAAATAAAATAAAATAAAATAAAATAAAATAAAATAAAATAAAATAAAATAAAATAAAATAAAATAAAATGATTAAATTAAATTAAATTAAATTAAATTAAATTAAATTAAATTAAATTAAATTAAATTAAATTAAATTAAATTAAATTAAATTAATAAAAAGAAAAAAGATAGAAAGAAAGAAATGAAATTAATAAAATAAATAAATAAAAAAGGTTTTTTAATAAAAGAGTTATTTTTTGAGTATAACACCACTTTAACATGGTAAATATAAAATAAAATAAAATAAAATAAAATGAAATAATGAAATAAAAAGAAAAAAGATAGAAAGAAAGTAATGAAATTAATTGAATAAATAAATAAATAAAAGTTATTTTATTAAAAGTGTTATTTATTGAGTATAACACCACTTCACCATGGTAAATAAATAATAAAATAAAATAAATAAAATAAAATAAACAAGCAATAAAATAAATAAAATGAAATAAACAATAAAATAAAATAAAATAAAATCTAAAAATAGATAATAAAATAATACAATGAAAACAAAGAAAGAAATACAGAAATAAAATAAAATAAAACAAAACTTATAAATGAATGAAACAAAACAAAACAAAATTAATGAAATGAAAGATAGGAAGAAAGAAGGAAAGAAATTAATTAATTGAATAAATAAATAAATAAAAGTTATTTTACTAAAAGAGTTATTTATTGAGTATAACACCACTTCACCATGGTAAATAAATAATAAAATAAAATAAATAAAATAAAATAAACAAGCAATAAAATAAATAAAATGAAATAAACAATAAAATAAAATAAAATAAAATCTAAAAATAGATAATAAAATAATACAATGAAAACAAAGAAAGAAAGACAGAAATAAAATAAAATAAAATAAAATAAAATAAAACAAAACTTATAAATGAATGAAACAAAACAAAACAAAATTAATGAAATGAAAGATAGGAAGAAAGAAGGAAAGAAATTAATTAATTGAATAAATAAATAAATAAAAGTTATTTTACTAAAAGAGTTATTTATTGAGTATAACACCACTTTACCATGGTAAATTCACTGAAATAGATAACCTCTCCTGGTTGTAGTTTCCTTTTTAACCTCATATTTAAAGCGCTGTATAACATGTTTACTCATAGTATTGACACACATCTAGTGTGATTTTCTCTTGGATTAATTGATGAGCAGACCCCTCACTTGTTTACAGTACAATTCAAGGTCACAGCAGAACAAGCGTTTTTTTTCTTTCTTGACTGGCGCTAAAGGCCGTATCATGCTAAATGTCTCTCTCGAATGCACACGGTAAACTGTTTCTTCCTGTACCTATCCATCTGGGAAACGGGAAGGAAGCTTCACGTTTGGCCCTGAGCTGCTTGCGTGACACTTGATGTGGGAAGCTGTGACAGATGTGCTCATCTGCGCTGGAGGAGGAGCCGACCAGAGACGTTCACCTGACCCAGTTTCACCCCCTAAATCCCAGAGACCCAGAATCCTGCTTTACATTCAGCACACCCCGCTAGTTAGAAATGGGTAAACAAAGAGTCACCTTCAATTTGAAGAAATGCCAGCTGCCTCATGGATGTGTGTGTCGCGGTAACAGATAACACCGGTCAACATCCACCTCCCCAGGTATCACACAACAACGTCAAGCTCCGTGGTACCTTCACATTTGACAATTTTAATGTTGCGGGTCCACAGACGTTCATCACTGAGCTCCGGGTCAGGCTCCTGTGAGACCGGGTGCAATGTCGGGCCATGCAAAATTGCTAAACATTTGCATGTGCCAGTGCAGTACCGTGTCTATCCAGATAAGCAACAGAACGGTGATACATTAGACTCTTGCTGTGCGTGTAGTTATAATCTTAAGTGAAGTTTAGGATTAAGTGTGACCTTTAATCGATTTGATTTGGTATCCACCTTTTTCTCAAACGCGGAAGTTAGTGATTATGAAATTAAGCAGTGGCTTGATATATAAGATATATTCAATCATTTCGTGTTGTTGATCAGAGGTGATGGGTCTTCAATGCGCAAATATAAAAGCACAGAGACATACCAGTATCTTTACAATAGGAAAGTCCTTCAACTGTATGTACATGGAATTTACCAAGACTTTGTGTTTTTAACTTTTCAGGGCTTGTCACAACTGTCCCTCTTTTAAACGGCAATTTTTAATGGACTTGTTTATGGCGACACGTCAAGCTTCTCGAGGTCCGACACAGTCAGCAGCATCTTTCTAATTCAACACACTGTAAGTTATTTGAACAAACCATAATAAACATATTAAACTACTACATGTATTCAGTATTTTTTTCGTTTTATGAAAATATTATTACATCGCTTCTTACGCACTAGGTGGATACATGAGCTTATGAAATTATTTGCTTACTTTTTAAAGTATTTATTTGCTTTTTCATTTAAAACATAACAAAAGTACGCGCAAACACATAAAAAATATTATAAAGCAGTTTATGTCATTCATATTCTGTACTAATTACATTTTTTTTAATAATATATAGTAGCAGAATAAATAAATCAGCTAAATCAGCATATTTTTATCAGCATAATATTAGTTGTTTTTAAACAATTATTGTATTTATTGTTCACTGTCAGTTTCTATGAAAGGTTTTACTGGATGGATTTGTAAATACAGATCATGATTGCATGTCCGCCACATACACATTCAGTTCTTGTGCATGGATTATGGTTAAAACAAATGTTTTGTAGAGATTAACTGTGTTTGTATTAGCAATTATGGCAACCCCTAACTGCACAAATTATTTCGGTCTTCATAACAAACATTAAACATCCAGTCAAAACGGCACACTTGTTTCCTTCGCAATAGACTACCATTAGCTTTAGTGGCTCACCGGAAGTCATAAACCGGAAAGCTCAAAGATGGCGGCGCCCACATTCATGTCAAGAAACAGGTGGAGAACTTTGCATTGCGTTAGATTACAATGTAACTAACATTAAAGCTCATGACTCTACTTCGCCCTTTCTGTTGGAAACATAAAATTGCAGGTTACTTTGCATATACTTAGCAGCACAAAGTTCATGAGTTCGATCCCAAAGATAACACACTGATGCATTGTGGGTCTCTTTGGATGAAAGTGTCTGCTAAATGCATTAATAAAGTTATTAAAAGACACAATTACAAGAACACGAACTAAGAATGTAGACAAAAAATCCTTGCTATCCTTTAATGGGATAATTTACTTTTTGATGTATAAGTCCTGATATGCACGTGAAAATGGCTATTTTAAACCAATTAATGCATCAGGCCCTGGCTAGATATAAATGAGTATATATCTTCTTGCATTATCACAGTAGAAATGGTGTAGCACTTCACATCTCATCTATCGGTATCTTCATTAGCAGGTTGTCTGTCAGGTTTTGTTCTTTTTTTTAAATGTCATCACTTTGGTTAATTTTCTTCAGATTCACTTCAGGATCTTTCTGAACTCTCTCACTTTTTCTCTTACTTTCTCTATCTCTTTCTCTCTTTCTCACACACACACACAAACAGACAGCACGTGTTGTAATCAGCAGTATTAGTATGCTTGCTGATTGGACTCCTCTTTTGGAAAGGATTCTTCTGATTAGGGCACTGGGTCACAAAGTAAGAACAGATGGCCTCTCTCTCTCTCTCTCTCTCTCTCTCTCTCTCTCTCTGTCTCTCTCTCTCTCTCTCTCTCTCTCTCTCTCTCTCTCTCTCTCTCTCTCTCTCTCTCTCTCTCTCTCTCTCTCTCTCTCTCTCTCTCTCTCTCTCTCTCTCTCTCTCTCTCTCTCTCTCTCTCTCTCTCTCTCTCTCTCTCTCTCTCTCTCTCTCTCTCTCTGGTACTTCTTGGATGAAGTAATGGGTAGCTGGTGCAGTTCACCCCTGCTGGTAGATGCTGTATCTACACATTCTCCAGGTATAAAGCATGTTACTTTTTGACAACCTTTCAATAACTTCAAAAATCAAATATTTTTTGCAAGCAACAAATACATCTAAATGTGCCATGCTATATAAATAAAACCTTTATGGTTCTAGATGAGGGGTCAAGAATGTGCCTGTGAAGTTTCAGCTCAAAATACCACACAGATCATTTATTATGTCATGTCCAAAATGCCCCTGTCTGATTAATGCCAACCGAGTCTCACGAAATTTCGTTATATAGTCACGTATTGTTTTTTTTTCATGATATTATCACACATTTCCGCGTTTTTCTTGTGATTATCACATATTGGTTACTCAACTGTTTTGTCCTATTTTCTTACCATTTGCACTTCGGTTTAGGGTTAGATTTACATAAAATGACATCCAAACCCAACTCTAACCCTAACGCCAGGCGACATATAAAAAATAAATCAGAAAAAATAGTATAAACCAATACACGAAGTGAAAATTCGTGATAATGTCGCGAAAAAAAGAATAAAAATTTACGTGACTATATCACAAACCTCCGTAAGACTAGTTAATACAGTCTGATACAATGGTATCTAGTGGACAAAGTACAACTCGCTGAGGGTGGAAACTATGGTGGACTGTAAGTGGGCGGGGCTTTATCAATGTGACCTCACATTGATAAGAAAATCAAACCAGCATGTCTAATGAGACTGCTTTGGTTTAATGGGGATTAAAAAACAAGTAGCGGGTGGACTGCTAACACAAATTATGTCCAAACACTTACTGCATAATACGTGCCCTTTAAAAAACAGCTGGTGTATATCTAATTCCCCCAAGATATCCTTTTGTTGTAGAAAGTCATCTGTCACGATTGACAGGCGACAGGCATCTCCATGTGTAATTGTATGGGCTTCTGGTTATACAATGGGGTCATTGCCTTATTCACCCAAAACCACATGATATTGGGAGCAGTGCTGAGGACGTAACTTTAAAGGATGAATGGCTGAATGGTTTCTGTTTTTACAAAAAAAGTTTAGATTTTTTAAAAAGTAAAAAGAAAATAATGGTTGTTTGAATATCCTTTGACTAAATGGTTCTTTGAGGAACCAAACATGGTTCTTCTATGGCATTGTGAAGCACCTTTATTTTTAAGAGTGTAAGAAAGGGAGTCATATACATAGGGGATGGTATGAAGGTGAGTAAACAAGAGCATTTTTATTTTGGGGTGAACTGTTCCTTTAACGTTACGTCCTCAGCACTGCTCTCAATATCGTTTTGTATTGGGTGAATCAGGCAATGACCCCATAGTACAACCAGAAGCCCGTACAATTACACATGGAGATGCCTGTCGCCTGTCAACAGTGACGGATGACTTTCTACGACAAGAGGATATCTTGGGGGAATTAGGTATACACTTCAGCTGTTTTTTAAAACAATTTTAATCTCTCGCCAATCCCCACCCCCCTCAGAAAATATCATTTTTAAGAGTCTATCCATCAAACCAGGAAAATCCCTGACCTGTTGTGAAATAAGTCAGTTGTGTTCCTTCAGAAACTGAAATGTCCCGAGGGCAATGGTTCAAATTTTCCATCTTTTTATATTCCACAAAAACTGTTCTCCATTTTGAGTTTTCCGAGCTATTCATCTATAGGCATATCTGGATTGATGGAGAGCTGCTGTGGCCCAACGGTCCGGGTCACTTGCGGAGAGATGGCGGCGTCTGAAACGCCACAGGGTGAAGCATTGGTCATTTAGGTGAATGTAGAAAGTGTACCACCAACAGCCTCATTAGCACAATGCATTGTGGGTAAGAACGCCAAAGTTTTCCTACTGAGAGAGCAATATGTACGCCATCCTAATGGGGATGGGAGTGTAATTTTTATCACCATTAGTTCTGAATGTATTTTTAATGAATAGAGGTGTGAATAATGCAAGCTGGGGAGGAAACCGCAAGGGCACTAAATATACCTGTGTTTGTTTTCACTTCTAATTATCAAAAGCACATTTTCAAATGCATGCTGGTACATTTATTACTGCTTGCAATGCAAGTATTGCTATTATTAATGTTTATACTTAAGAGTTAAAAAAACCCCAAACCTTGAGTATTATATCACACTGATAACCCCGTCCACAATGTTTTTTCTGTAAACATTAAAATTTATATCATATAGTTTGTTTAACATAGATATGCTATGTTAGTTTTCTGAACATTTTTCTGGAAAGCAATCTTCGAGTTGCACCTTGCAATGGCTGAAATAAAGATTTGGGATGGGTTCAGTAAATGGCCACCTAACAGCCTCCAGAAAACACCATAGCAACCACCTAGCCTAGCAACCATTTACACTTTACAGCATCTCAGTAAATGCATATGGCAATCACCACTCATTTTAAAACATAAATGTGCTTCACAATGCCATAAAAAACTATTTTGTTTTTCTTTTGGTTTCATAAATTACTTTAAACATCTGAAAAACCTTTCTTCCTCACAAAAGTTTCTTTGTAGTGAAAGAAAAAGGTCTTTTAGATTATATAAATGTATAAAATTAATGTTTGACTGAATGCTTTCTCTATGGTATTCGCTGATGAACCTTTTAAGCATCTTTATTTTTAAAAGTGTGGTCTGATTATATATATATATTCCCAAACCTATCTATTAAATAAATTCAAGCAAAATCCTCCTATATTTTATTTTAAATCAGGCATAGTTATCTCTATTGTCAGTTCCAGATGGGACAGTGGGAACAGATGCGGTTTTGGGTTGTAAAATACTGATGAGGGTTGTAAGACTTTTGATAGGCAGAACATCCATATGGCAATAAATCAACACTTGATTCACTCTTTACTGATCAATCAAATTGCTCATAGCTCTTCAGTTCCTTTTCTCTTAAACCCGCTGTAAAACAACACACAAACCACTGAAAACTCATCTAAAACAAACATTATTCATTTGCAGAAAATGTTTATTTATTTATTTATTTATTCCACGACACTTACATTTTTATTTCTTTGGGTGTAAATATTTATTTAAGGTTTAAATTATATTTTAAAAGTCACTTCAGACATAAAATCATATATGCATTTATTAAACTATAATAATTTATACTCTACTTTTTCATAATATAATAAAATATATTATACTTCAATGTGAAGGCAATACAGTCACAAGTCATTT
Source organism: Paramisgurnus dabryanus (assembly GCF_030506205.2). NCBI lineage: Eukaryota > Metazoa > Chordata > Actinopteri > Cypriniformes > Cobitidae > Paramisgurnus > Paramisgurnus dabryanus. Next base: position 13,629,187 of record NC_133350.1, read on the forward strand.
TACTCAAAACCTCACTTTTCATTTCAACCGCCACTACTATGTTCTTCCAATGTCTATGTGCAATACAATGACCTTGTCACTTTATTTATGTGAGGATTCTTGCTGATAGAAACACAGAAGCTACTGCTTATATTAAATGCATTGAACTTCACTGTTTTATATAAATTCTAAGTCAAAAAATATTTTCCACAAGCGAGAAACAGGGAAATAAACACGTTCTTTCCCCAGGATCTATCTCCTCATTAACGCAATAAACCACAGCTTTACGCATTCCCGATAATTGGCCAAAACCAATACAATTTAAATAGAGTGGAAAAACGTAATAAATAAATCAACACAAGATATTATCCAATGAAAATAATTATTACGTGTTTTTAAAAAGAAATACAAAATAGTTAAAGACTACATATATCAAATCATCAAAAACCCTTTAAATAGCCGACCTCCGACTCGCGCTGCAGTCATGAACCATGGCACAACCATAGGAAAAATTATAAAATAAAAATATGAAAATAAGACCCAAGTTAAGTTATTGTTTCTTTTAAAAACTTAATTACTAACGTGGACTCTAGTCAGAGAATTATTATAAACAATATATCATGCAGATGTATTAAGGGTAAAAATAAACCTCATAAATGCACAGCTTCTTTTAGGTACAATGCAAATTTATAATCAAACTCTTGCCAATACAAAAACAAAACACTCTACAAAATACAATACATTTCAAAATAAAAATAAATGTATTGTATTAGTGTGGCCATCACAATTTATAAAGACTTTAAACTGTAATCATGAAAATGTTATATGAAAGTCCAGTCACTACTTTGCAGCAGGCACGTATTTTTGACAAGATACATGATGCACATAGGTTCACATGACGCAACAAACATATATTTTGAAATGACTAGCAACACACATGACACTCCCAACACTTAGTTTGAATTCGCGTCCCTCGGAAGAGAAGTCACCGGCCGCCACTGAACAAGACACCCCTCCATTTTTATATCTACTCTCATCTGAGGGGGAAATGCCCACTTTTGCCCCCTCATGGCGCTGGGCCTGTATCTACTGTGTGTTATACTTTCACATACAAATATTTTTAATGTCCAAAGTGCAATATTTTTTTACATTTCACTTTTCTCAATCCATTGCTCATTGGCATTATTTTCTCTCAGTATGATGTTTGAGACAAATCTAAGAATTTTAACCAGGAAGCCTATCTGACATTGTTTCTCCATTATAATCAAATTGACTTCAGGATTCACACAGCGACTACACATCGGTGCCTTTCTTCGTGCAGAAAAGCGGTCATCGCCCGTCTCCCTTTGAAATGACTCATCCTTTCAACACTTCACACAGAAAACAACAAAGGCAGAACGTCTAAATACTCAATCCGCCGTGAGGAGTCTGTCAGAGAATCCACGCAAGCATTTAAAACAACATTCGGTTTTAGCTCATCATCTAAGTGAAGAAATCCTCAAGGACTCATTTCATGAAGGTCTCTCCTCAAATCTCTGAAGAAATCCTCTACAAAAAACACCACGTTCACAGGAATCGGTCATTAGATGGCCACTATTTGTATGTATTGGGCTGAGAATCAGTCTGCTTTTAGTTGAAGGACTACTTCAGTGAAAGGTAATGAATCGTTCATGCTGTATATAAACAGAGATAAATTCCCCGCTGTACTTGACATGTTTGTCTGAAGCCCAAGCTTCAGTTATTCCAAAAGCGGCACTGAACGACGACGGTCTGAAAGACCTGAAAGCCTCCATCTTTCCCTGGAGGATTCGGTGGGCACAAACGGTCACACAGCACCAAAGCCAGTTGGTCCCTTGGGAACGTTTGCTCACTTGTTTGCTGAACGGATGCATAAACGTACAAAGTTATTTTGGGACTGGGAAAAATAGTAAAACTACTATGTGGAACACACTTTATCTAGTATAACTGTAGTTAGTAAGTAACAGTTAACAGCTGAGAGTTAAGTTTAGGAGTTTGATGATAAGCATTGCTTTGATGGTAGCACTTAATTTTACAGTACATGTACTTACCTTGTACTTACAGACAAATGTGTGGTACTTACTTTTGAGTATCTACATAGTAATTAAATGGTATCATTACTGTACTAACCAGTGGTAAATACTTGGCAGATATTATGTAACTCAAGATAAGTACTGGGTAATACCAGATACATACATACGTACAGTGTAGGTATACTGTAACTAACAAGAAACACTCCTGTACTTACAAATGAATGTACAATATAGTATTTAGTACTTACAGGCAAGGGTGGGTCAATGACAGGTACTTATATTGTTCATATATGATAACTAACAAGAAACACTACTGTACTTACAAATGAATGTACAATATAGTATTTAGTACTTACAGGCAAGTGTGGGTCAATGACAGGTACTTATATTGTACATATATGATAACTTATTACAAACACTACTGTACTTACAAATGAATGTACAATATAGTATTTAGTACTTACAGGCAAGTGTGGGTCAATGACAGGTACTTATATTGTACATATATGATAACTTATTACAAACACTACTGTACTTACAAATGAATGTACAATATAGTATTTAGTACTTACAGGCAAGGGTGGGTCAATGACAGGTACTTATATTGTACATATATGATAACTTATTATAAACACTACTGAACTTACAAATGAATGTACAGTATAGTATTTAGTACTTACAGGCAAGGGTGGGTCAATGACAGGTACTTATATTGTACATGATAACTAATTACAAACACTACTGTACTTACAAATGAATGTACAATATAGTATTTAGTACTTACACGGACAAAGATACTGAGTACAAAAGGGCACAACAGTAATGTTTGTTATTAGTTATCACATACATATATTATTACACTGGTCTGTAAGTACTACACACTTACCATGTACATACTATTTGTAAGTACAGCAGTGCTAGTTATAAGTTATCATATATGTACACTATAAGTACCTGTCATTAACCCACACTTCCCTATAAGTACTAAATAATATATAGTAAATTCATTTGTAAGTACAGCAGTGTTAGTTATAAGTTATCATATATGTACACTATAAGTACCTGTCATGAACCCACACTTCCCTATAAGTACTAAATACTATATAGTGAATTCATTTGTAAGTACAGTAGTGTTTGTCATTAGTTACAGTATACATACACTATACTGTAAGGATGTATCTGGTATTACAAAGTACTTATCTGAAGTTACATAATAACTACCAAGTGTTTACCACTGGTAAGTACAGTAATGATACCATTTAATTACCATGTAGATACTCAAAAGAAAGTGACTCATTTGTGTGTAAGTACAACATATTAACCATATATGTAAGGTAAATACAGGTCCACCGCTTTGATTCACTTTTCCCTGGACATTTTCTCCTCATTTATGGATTTAAAAAAAACAATGCAACTTTTGTGGCCTTCACAGAGACTTGGATTTCTGTTATTCATTTTGGTTCCTCAAAGACCCTTTAAATCAAAAGTATGATGCAGGTTACTTCCAGACCACGACATGCAGCTTTGTCAAGCACGTTCATAAACAATGCACATCTCAAAGACAGCGTTAATACACAAAGAACATATTCACACTACTTGCTGTCAATTCATTTCATTTAATTTCTTTGAAACATCCTCAAATGTCACGTCCTGCCATCTCGATGTCTCCAGATAAAGCGACAAACATAAGCTCGAGTTCATATTCAACAGATGTCATACAAAACCATTTGACTAAATCAGTTAATCCGTTGGAGTTATGTATGATTTCTCATATAGCATTATGTCAGGATAAGTCGCAAGTCTTCAAAGATGAACAGAGATAAGTCTTTCTTTGACAGTTAGATACATTTTAATCCATATCAATGGTTTTAGTGTTGGGCTGTCATTTCTCTGAACCACTGAGGTGAATCTATAGCATTTAATAGAAAGTAGCCCAGTACAATAGAGTAAATACTAAATCACAGCGTGGTGATAGACGTGCGAGTGACAATCACAAGATACGCTTCACTGAAAACAGCCGATGGATTTCAAAGCCTCGTCATTTGCGATATGACATCATGACACTGCTTTATTACTTTTCTCAATACAACACAAATGCACTTAAAGGCGACGGTAAACATCACAGCTTGGAAAAGAGATTATGACTTGCATCACCACAGATTTTTCGTGGGTTATTTTAGGTATAAACAAGGTTTTACAGGTAATTATTTAATGTACTTTACTCATCCGTGTGAACTATTAAACCTGTAGAGCACGCGTCAGATCAATCCTTCAATAATCCGGGCCAGTGCTTAAAAACATGTCTTATGCTGATGCAACGGGGTGAAAGAGATATTAAATACATCTTTTGCCTCTGAATGAGCTTCCATTCCTCCGCTGCTCCTCTTCAAATAATGTTTATTAATTTCTTCTACCTTTCCAAGCATCTGCGCTCACTTTAAATGATGAATTCCTTCGTCATTTTTTAATGTAATGCATGTGTATGTGTGAAGCGTCGGTATGGCGGAGTTTACATCGCTGGGTGTGTTGTGAGAGCTCGAGACGCTGCTGTAGACTACCACCACTTTCACCCCATCACTAAATTAGGTTAAACCTTTGATTTATGTGCAGATTATGAGGTGTAAAATACATTATTTCCCCATGAAGAGCAATGAGGAAATCCATCAAGGAGGATCAGGCAGAGTTTTCCTGAGATTTACTGTATCGGATTTCTTTGTTGTGACGCAGGGGCCGGCTGGAGCAATTTTAAAACTCGGAAAAGTCTGCAAGTCTTGTTTATGGTCTTTCTGATATTAGAAACAGTTCACAAGAGAAAAAAAAATTAATGCATAGAGATCTGATTTAATGCATCTTTTTTGCATGAACAGAATGATAAGAATATTTTTCAGTAATGACGGTTACTGTAGCTCAGTTGGAAGTCATTGCGTTTGCAACATAATGGTTATAAGTTCGATTTCCAATGAACACACACACTGATCAAATGTATTGGATTGAATGCATTGCAAGTCACTTTAGATAAAAGCATCTGCCAAATGCAGAAATGATCATAATGTTGCAATGCAAGTTTCATTTTTCTAATGCAAAACTTTTTTTTTCTTAAAGACCTGGATCTGTTCTTGACATGTATCCTGTGCTTTAAACAGACTTCAAAGTAATTTCATTGAAACCGGTTTGAGCTCTGTGTTGATGTACAGTCTCTGTAGTCTACAGCATAAATGTATGAGTCTCCTACGGCAGTGAAGTTTTGCTTTGCTCTCCATCATCCAGATGCTGAGGTGCATCTGGTCAGCGTGACAGAAATAACCCCATGGCTGGAGAAGTAGATTGTCACAGCCATAAAGTTCAACACGGAGATCCTTCAATGTGTGCTGTGGGCCACTTCATTTTGGAATATGCCGAAGTGTCATCTATCGTCTTATGTTCTCTCTCTATCTCTCTCTCTCTCTGGCCTTTCTCTGGTCATGAAATGCAGCATCAAGTGGCTCTTTCTTTATACTGTCATGCACTTGGTCTTCACCTCTTATTTCAGCTTCTTCTACAGCTGCCAGAGAGCAAATTACATGGACTGACATATTGTTTTGTTTTGAGGTCGGAAACAGCGATGCAGAATGCATTTAACAAGACACATACAAAATAATGTGCGGAATTTCTATGCATTTTAGGAACAAATCAGCCCTCATGCTATCTCAGATGGATATGGCGTCCTTTTATCAATGAATCAGTAATAATGTTTTTTTAAATGCTTACATGGAAGCCAGCATGGTGAAGAAGCACACACATTCATTATTAAAATAATCGATACACTGCAAAACAAAAATGACTTTCTTTCTTTGTATTTTTGTCTTGTTTACAGTACAAATACATTTTTTTTTTTAAATCAAGATGCATTTTCTTGATAACCTTAGAAAATAAGTCTAGTTTTTAGACAAAAAAAGATAAAATTTAAGTGAATTTGTGCTTAAAACAAGACAAAGAAAATGTGCCATGATTTTTTCATGAATTAAGTGTTTAAAAAAATACTATCTTTTTTACCCCATTGGCAGATTTTTTTAAAGCACAAATTCATTTAAATTTTATATTTTTTTGTCTAGAAACTAGTATAATTTTCTTATGTCATGTTGCTCATCAAGAAAAAGCATCTTAATTTAAGAATATTTAGATAGTTTTACTGAAAACAAGACAAAAAAACTACATAAGAAAGTATTTTAAGTTTTAAGTGTACACTGCAAAGAATTATTTTTAAGAAAAAATATTTTTTTAAGAAAAAATATTTCTTAAAATATTTAAGAAAAAATATTTATATATTTAATATATTTTATATATTAAATATATAAAATACGTTTTCAGTAAAAATATCTAAAAATTCTTAAATAAAGATGCTTTTTTCTTTATGAGCAAAACGACCCAAGAAAATAAGTCTAGTTTTTAGACCAAAAATATCATTGGGGTAAGCAAAAAAATCTTGAACATTTTTCTTTAATACTAAATTCAAAAAAAATTCAAGAAAAATTTGCTTAACCCAATGGCAGTTTTTTTGCTTGTTTTATGTACAAAATCGCTTAAATTTTTGGTCTAAAAACTAGACTTTTTTTCTTGGGTCGTTTTGCTCATCAAGGAAAAGCATCTTAATTTAAGAATTATTAGATTTTTTACTGAATTTTTTTATAAAAAATTGTAACTAATATTTTTTTTTTTCTTAAAAATCATTTTTTACAGTGTACTGTACATTTGTTAGTGAAAACAATTAATATTTCGAGTTTTTTTAGGCTTTAAAAGATACCTAATCCTAAAACAACATGTCTATTGCTGGTATAAGAGACAATCCCAGAATGCACTGCACCAAATTATAAATAAATAATAATAAATAGATCTAAGACAGAGTGTAATAAATATACCTGGTCATCTGGTGTCTAACTTCCTAAGCGCATTGACTAGTTAAAAACTTTAACTTCATTTAATCGTATTCTTTTAGCCACAAATCGGTTCAAATTAGTTTGGATAACTACTGAGGTCAAACAGAGCACAAGTGCTAGCAGACGTTAGTGTGTTTAACAAGAATCGTCTTTATAAGTTTGGCCTTTTGAACCCCTAACTATCAGCAAACAGAAGCACCAAACTGCCTGTATTGATTCACAGATCCCTGTTCCTCCATGTGCACTGCTGCAAACATGAATACAGCTCTGTAAACACGGACAGAGAGGTACTTCTACCAGTCAAACTGTACTGAATGCTCACATATCCTTAAATATGAATACAGATCCATGTCTAAATAAAATGTATTAATTTATGTTGAGAGAAGAGCATGTAGAGGTGTTAGATATACAGTCAAAGGGTGGCTGACAAATGTAACATACTTTTTTATTATACTGTATAACATATTATATAATTATTATAAAATAATGGTTCTTTACAGCTATAGAAAAACCAAAGAGTAGTTGTTTTACCTTTTGATAATCTGATCTTCAGATTTTAAAGGATCTTTATGAAAGCATTTAGCCAAAAATGGTTCTTCTATGGCATCGTGAAGCACCTATATTTTTAAGAGTGTACATTTATATAATTTACTTATCTACATTTGTGTTATTTCATCATTTATTGGCTTTACTATTATTCTAAAATTTGACAAAATATGAATTATAATAAGAAGGTACAAACGTGTGAAATATTTGCTTCTGAAATAAATGCAGTATCTGCAGTTGTAGTTTAAAGGTGCAAACTCAATCACCATTTAATGTCACCTTCTTCATTCATGCAAAACATTGCACAGTACCGTTCACAGTACCACATGAGCTTTCCAGAGGAAAACTTTATTGCTCTTTCATATCTTAGGAGATTTTATATGAATCACAGATTACAATAACATAGTCTGAATTTAGTCTCAGATTTTTCTCCTAAAATTGCTTAGGAGAAATAAACATAAAACAAACATGAAAACGGTTGAAGAGTATGAATCAGTAACATTAAAGTAGAATGCATTAGTAAAATTAAATGGATTTGGGTAAATTAAATGAGAAATGTTAGAGTTCATATAAAAATCTTCAATAATATTGACTTTTGATTGCAGACGTGGCAAATCTGAGCTGAGTTTATTTATATCTCCACTAAAACTCAAATGGAGACAATTGTGAGAAATATCTGAGATGCAGGAGACTTATTTTATCTCACTGATGTCTAAGGATAATTACTGGGATATGAAATAATTAAAATAATTGAAAAATGATTTTTTTATTTCTTATGGGTACAGGGGCGCCACAGCGTTCTGAAGTCTCAGCAACTTTCTTTTCATACTGCAGATCTTCTCTTTTGGGAATTGAACCCACAACCTTTTGGATCGCTGACCCAGATCCTTAACCACTACATTATCTGATACATCTTACATTCATTTACTCATCAAAGATACAAACAGACCAAAATCAATATTAAATTTCCCATACAATAAGACACACGTGCCGATTCCGGCTTTTCTCCACAGCGATGATGTGCAATACACTAATACTACAGTAAAGTACTGTAAGAAATCCTAATGCATTTTCCCCATGTGTGACACATAATACCGTTTTATGATTTTATCAACATATCTTTCATAAGACACAAAGTGAAAGAGTGATTTAACTTGCAGACAGAAGGCTGTACGAAGCATCATATGATGCAAAGATGTCCTACTGTAGCAAGCAATTTTGCATTTAAAAGACATCTAATAGCCGTTCAGACACAGCCCAGACGTCTAGGCTAAAACAAGGCAAAATTTGGGCTGTCAGTGATAATTTAATAGACGTTTAACCACAGTCCAAAAATAAATGACAAATAAATCATTAAATAAAATGAAACCAAACATCTTTTAATCCCTGTTGACTTTGCTTACATGATGAGATATCCGACATCTTACAATTTTTTTTGTAAAAACAAGGTTTATTTTGGCTAGAAGTGGGGTACTCATAGCCATACTTTATCCGGCCTATAGTTAACCTAGACGCTGAAATGACGACCATTGATTGCTGGACAAGTCTGTGAAATAATGTGTTACCCACTGAATTCTGCAATGCTGGGATTCAGGCCGTCTCTTTCCTTGGCCTTCCACATGGAGTTAAAAGGAGATTTGACAGTCATGTTCAGAAATTATTGTTTCCTTAACAGGGAAGTTAAAGATTTGCTTTGGGACTTTTTTACTGTCATACTTTAAGATTTACTAATATTTTTCTGCCTTCAGAGCATTGCTGTTATGATGTAACCTTTATGCAGAAATGTAAGTGTTAACGTTTGATTCATTTTTAACTTCGTTGTGTTCTGCAATAGTTTAAAAAATATATTTGAAGTTTCTGCATGGATCTGCATTTATATTCACTGTACTCTCAGATTGTTTAGAATTAGAAGCAGAAATATATTACAATATAAAATAAAAAATTTATTTAAAACTAACATGTGTAATATAAGTTTGTCATTAACTGTCCGAACTACTAAGTCACAGCTTATTTTAAGATAAATTTGCATACCAAACCAACTATAGACTTTGGTTTCACGTTTGATTTAATCCCAACACATTCATTTAAATTTGTACGTTTTTTAAGGTGGCTAATTCAGATTAATCCAACCAACCACATTTGTAAATTTTTGTATAATTTGCTTTCACCACTGTGACATTGGGGTTAGGGTGGAGTTTCATTAATGGTTTTTAATAATAAAAAAAAATAAAAACAAAAAAAAGTAAAAACAACTTGGTTTTGCAAGTCAATTCAGCCTACAGTTTTATGTTTTGACCTGTGAAGAGTTGCCCTAACTTATAAAAACAAGTTGAAATTGTTTAACTTATTTTTTTTTAAGTTAAACTAGAACAAAAAAATATATGATGATGAATTTTTTTACAGTGCATGTTTTTGTACGATTTGCTTCCTACGGATTTATACAAATAGCCAACTCGTAAAATATGTACAAATTCATATGAGATCAGATTGGAAATTTAGTCTGATTAAATTTCAGATGCATAAAAAACAACAAAAAGAAAACAATAAATGCATGCTTAAACATAATGTTTCCCATAAAGTTCATTTTTAAAGTATTTCGTCATCATATCATTCAGATGAAAACATTTGACTTGAAAACATGAGAAATGTGTCAATTATGTAGTTTCAAGTTAACATCAGCAAACGATGCTATGAAAGTTTGTAAAAGCATCTGCCTAAAATCACATGTTTGTAATAGACTTCTCAAGATCCACTGATAAAAATTCAAATGGTGCTTTGGATTAAGAGGCAATCTAGAAAATTACACAGTGAAGTAATGGATGGAAATGGACTTACGGTTTAAATCTGAAAAGAAAACAAGGTATTTTTAGTTTTGGCTCTGAGAAATGTGTCTTCAGCGTGTGTTTGTCTCTGAGCAAGTCAGATGTGAAATTAATTTGGTCTATTTGCATTTCTTTCAGAATGATATACACAAAAATATTATAATTAAACAATATAAAAAGTTGTATGTGATTCAATGATCATTTGTGATATTGTGCACCTGCTAGTGAAACACTTCTTATCGGATGCCTATAAAGCATAAACCCTGTTGTCCTGTTCATAATTTCATAATCACTCCATTCAGGTCTCATTCAGTCTGGTAAAAATAAAGCCACAAAACTGGCAATATGATTCAGCAATGTATTCATGGCCGCACAGAAACATCACAGAAATTTGAACTCAAACACTTGTACAAAAGCTGTTTTTAGGCCAGGGGAAAATGCTTTTCAAAACACAGCTTAAAGAAACAATTCAGCAAAACACCAATGTGGGATTAAAAAACATGAAGTTATTCTGAATTTGAAAACAAGCATTTGCGAGTCTCGCAGATCGAGAGCGCCAGTGTTTCGTGTTTTCTTTTCTACTTGCAATTTGTTACAAATTTCTGCCGAGATGTTTTCGAATGTGTTAGGTTTTAAATTAAAGGTGAATTTGACAGGTTTATTTCTCTTATATCTTGTTGACCTCTTGTTTGGCTTGTCTAGAGTATTTTTATCCCTCTCTCCCTCCCTCACCTCAGCGGACTTTACGCTGTATTGAACAGTTTGTGACAGAGAGCGGAGAGGCAGAAATCGCACGCAAACCCTGTGTTCACTTAGTGTGTCTGAGCGTAACATCCGTGTCAAACTGTGACTCCGCTCCGCACGCAAACCCTCTCTGATGTCTGAAGCACTGAGATGAAAACATGTCATGACTGAAGTGTAAGGGAAGGTCAAGAGGTCACGACTGTTTTCCATCCTCATAGTAAACGTGCATGATACTGTATAATAATATGTATATATGAGATATATATGAAAATATAAATGTAAATAAAATAAATCATCTGTGAAGGATCCCAATACTTCAGAATCGCTGTTTGCAAATAGAGCTCCTCCAGATCTCACCATGATAACAATATACATATACATACGTTCGTATACTGATATGTAGGGCATAAATGTGTTTATGTGTTCGTGTATTGCTAAGAGCATTGCATTTGCAGCGCAAAAGGTCATGAGTTTGAACCCATGGATCACAAGTACTGATAAAAATGTATGTAACGCACTGTAAGTCGCTTTGGATAAAAGTGTCTGCCAAATGCATGAATAAAAAATGATTGTGTAAAATTTATTTGTAAATGTGCTAATTTATTTTATACCATTTAAAAAATAAAAAAAAAATAAAATAAAACGGTTTATTTGTAAACGTAGCAACTTTTTTAAAGGAAGCTAATTTGATCAATTTAAGCTCATTAAAATTCATATAAAATGTGTTATTCATGCACATAAGGTTGTGTACAGTATGTTTAGATACTGGATTTATTGACAGCATCTTAACCCTTTAGACTGCATATGTTTAGGTTAACAATATATTAAATTAATGGATTTCAAAGGTTTCTTTTATTTTGTTTATAATAAAGGAATTAATTATGTAAATATGCATTGGGATTGACTAAAGATAGTGTCAATATGTTTTTATTGTATGGTTCAGTGTCTGTTTAATGTACATATTTACCTTCCTTTCAATACCAGGCAATATGAATGAGATCATATTAATAACATATTTCATATACTGACATAAATAGTAGTTTAGCATAATTTACTACTACTTGTTAAAGTTTTTAATGTAAGTTAGTAAATCTGTCAATTTAATATAAGACCGATAGCGTGGGAGTCCCCGGGTTGGGAAAAGTAAACAAGCACTGATTTAAACAAATAAAACAATGATTTAAATAAATATTTAGTCATAAATATCAGACCTTTAGCCAACTCTTGCTGATATACAAGCCAACTTTAAAATATAGCATTGCAGGGTACTTTCTGTAAAATGATGGACATCAGAAATCCTATACATTCTCCTCATGTCTATGTTATTGATTCACAAGGCTGTACATTATTATGAAAAGACAATTGTCTAGTACAAAGACATGAGGTGTTTAATATTCACACCAACAATCCAAGGACCAAAAAGCGCAAAATTTCCTCTGAAATGCTTTGCAATAAGTTTCATTAAGAACAATACTTTATAAAACATATACAATATGTATTCAATTATATAACACTTCAAAGATCAGTTGTTTTAGTATTCATGCAAACACACCGATATTGAATTTACAAATGAAGAAAGTTTGATGTTATGAAAAGACACCGGGGGCTCCATATAGCCCACAATAGTTTAAAGTGATTAAATCTGTGAATGTCTTATTCCTGCCACATTTCGCTTTTTGGCAAGCTCACAAAATTTGATTAACTGAAATATACAGATTTAATATATGATGGCACAAATGTATGTCTATGTTATCATATTATTATGGGAAAGTCTCATTTAATACACAGTGACAGATTAATCAGTCTATTCCCTATATCTCAGTCACACACATGCATGCACGCACACACGCAGCCAAACTGAGATGCAAGACCTTTCCATAAGTTTCTCCAAAGGTACACTGACATGTCCACAAGCACTCTCAAGTAAGTTTTCTGATCTAATAGAGATTTAAAGGTATAGACGTATTGCCCTGTGTAGTGTCAACTATAGTCAAGACAGCAAAGACTCCCATCATTATAATGCACATACCTTCATTGCTGGACGTTCCTCTGGAGCCCAGGACCTGCATGGATATAGTCCACACTAACAGGGGCAGCAGCCCCGGGTCCGATGCCATCGTGTAAATGTGGAGCCAGCGCTGGAGGAGAATCTCTCTCTCCCTCTGTCTCTCTCTCTCCCTCTCCCTCACTCGCTCGCTCTCTCACGCTCTCTGCCAGTGTAGAAGCGGAGCGGTAGTCGTCTCTATCAGGAACTGCTTTCAAAACTGCCTGCCTGCACTCGGGCACATGTAACACCACCAGGCGCAGAGTGGGGGCGTGTTCACTGCTGCCTGTCAGAGAGAGCAACCAATCATGAGGCAGGGTTTGGATTATGCATGATGCTCATTTTGCATGCAGCACACTTCTCATCTTGGCCACATTCTTGTACATGATGAATGTTGTTATTGACATTTTGTACCTAAGATTTTGTTTAAAGATAATAAGTCAATTATTATTGGTTCAGGGTAATATTGTGGCTTTAATAGAAAATGTGTTGTTGGAAAAGTTCATGCAAAATAACAAAACTCAAACTCATGTTATTGTATTCAAAACCTGACTGACTTTCTTCCCTCTATGTAACATAAAAGCAGATGTTAGACTGAATGTTAGGTACTGACGTCTTTTATTTGCTTTCATTGCATCTTTAATTCAAGCAATAAAAGTGAATGCCAGAAACACTGAGGCCTTTGCTCAACAATATTTTCTTACCAAATGATGCTACTGCACATTTACAGTACAGTATAGCATTTTACAGGAATCCTTTAAATCTCAAATCTGTAAAACATATTATACTGTGGATCAAGTTTTATCAAATAGAGTTCCTCACATAACAAATAAAAGCAGAAATGAGTTCAATTTCATATCAGTGCCTTATTATTTATGAACAGAAAGGCACCTCAGACGCTATCGTCTGATAGATTTTCTAAATAAAAGCTTCAGGCAGAGATAAAATAATGTTTGCATATCGAGTTGTAGCCCATCTGTACTGAGAGTGTTGCTTGTGGCGATATCTCATTCAATATCTGATAAACTGGAGTCAGTATTTGCGTTTTTGATATTGATGCAACTTAATCTATAAGAAATCTCTTTCTTTGCTGGTGTCGTTTTTTAAAAAAAAAGCCATTATTGTGTTTTACATGCAAATTTTGCTGAAAATCTCAAGCCTTCAAACTGGAAAATATTTTTCCACGTTATGCAAAACGTGCTGTATGTTTATGCACACAATTTTTAGGAATGTTTGAGATTATAAATGTAGAGGAAATTTTTTTATTTTGGGGTGAACCTAGCCTTGGCCTTTATCTAATGATCTGAAGCAATAAAGTAAATACAATTATTACAGATTCCAAAAGTTTTATGGTCACAAATGTGGCACTGTATACGCTTTTTAAAAATGCTGGGGTATTTTTAACCGAGCATTGGGTCAAAAAGTGACGAACCCAGCCCCAAAATGCTGGGTTGTTTTAACCCATTGTTTAGGCAAATATAAACATTTTCCTAGTTAATTTAACCCAATAGGCTGGGTTCGTCCCTTTTTGACACAACAGTGGATTGAAAATAACCCAGCATTTGTTTTTTGTTTTGTATATGGCACATTTTACAACAGTTTTAAATGCTATTCAACCATGCAGAATTCAAATTCCAATGCAGCATTCAACAAATATTTTTGTTACTTTATCTAAACATTTTAAGTTAAAGTATTTTAAGGTCAAAAATAAAATAGTAGGGTGAATTGACTTGCAAAAAGTTGTTTAAACTTCATTTAGCTGCATTTTTACAGTGTAAAGGTTATTTTTATTATAGTTAGGTCAAATATGGCACAAACTCAACCATCATCAATTAACATATTTTGGGTTATTTTAGCCAATGGTTGGGTCAAATACAAACAGATTTTGAGTTTTTCCCTTTTGACCCAACTAGGGTATTAAATACCCAGAGTAGTTTCCCAGAATTTTCATTTTATCTCGTTTTATTTCACCTTAATCTAGTATCTCTGCTGTGGAGAGACGCTGGTTTTCTATCATCTGAAGTGTTGCAGCTGAACACATGAATCTGATATAAAAGAGGAAAAAGAGAGATGAGAAGAAGAGCGATTCAGAGCCAAAGCGACACTGCATCTCGCCTGCCAATGTGTTTCCCGCTCTGTTTGAGAATACAGGAGAGATGTTGTGCTGGGTTACAGATATCGCTCTTCACCCCTCTGCCCGGCCCTTCATGAACAATATACCTATGTTCAAGAGGTGGGAGATCATTTACATTAATGCCTTTGCCAGATGCTTTTGTCTATAGCAATGCATACAATCTATACATTTTCATTTATCCTATGAATGGGAATCAAACTCACAACCTTTGCGCTGCTAACCTATTGATCTACCAAGAAACACCAGACATTTGGATGAGTGTCTGTTTATGCATTCAGGTCACGTGAGATCTTATACTGTATGTGCTTCCCGATTAATCTATTGCAAAATAAAGGTTTTTGTTTACAACATGTGTGTGTACTGTGTAAAATAACTTTGTATAAATAAATACACACACATACACACACATGTATATATTTAAGAAATGTTTACATGTGTATATACATTTGTATATGTAAATTATATATAAATACTTAATAAGTAAATATATATTTTCTTCAAATTATACATGCATGAGTGCATATTTATATATACATAATTATTATTCACACAAATATATGATGTAAACAAAAACCTTAATTCTGTAATAGATTAATCATGATTAATCGGTATGCAAACCCTACTTCTGTTTCAAACAAAGGTTCTTTAGATTATAAAAGGGTATGAAAATGGTTATTTTAAATTTAATTTAATTTTTTCCTTTATCTTTGGAGTGTTAAAAGCTAAAATGCTTCATTCAAACATGTCCTCACATATCTACATCACTCTGTGGGAAGATTTTACTGTATCTTAATCTGATACAGACTCAAACATAAGATCTGTTTACATACACACAGAGCTACTGAAGAAGCTGCTCGAGAAACAGCCAATCAGAGCAGAGCTCCACATTATTATTCATGACCCTTTCAAATAAGGTAATAATAGACCCTTTCATTGTAAAGACAAATCCTAGGGTTGTAAATGGACATGTAAAAACGTTTCTGGATTATTTTTGCCCCTAAAAAAGTCACAAATCTTCTTTGTAGCTACCAGAGAACAATTTAACATTTTATTTTAATGCATTCTTTGGCACTTTTAAGACTAAATGGTTCTTTAAACAGATGATAAGTATAAATCATTCTGCACTGTCATTTACAGAGGAAGCAAAGATCATCTAAAGCATTACAATTGTGTTTAAAAAGGGATATGTGCTTTTTAATGATGAATGACTAAATCAAAAATATTGATTTTGTACAAATACATTTCATTACACATTTAGCCCTGAAATATGCAAATATCTTTCGGAAAAGCAAATGTGCTAATCCTCAGTTTTTTTACGGCCATGAAGGGGTTTCTCTGGGTTTTGACTTGTTATTCCACAGCCTCATGTCACACAAATCAAATGATTTTAGTCATCAAACCAGCCTACATATTAACATGCATCTTGCTTAGGGTATATTGCATGACAATTGTTTCAATAAATTGCGATTTGTACACTCAAATCACAACAATGCCATAGAAGGATGCCACACAACTTCACGAACAAAAATCTGTCTATACAACCTCAGATTGCCCTAAACCTGCCTTATATCACTACATATTCTGAGTGCTGAAAAAATAAAAGACAGCCATTGTGCTGTACTTCAGTGCCAAAACAACATGCAGTACATTAAACAGGTAGACTGAGAGAAAGATAGAGAGAGCATGTGAATGTGTAATCAGTGTTAAACATGTGTCTTACCTCTCCTAACCAAACCCCTTCATTAAAATCAAGAACATTTCAATTCTGTTTGGAGTGGAGCTTTGTTTTCTGGCAAACTGTCAATGGGAGATTATTATTAAAACACAATCCAAATTACAACCCTGCAACTACATCTGGGGAAGAATATGTGCGCTTTTATCAAACACAGCTGAGGCACACGTTGACAGACTGAGTCGGCCAGACATGTTTTCTGTCAACACATCACGGTGTCGATGAGTCCCACGTTGGATTTAACACATAAACTTAGCGGTTACATTCAAGTGACAACCAAACACTCTTTCTCTCGTGTCCTTATGATGCAGCATACGGTTCACACCAGCCAGGCGTGGGTTTGCCTCCAGGTGTTTAATAAACTCCATCACAATGGTGCTTGAGGACCTGACGTTCACGTGTGCTTGATGGGCGCTCAGGCAGAGCGGTTGGCACACGGCAGTCTTGAATTACCTGCCCGGCTACCCCACGGCCTGCCTATGGCACTGGGCAGCAGATGGTTCGGGTCACTATGCGGGTCTCGGACACCGAGTGACTTCTATATATAAACCAGGAGTGACACGCTTGTGAAACTATAAACTTTGTAATTGTTTTAATGATTAATCACATGGCTTGAATCTAGAGGAGCTGTATTTTGTTTCGTTTCTTATGAAAATGTTTTAGTATTTTAGTGCATGAATGCATCATGGCACGCATTATTGTCCTACGTCAGGAAGTTTGGCAGGACTTTGTTGCCATTACATCATCGCAAAGTGCAACTTTATTTAAAGAAGCAGTTCACCCAAAATGAAAACTCTTACATTATATTGCATAGACATCTATATTATATATAAACTGAATACAAATGGACAAACCAAAATGTTTGTTTAAACCAATGAGTTGGACAGAAGCAGGCTTAATACCAGACAAATCGAACCAGAAACATTTAAGTTACAAGCCCAACTCTCTAACCATTAAGCCACGACTGTCCCCAAGGTTCACAACAGATTTTTATTTCATCTTAAGGTGAACTATTCCTTTAAAAAACAAGGGAATGAAAGAGCTTCATCCAAGCCGTCTCCAGGTGTTAACAGCGGCAAGAGGGCATGGCACACGTCACAATGAAGATCCACACCTTATGGTGTCCGGTCCTCCAGATGGAGCGTGCGCTACACAGGAGAAGCCTGTTCTCATCAAAGACTAATGTGAAGTTTTAATCAAACGCTGTCCGCAAACCAGACCAAACATTGAAGGGATGAAATCGGTCGGGTCAAATTGAGTTCAAACAGCCACTCAAAGGCTTCCCGAAATTACCGCCAACTTCAAACGCACCAGCAAATCACTTTCTCCATGCCGCGATTCAATGCCAATTTAAGCTAATCACATTGGGAAGCCCTACAGCTCTGCTAACCGTGACGAAGGTACAAAATCACCAGAATTCTCTCAAAACAAGACAGAGCTTAACATAACGAAAACACAGAGCGGCTTTATTTCTCACATGGTATTAACAGAGATGTAAACAAGCTAATCTGCAAATGCATCTTTTGTTTTGATTTATATCACCGCTAAATGCTATGATGCTAAAAATCAAAGAGGGAGAATTTTGATTCTCTGTAGGGGAGAGCGGGGTAAGTTGTCACACTTTTTACACTGTCTTACATTTACTGAGTACCATACATCACAATGGTATCAATCTCATACCAAATGAAAAAAGGAAGTCATGCGCACATATGTTGCATTAATTACATTTTTTTAATATCGTATCTCATTACGGAGTTGTAGACTAATGAATATTCTATATTTATATATATATATATATATATATATATATATATATATATATATATATATATATATATATATATATATATATATATATATATATATATATATATTTCTTTTTCGTGTCATTTAATTTTTTGTTTTCTCTATTTTTAAAACTATTCTCGCCTGGAGTTGGTGTCGTGCAATGCACACGAAAAACTATTTATAGAAATTTCAATTGTCACGTAAAAGACATTTGTGCTCAAGGCATGAAAAAGCTGAATTTCGTGCCATGGACACAAATAAATGTATCACATTTTGCTTGACGATAACACGACTTTCCCTGAGATCAGTCTGGATTCACACTTGTAATTTAGAAGCGGGGTTGTCTCTAAAAATTAACCCAGGGTTATGAAACCCTGCTAACCCTGCTTTTGTGTGGTTAACACAGCATTGTGGTGGCAAACGCACGCAGTGTGAGACGAAGCAGGGTTAAAATGTTATGACCCTAATTAAACACTAATCAAGGTGTTGCTTGATAAGTTCAAACAGGTGTATGAGCAGGGTTTCAGACACCTGACCTAGGGTTTAGGAATACATAGTGTGAAACGTCAGATTATGAATGCCCAGGGTTATCGCTTAACCCCTGGTTAAGTATGAAAAGTGTGAAACGTGAAACAGATAACCCAGGATTCCATTAACCCGGGGTTCAGAATAACCCAGGGTTAACTATTTCCAGTGTGAAAAGCATGTGACGACTTGCCCCAAACTGACGTGTGTTAATGTTGGCTAAATCTCAGGGTTAGCTCAACAAAGCACCTCAGCTAAAGTATCAAAGACACGTTTTCTCTCCTCTATTTTGTGCAAAATAATTATTTTTTACATTCATACAAAACAAGGTTGTATTGCATAAAATATAAAGTGCAATTTTTTTTACTTTTTAAGCCAAAAAATAAATAAAATTGTGCTAATGTCAGATGAGAGCGATCTTGACCACATGTGAACACAAAGTTGACTATAGAAGTCGTCGTCACACAAAATGGCTATTTTATTTTTGAGAGAGCCTCTAGTGTTGGAGTTATGAACAGTGTGACAACTTACCCCGTTCTCCGCCATATATTCAGACTTGTATGTTTAAACCGTGGGATAAACGACACGTTTAAAAAATGAAGATCGATTATGGTATTTATTATATTATAAAAGGGTCACAAGTGGTAGCTATTAGGGTCCTACTGTTAAATATACCAGGACAACAAAAAAAATGGGTCAGGTTAGGGTGCTGTACATTCAGGGTACAAAAGCGTCTTTCTGGCCATTCAAAAGTTGCAGTCAATCCTGACAGATCAGGCTGTGACCCCATATCCTGCAGAAACAGAACGATCAGTCACATGACATTTTTGGCTTATGCGACTGGGTGAAAAAATTAGATATCATGATTCTCATCTTGCTTTCAGAGGAGAAACCGCCCTTGAGATGAATGGGAATGCTAACATATGGCTCTCTCCAGGTCTCTTCATTTTTACAGACGTCCTCGAGGTGACTGGATGTGTTGGTAACACTTTATTTTACGACCCGCAAAGTACCGCGTAATTAAACCGAATTTACAGCGTACCTATTTGTAACAACAGAGTACCTCTACAGTACGTACTTGTAGTTATAAGGGAATAATATTTTAAGTTTGGGGTAATAAGGGGGTAAGAATATATGGAAAATTATTCTCTAAGTATTTCATAACTACAGGGTACCTATTGTAATATTACGTGTTATGTATGACTTACGTCTATGGGTAATATGGTCTATGTGTAATAGTTTTTTTTTTCATATTTGCTACTTACCTGATGAAGTGTTTTGTATAGCCTACAGTTGATGTCTACAAGCCACGTCGGCAAATAAAATATAACACACAATAAAGATAATAGCAACTTGTACCTCTTTGATCTGTATATGTATACAGGAGTTACCAGGTAACTCTTATATTTGCGGGCTGTAAATTGAAGTGGGGCTTATTCCCCGATTGTTCTGTGTATGTACCAGGTAACTCTTATATTTGCGGGCTGTAAATTGAAGTGGGGCTTATTCCCCGCTTGTTCTGTGTATGTACCAGGTAACTCTCATATTTGCGGGCTGTAAACTAAAGTGGTGCTTTGTTCACCTCTTGTTAATAAATGTTATAGGGTAAATACCATAAACATACAGAATATTGTTATTTTTATTTTAAAACAACTTATTTCAAAACATCTTTAAAACACTATAATTAAGCCAACACTTATTTAACAATTTTTAAAATAAAAAGTCATGACAATTTTTCATTGTTTTTGCGGCTTGGCTTCCTCTGTTGGTGTTCTTGTCCACTCGGATGATGAGTTGATGTCGTCTCACAAATGCTGTTCTGCATTACATATAAAAAACATAAATGAAAGCCTTCAGTAAATGTTTCTTCACTGTGCCTTGACAGAAACAGAGTTTTCTAAGCCAGTTACGTTTATAAATTTTAGGCTTACTTATGTGCTAGCTAACCTGCTACCGTTAGCTAGCAACTTTCTTGAAAAACATTGTTTGAAATGCGTGAGTCATGTATTAACAATACCAGTCACCTTATCCAGCATGCGGAACCTGCTAACATCACTCGCAGCTGTACTCCACAGTGTAGAACGTTTTTAAAACCTCTTAAAGAAATTTCACCTCAGGATCGCGTTCCAGCAAACCTCCTGCAGACGACCGCGCGCTCTACACCTGCGCAGTAGTCTACGCATGTAGTCGTCTTTTGCTTTAGCGGGAGCTGATATCTGCTGTTGTTTCATTCTGGTTTGCCATTGCATAAATTATATTTGGCTAAAATACTTGTGTTTACAGTAAATAAATTGCAAAGCACCACTTCAAATATGTCCGCAAATGTAGGAGTTTCCTGGTAAATAGGGAATAAGTTGCTATTTTTATTGTACTTACCTTAAAAAAAAGATAACCACATTAAATCAGCTTGACTTTTGTTATTAAAAGCAAGTAATATAGGCTACTAAAATAAAAGTGATATGCTGTTATATTTATTTGCCGATGTGGCTCGTAGACATTGACTGTATACAACATTCAGTAGTCAATATGAAAAATTCACAATAAAAAATAAATAAAACATAATTTCCCCATAGACTTGACTAAGTCATACATACCACGTAATATTACAATAGGTACCCTGTTGTTATAAAATACTTAGAGTATAAATAATTTATAATTCTTCATATTCTTACCCCCTTATTACCCCAAACTTAAAATATTATTCCCTTATACCTACAGGTTACCTACCCTGTTGTTACAAATAGGTACGCTGTAAATTCGGTTTAATTACGCGGTACTTTGCGGGTCGTAAAATAAAGTGTTACCGATGTGTTTTACATGCATCACAAACACATTTTAACATTAATGATTTTAATCTGCCATCGCATCTGCAAAGACTCCATTAACGCTTTTCATAACTCATAATTATTAATTAAGGAGAAGGCAGAATGCTAATATGACTGCTAATATGCCCTTTAAAAATAAAAATGTAGATTTAAATGTGATTAATAAGCCACAGATCCTCGTAGCTCTTATCAGAGATGACAGTCCGAGAAGATCCACAACTGAATTCATTACTATCTTGACAGCTGAATCGGCAACCGTGATCAATGTGACATTCAAAGTTAACCCTCTGTAAAAATCAATCACCTTGAAAATCTCACATTAAAAAGTCATGTGTGAACTGTGTATACAGCCATGATAGATATCATCAGGTGATCTAATGACAGACTCCTCAAGTCTTAACTCAACTTTACTTCAGTTCAGTTTAAAAGAAAACCATGATGCTACAAAACAATGCTGAGTCTAAAGGATTGTTTTTTTACACTATTCCTCAGATTCAATGAAGTGAATTTGTATGAAATAAATAGCTCATGCATATATGAAAGGTAAACCACTGCTGGATGCTTATCAAGGACATTGTGTACTGCACTGCGGTGTCTCTATACTGGAGGTCTTATCACTGTTATATTTGTTTGTGGCAATAGATTGTAAAACAATATGGACTGTAAAAAAGTCTCCAAAGACTATCAATGTTTGCGTTTCAGTTTATTTATTTAAAAAAAGGGATAATGCACATGAATAACCATGCAACACAATATGCCAGATTTATCCATATAGGCAAATTTTCATTCGTAGTCCCAAGCAGGTTGATGTTAAAGGAACAGTATGTACGATATTTATATCAATTAATCATAAAATGGCCCTGATATGTCACTAGACATTAAGAAATAATTTTCATTTCTGATGTATATGTTGTCATGTTGTGTATTAGCCACTAGTTGTGTGATTGCAGTATCAGTTTTAGCCACAAGTTTTGTGATTGCAGTACCAGTTTTGGCCACAATCCTACATACTGTTCCTTTAAATATCACAAATACATAAAATGTAATTTCTTATAAACATAATCATATCATAATCATAAATGGTAATTGTAGATAAAGCAAAAATCTCCCAAAAATGGTCCCTGACATCTTGCTCTGATGATTTAATCTGATGTCATTTGGAGAAAAAGTCTGCGCAGCGAAAACATGAGGAAAACGCTACACAGTCTCACAGAGATTCGTGATATAGTCACGTAAATTTTTTATTCTTTTTTTCCATGATTGTATAGCCTAACGGATTTCTGTTTTCATGTGATTATCACGTATTGGTTACTCAACTGCTTTTTTATATTTTCAAATCATTGTCACTTCGGTTGAGGGTTAGATTTGGTGTTTGCATTAGAATGTGACTTTGTGTATTGGTTTATACAATTTTTTCTGATTAATTTTTTTTTAATGTCGCCTGGTGTTAGGGTTAGAGTTGGGTTTGGCAAAGGATGTCATTTTATGTAAATCTAACCCTAAACCGAAGTGACAATGGTAAGAAAATAGGACAAAACAGTTGAGTTGATAATCACACGAAAACAGAAATTCGTTATACGATCACGAAAAACAATTCATCTAGCGTGTTGTTGAGCTAACCAGTGACCGTTCAGCCAAATACAAACTGAAGTAATTTCTCATCTTGTTTTTGAGTCACTCTTAAGACCAGACAAGGTCTACACTTATTCAAACATTTAAACAAAACGACAGATGGTGCATTCAAGCTTTGTACTTATGACCTTGATGCCATGTTGTACCAGACAGCACATAAAAAAATCTCTATTTAGTACACTAGTCAACATTTGAAGTGGATCAAAAAAGTTAATCAAAGTTGTTCTAAGACAAGAACTTTTATGAAATGTTTTGATCCACTTCAAAAGTGTATAATTGAACAGTCACAGTATATACAGTGATCTAAAGAGTAAGACACTTTGAAGTTGACTGTGACTTCACAAATCAATGTAAAAATGACCTTAAACCAGCTGCTTGAAGGCATGAGCTAATGCAAAGATGTTGAGATGTTTGACTTGAATGAAAATAAAACATTTTATATTTGTCAATTCAAGTCAAATTTATTTATGTAGCTCTTTTTTCTGCTGTTTTGATTCTCTTATTAATGTGAGGTCACACTGATATAGCCCCACCCATGGCCACAGACTGACAGTTCTACATTACCATAGTTTCTGCCCCCAGCAAGTTTACGCTGTCTGTATCTCAATAGTAAGGTATTATATCTCAGACTGTATTAATCAGATCTATTTTTACTGAAAGTGCTCACTGTCTGTTTTTAAGGAAGTGAGGAGCTAGCTCATTTGCATTTAAAGGTACAGACATTTTCTTTGGTGTGTGAGGGTGTGTTAGGAGATGTTAACGATATGCAAAAGGTACAAATCCCAAAGTAAACAATGACGCCAGTTATTGTTTCCAACTTAAATTTCTTTTCTTGGACTACAACAACAACACAGACTGTAGGCAACGGTTTACTTCCTCTGCCTGTTGATGTGGACACAACGGTCATTATCATAATCCCGCCCACTTCTGATTCACAGCCTGTAAGTAGTCTATTTTTTCATAATATTTAAATAATTTACTGTATAATTAACTGACTAAACCATGATTCAAACACACGTTTTGTGCACTGTGTTTATAATCACAAAGGCAGACATGGTTTTAATGTTTTAATATCCTTATCTTACCAATCGGTTACGTTTTGCTTAAGCTGCGCTGGTAAATTAAATCATCTTGGTCATCTGCATTTTCTGGATCAGATTCGGCTCGTATTGATAAGGTAGTAAAGACGATATTAACTCCTGTCAGCATTGCATTGGGAGCTAATCTTCAAAACATGATAAGGAGCGTCATATATCCCACTGACGTCAGTGGTATTCAGCCCAATCACAACGTACAGATTAGCTGGCCAATGGGAGGGCACCGCTCTTTTCAGAACGATGAGACATGTTTCATGGAGGCAGGACATAGGAACAACAATAATGTAATGCGTTTTTTGAATCATAAACCACAAGAACACATTGTATTACACCAAATTTCACAAAATAACATTGCCTTTAGAAACATCATAAGAGCACACGTTAAACATTAATTTTTTATACGATCTGGTCCCGTTTTTCCTTCCATTCCATTGCATGTGTTTAAATGTAGGGCACAATTATTTTTGCTTAAAGTAAAAAATAAATAAGCGTGATGAGTCCAAATAATTTTCTGTGAAACTCGACATTATGCCACATATGCTGTCAATAGAGCATAATTTACATCGAACCATGTATTCAATTTAAGCTATTCAAGCATACCAGTCTATGAACTGAAGCGGATGTCTGTGCCATTATTAAGTTTTCTCTCAAATCATCTTTAATAAGGAGTTGTGTGTACATTTCAGCTGTAAAAAGAGAAAGTTTGTATCGTGGAAACAATTAAGCTGTTCAGCCGTTCAGATTTACTCTGTTATTTTTATCTAATTGATTTGCATCTCAAAGACTAAAAACAAACCCACACAAGCATTTTTTATTTAAGCACTTAAGTCTGCATTTGCAAGTAATATATGCTTTTCTGTAGCGTTTCTCTTGATTGGATTAAACCAAGGGTGGACAAACACCACGACCACCCTCACCCTCATTTTCGATCTTCTTCTCTGTTTTTATTCTAATAGCGATGGTGAAAGATTGCCTCATCTCCCTCAAAGACACGGGAAGCTTCCTTGCGTGAAAGTGCCAGGACTCAAAATTCAAAGTAGTGATTAATGTAGTCTTCTTCCTCATAGACTGTGAAAATTAGCTCCTGGCTCTATTGAACATGACACCGTGCTCGGTAGGGATTCTTACAAACTGTAAATACCACACAGACATGTGTATTCATGTGATAACACCGCTGCCCTCATGAATTTAGCTGACCAGCCTGGGAATTAAACAGTTGGAGTTTGCAAATGGGCCAAGCCCCGAAATAAAAATCACAGATAAAATATGGCATATATCAAAATGAAAAATAACAATAGCTTAACTTGTGATGATGTACGGTACGTGTGCAATTAAATTAAAACACGCCATAACAATTTCTCCTTCAGAGCTCCATGTGGAAACACATTTGTGTTTAATCCCCGGCTTTACCTCCACTACAAAATGAGCAATAACATAAATGTCAAACAAATGGAGTCTGGCTCGTCTCATATTTGATGCTGTGGCTGTTTTTGTTTGGTAAATGTTTTCAATTCACTCACCTTTGTGGCAAAGATAACTTCAAAGCTCTTCATTCATGCACTCAGTTCAAGTTATCCGGTGGGCGGATGCAATCCCAAAATGTCCAACGCATCCTCTCTTCTCTTCATCATAAAGGTTATTCACCTGGAGAGAGTTTATCATTAGGGGTTAATTATCACTTTATCACCGGCAAAAAGTGATGTTTTGCAATAAGTTATGGGCATTAAACTCCTTTCTAATTATGATTAATGACACTGAGACGACACTTAGGCTTCATATTCATTCATTGAGGTTAAAAAAGACTGAGCTAATTATGTCTTGGCACATTTTTTACCTTCTTTAATGGCTTTATCACCGTGTGTCACACTCAGTAGAGAGTTAGTGATGTTGCTCAACAAACCCCAAACCTTAAGTATTAAACTTTAGCGTGTAACTTGCTGAGCAAATGCTTTTGAAATGTGTTTTTAAATGCACATCTATATGCTTTAACCATTTTAAGAGTGGATTTACAGGGAAAAAAACGACAAAAACACGCAAGTGTACATTGAAGGATGGATACTGTATATAGTGACCTTGTTTTCTTACAAATCTCACTTTAGAAGACATACATTATCCCACTGGAGTCATACTTTAATGATGGATGCATGTGCTTTTTTTCAGCCTGGTCTCACTGTTAATACGTACTATTTACACTTAACTTTTAAAAACACAAAACATACTTTTTTTAAATAGATGCTAAATCGTACAATTTAGCCGTATTTGCAACATTTTACAGCTACAAAACGTAAAACATTTACAAATCTTTCATGCCATAAAGATTGCTGTATAATTTCCCTTTAACCATTGACTGCTAGACTTAACTGTAATTTCTACAGTTACTTACCGCAAAATGCCCAGTAAAATACCATCATTTTCTTTTCCAGTTCATTACTGTAATATGCATTGCATTATGAGTATTAACATTTAATTTACTGTGATTTACTGTATTTTTTTAATTTGCTGCTGTAAAACAACAGCAGTAGTGCTACTGTAGTTAAATAAAACAGTGTTATAGAAGCATATAAAATAAAATAACTCTATGAAATAAAATACATTTTATTTGTTAAGCTTTTAACTAAGAAAAGAAACCCAAGGTTTTGGTTCGGAGGAGACCAGAAAAAGAAAAAGTATGAGGATCAATATTGGGCCAGCGTTCGCTCGCTGGCGTGAACTAGAGGAGGAGGGTGTAATCTTTTTTTTTACGTGAATTTTGCTGGAGGCTACTTGGGGAGTGTAGGGAACTTTTTTCAAGTGACTCTGTGGCACTGTGGTAGTGTTACGGAACTACGACATGGGTGACCTGGGTTCGATTCCCCTTTAAGGCAATACATAGGTTACAGTAAGGGTATTATACTGTAAAATGGAACTGGGGTAAGGGCATCATACAGTAAAAAAAACATGTACAGATATGGTACTGTAATGGGGCAACACGTTGCCAGTGAGTTACCGCATATATACAATAAAAAGTCTAACAGTGTTTAATCAATTATGTTACCATCCTAACCCTACCCCAAACCTAACCCTAAACCCTTTTTTTACAAAAAAATTAAATACATAAATAAATAAATAAATAAATAAATAAATAAAAATAATATATAATAGTAAATAAGTACCTTATTCTTTCCTAATCCTTTCCTAATCCTTGATAAGGAAAGCACCTTATCAAGGATTAAATATGAAAATTTACTCTTTTATAGGCTATATTGTTACTAAAAGTTTCCTACACAAATCTTTCCATTATGTCGCATAATATAAAAGAATACATTACATATTATGTAATGTATTCTTTTATATATTCTTTTATATATTCTATTTATGTATTCTTCTGACATCACAAGGGAGCCAAAATTCAATGAGCTTTTTTTTCATATGCTTGCAGAGAATGGTTTACCAAAACTAAGTTACTGGGCTAATCTTTTTCACATTTTCTAGGTTTAAAGAATCACTGGAGACCCAATTATAACTCCTAAACATAGAAAAAGTCAGATTTTCATGATATGTCCCTTTAAACGCAGATTGGAGAGAAATCACGGAAAATGAGCAAACTTTAGATGCTGTGGAAAAAACTACTAAATGCAGGACTTTAAATATGGCACATGTCTTTAGGGGATCTGTGTGAATGCACAGATTCCAGAAAATAATTGGCAGTGTGAACCAAAAAAGACAACCGGATGCATTTTCCGTGTATTTTCCGTAATCTTTGTGTGAAAAGGGCTATAGAGTCAGTCCTGAACACCTTTCATTACACCTTGTTATATAAAGTTAAATTAATATTTAAATTTAGTCTTTATGAACACCATAAACACCCTAAAAATTGTGCCCATTGACTTTTCATAGTAGTAAAAATATTACTATGGTCAAGTCAATGGGGACCATTTTTTGGTGAACTAGTCCTTTAATTGTTAAGTGCACTCTACAAACTCCAAATTTGGTGAATTTACTGTAAAAAAAATTATTCAGTGATCTTAAATATTTAGTTCAAGTTTTTTAGAGACCCATTACTTAATTGAATTGAGGGACCAAGTTTACACAATCAAAAGAGTTCAGTCAACTTATTAGGGTTTTCAGTAAAGAAGAACATTTTTGTCAGTCAAATGTTTCTGAAACCTTTCTTACCTTTAAATAGCTTGTAAATTGCATTTTTTGTAACAGAAAGGTTCTGTGGATGTTAAAGGTTCTTTATGAAACCATAAAACCTGACAAGCTCTCCGAGCGTGTTGCACAAACAGTGTGATACTAGTTTAGTACTTGCGGCTGTGGGTTTGTTGAACTCCCTTATCGCTACTATGGCAGGAGTGAAGCTTGCCTTAACAAACAGCACTAATGAGGGCTTATTGTCATCAAACCAACAAAGAAGATCAAATTTGTCCATATTTCTTTATAACATCTTTGTTAATACATTTATTGATTGATTGATTAATATAAAGAGTATTCTCATGAATATTTAAAAATGTTTGTGATGGATTCATCAATTTGTGGAACTTGTTATCTCGGTTAAATATGGCTGGAGTCAACTAAAACTCAAACGAGCCCATATGCACATATATTATGCAAAATAAAGAAAGTACAAAGTAAACAGACTCTATAGGTGACAGGAAAGACTTCATTAGGAAGGGATTTCTGCTGAGCTGACACAGACACTCTCTTGACTTTCTCCTTCTCTCGCTATCTTTAAAACACACACACGCACATTTATGCCTCCCGCTCTTGTGAGGAAAACAGTGGGAAGCGAACGGGGGTGGACGAGACTGGAGACAGAACAAGGCCCGTCACTACACAGCACAGGCTTTTTGTCATTTTCAGAGCAGGCCTGTAAGCGAGCTGATGGCAGTCGCGGTGGTTGTGGGAGGCGAGGTGAGCTGGAGTTCATCCGGAGGCGCTGAGATCCAGAGAAACGGATCGACTCCGGGCTTTTGGCACTAGAGCGTTCGTTAATGCCATGCGGCGCTTCACCGGCCCTAATCTGCATTACAACAACACCGATGACGAAACAGCTCTAAAATGAGTCCTGTACGTAGCGCTTTTGTTTCGGGGTAATTCCTGTTTGGTTTGCGATGGCCACAGAGAAAAACTGTAAAGCTAAGCGACATTTCACGGTCAGTTAGAGCGAGGCACTTTTTGGTTGTTGAAATAGTTGCCGGTCAATCCGAGTTCATTGCAACAAGATACAACTTTTGTTCTGCTTTTTGTTGGTGACCTGCAGGCATCAATGGTTTAAAATTAGTGAAAACTGCACTGAATACAAAATGTTTGACATTAAATACTAAAAATATTGTTGCGTCTTAAAATTAGACAGAAATACTAACAGGGTTCCCACACCTTAGTTAACTTCAAATTCAAGGACCTTTCAAGGACTTTCCAGGTCCAATACCCTTAAATTCAAGGACTTAATGTGGGGACACATTTCAAGTGAGAGCAAGGTTACATTGGATTATTTTTTAAGATACATTGTTACAGTTCCCTTTTGAGGGAACTTGCGCTGCATCACTGTGGTGACACTTTGGGGACGCCTCCAGGAGGCAAGTGCGTCTGAATGTGTATATCAAATTCAGCCAATGGTGAGGCTTAACGACAAAGACAGGGTGATGCGGGAGCCAGGAAGTATATCGCTATCTGAAATATTGCCAAAGACGGCATTACAGGGACGCAGGAAGTATGGCAAGGGAGACGCAGCGTCTCATTCCCTTCTTAAGGATCAACAGTTACATACGTAACCCGAGACGTTTTTATGTGTCAAACACAACTATGCAAAAAAGCATTATGGTATGAATCAACATTCACAGAAGATATAAACATTTAAAGTGAACAGATTAGCATGTGTACCTAAAAAGTCTAGAATTTTTATGATATTATCCTACACTACAAAAAAATATTTTCAAGAAAAAATATTTTTTGTATTTTTGTCTTGTTTTCAGTAAAAATAAATACAAATTCTTAAATTAAGATGCTTTTTCTTGATGAGCAAAAAAACCAAGAAAATATCAAATTTAAGTGATTTTGTGCATAAAACAAGCAATACAATCTGCCATTCGGGTAAGCAAAAAAATCTTGAACATTTTTCTTAAACACTAAATTCAAGAAAAATTAATTGGCAGATTTTCTTGCGTGTTTTATGCACAAAATCAATTAAATTTGATATTTTTGGTCTAAAAACTATTTTCTTGGGTCATTTTGTTCATCAAAAAATTCATTTAAATCATCAAAAAAAATCAAAGAATCTTTAGATATTTTCACTGAAAACAAGACAAAAATACTAAGAACATTTTTTCTTGAAAATAATTTTTTGCAGTCTTAAATACAAAAAAATACTAAAACTATGCAGTTTTCACTATTTACAGGCACTACATGATAAGTACATTTAAAGATTGACCCCATGTTTTCATGTACCCTCAGATTATGGGATTTTGGCAATACTGCGTTTATACTTTAATCTTATGTAAACAAAATACTTCAATAATAAAAATGTGATTAACATCACAATCGCAGAAAATACAATCGTATTAAAACAAGTGCACTGTAAAAAAAATCTAAATTCATTGCTAATAAATTTTTTTATTTCAATCAACTCAGATTTACAAGTCATATCAACTTACTATTATTTATCTTGACAAGAGATGAGCTGTTACAACGTATAAAATGAAGTTGACATATTTTAACTATATTTTATAAGTTATAATAACTCATCAGCCAAGATAAATAATAGTAAGTTTACATGACTTCTAAATCTGAAGGCAGCAAATAATTTTTTACAGTGTGGCATATGCACATAAACACTTTAATCGCATCTATATCGCAATATATGTTTTTCTCATGCACCTTAAGCCCGAATTCGTTTTAAACTTGGCATTATGAAGTTTTCCTTGTAAACCTTATAATGTCAACACGACTCACTGTCAGCAGTCTGCGTTCATCCAGAAACAGCTTAAATAACGCGACAGGAGCGTATCAAACCGTCACAGGCACTGTCATAATATTTCTGTCTTCATCATGGCACCAGAGAAATAAATATGTCCACAAGAATGTGTTTGTCATTTAACGTAAATAAATTAAAACAGTGAACATAAGTGCTCTACATTGGGCTATGTGTGAATAATTAGAAAATAAAACTGCATGTAAACAGGAGTGGAGAGGTTAATAGCTCATGTAAACATCTTACTGTCATGACTTACTCTGAAAATAATCACATTATTGGTGTACATGTAAGCATAGGCATATTGTAACTTAAATTCTTCTTACTTTAAGAGTTTTTCTAATATCCAGAAATTAGCTAAATATTCTCAAAACAACCCAATAAATAAATGTGTGAGAAGGAATGAGTGTTTTTGATAAATCCATAATATTAGACTGAATTTGGATGTTTTTCTCATTTGTTATTGTGACGGTTTAAAGGGATATCCTTGGTTCAATAAAAGTAAGCTCAATTGGCAACATTTGTTGCATATCACAAAAATAATCTTGAATTCACTTCTACTTTAGAAAAGATATGATCAGCAAACTAGTTTAATATGCACAAAAACTTGCACTGTCGCTGCTTGTTTCTAGTAAAATCTATTTTAAATAAGTTTACATTTTAATTGCCGAAACCAATGAAGAACAATTTCCTTCAATTTAGATGTATATAGTTTAGTGTGCAGTATGCAGTAAGATGTTTTTTCCTTCATGACAAAACCCACATAGCAATATACTCAAGGGTGGATGCACACCGGATTCGCTCCGAAGTCTGGTGCATATCTGCCTCATTATTTTTTTGGAAGTTTATAGATTTCAGTTTCTGCAATGTTCTTGGTATGAAAATGTATGGCATTTTTAAAATAATTTATAAATGTTGTCTTAAGATTTTATAATATTGATATATTCACCTGTTTGTTTCTTGTATATATATGACAAACTCCACAGGTCATCGTGTGCTTCGACATACCAGACTCCACCTACTGTACCACAAAAACATGAAAACACAAAGTGATTTTATTTCTCATAATTATATGTTTGCAGCTTACAAAACTGTAAAAATAAATGCTTTACCCATCAAAGCCATGTTTATTTGCATCTGGCTCGTGTTAATTACCCAACACTGCGGACTGTGAATAAACAGTCCCGGAGCTAAACATGAAGTTCACATTCAGCTTAAAGCGAGACGTTGACGTACAGTAGCAGAGAAATCTCAGAGGGCCGGTCATTTAAAATCCCACCTGAGAATACAGTTTCACGCGACACAAAGTTTGTCATCATCCTTCATCAAAAACAAAGTATTAACCTTTAGAAACGACGACGCTGGCGGACATTCCCGAGTTCACTCCGGGCCGCGCTATCTGCCAAAACTCTGCTGAAAATACACACAGGGACCATTTTCTTAACAGCTGGGAGTTCAATTAGCAGCTGATAAGCGAGCAGGGGTTGGACCCTCCAGTTTCCGATTTCTCATGAAAAGGGGAGCAGAGCGGGCCGACTCGGCACCGCGGGCCAAAATAGAAGACTAATGTTCCTCTGTGCACAGCTGCTAAATGACAACAAAGAACATGTCATCGTGATTAATGACTAAGGAAGCTTCTCTTTGTTACCAGGGCAGCACTGTACTATGTTAAAGGCTATTAACGTGAGGAAAAGATGGAGGAATATATATATAAAAGAGAGAGTGGGGGGAATTTTTGTGAAAAATATTATATGGGATAAAAATAGGAAAGATGGAATAGGGGGGATTCCTGGTGCTTCTGCGATGCCACAGATGAACCATTTTTGGTTCTCTAAAACGCCTTTTAGTTAAACAATGACTGGGTCATTCTTCAATTGGGGTGGCAAATGAGAGGCAGAAATTGTAAAATGCTTGTTTGTTTTCTTTTAATAAAATGTATTGTTATGCATTTTAAATTAGTTCAAAATGCTATATCCATTAAAATTGAGCTTAACTCATTCCCCGCCAGCCATTTTTTGAAAAGTTGCCCGCCAGCATTTTTAATGATTTTCACAAAAGTTTCACAAAATGACTTCCAGGAAAATTTTCTTCCATAAATATATGAACAAAAAAATATATCAAACGAAAGAACAGACTCTCTGCTTTTCAAACAAACAAAAAAAACGTTTCATCCTATTTTTTCTCTGCTTATAAACTCTTAAATATGAGTATTTTTTAATGCAAATTTTTTAGCAAAAAGCTGAAATAATTGCATTTTTATAAAGGAATTTTGTTGAAGGTCTACCAAGCCCCTTAGGTGACATTGGAGTAAAAAAATCTAAAGTTTAGCTTCATGTGCTCAGAATTGGGCAGAATTTTTTTTAAACGTTTAGTTTTGCGTGCTCACGTGACTCTATCGCGTGAGCACATGAATCTATCGCATGCACATGTGAAAAAGATAGATTCAAGTGCCCGCGCAATAGTTTAACGTGCCCACGCAAAACTAAACACTAAAGTTTCATGTGCGCACGCGATAGTTTCACATGCGCACGTGAAACTAAACTTTATTTAATTTTTGATCCATGTCTCCTAGGGGCTCCGTAGTGATCAGATTCAGAACGATTATCAAAACATACACAGAGTTTAAAATTAGGAAATAACGTTTCGGCTTCAGTTTTTTCATTAATTCGGTAACTAGTAGATAATCGTGGTATTGCAGATTAACATAAAAATTCATCAGGAACACTTTTTTTTATTGAAATGTTTTCTCTTAATTAATGAGATAATTTGTCAATGGCGGGGAAAGATTTAATAACATTTTTAATTGTAAATAATAATAAAAAACACTGGTGAAACATCCACTTATGTCTGTGGTGTTACCAATATTTTGAGTAAAAAGTAACACCACAGACAGTAACACCACAGACAAATTAGCCTAAATCCAGTCTTTTCTAAAATTGAGGCTGACATCATGATGATTTCAAGATCAAGAGACATTTAAGAAATATTAATAAGTATGCATTCACTGTAAAAAAATTCCGAAGAAATTGCAGCTGGGTTGCTGGTAACTTACCTTAGATTTAAATTTATGTTATTTACTGGCAAGAGTTTGTTCAAAGTTAAATAAATTTGAAATATTAACAAGTCTTTATCTTTACAGAATAAAACTATATAATAACAGCCTCACGCAAAGCATTCTGGGAACCAGAAATCATCATCAACCTTTTTCTGTTTTTTGCTTCAGATTTTGTTTCCCAGAATGTTTTGCTTGATGCTGTTTTTTTAGTTTTACTCTGTAAAGACAAAGACTTGTAAATGTTTAATGTTCATTTAACTTTGAACAAAATGTTGCCAGTAAATAACATGAATTTAAATCTACGGTAAGTTACCGGCAACCCAGCTGCAATATCACTATAATTTCTACGGAATTTTTTACAGTGTTTATCAAAATTTTGATTAAAATATTTAAAATCTGCAAGTTGTAAGTATAACACCACACTAAAGTGCAACACATGAAATTGTCAGAAATTAAACTAACTTTAAGAAAATGAATAAGAAAGAATGCACTCACCATGCACCCCTCAGATCAACCAGCACCTGTAATGACCTTTACACACAGGAAGTAGTTCAAATAGACTTTCCCCTTTTCTTAAAGGGGCGACATCTATTGTTGTAACACCACGAATTTGGGGAACACTACTTTTTTCTTAAATATTACAAAATATATATATTTTAAAATAATTTAATAAATTTTACATGTTAAATAAAATCTGTATTCACAATATAACCACTTCATTTGTGTTAAAAAATTTATATTGTTGCAATTACAATCCATGATACCTCTCTGAGGTATGGTGGGAACATGCATACTGTATTTTGTTACAAATGCAGTCTCTCAAACACAATTAAATATGTATTTTAAAACAAAAAAAATTAATTGTTAATAGTGTACAAATTGTGTTTATCCTACAGACTACTATCATGGAAAGCTTTTATAATTTATTGCTATTTAAAGTATATTTTAACTGTTGTAAAATAGAGGTACACCACTTACCACCACAAATAAAGAATGACCCGACTATGTTTACATGTACACCAATAAAGTGATTATTTACAATAATCAGAGTAAGGACTTAATGGCAGTTAGATGTTTACATGACTTCAGCAAACCTTTTCACTTCTGTTTACATGCAGTTTATATTTTCTGATTATTTGCTAAAAATTGTGGTTATTATTTATAAAGCCCAGTGCACAGCACAAATGATGAACTCACTTATAGGTGTGTTACCCTCCAATGTTTTAATTTATTTATGTTAAATGACAAACACTTTGTTATGGACCTATTTTGTTATTCGGCGTTGAGATGAAGACAGAAATATTATGACAGTGCCTGTAATGGTTTTATACGCTGCTTTCACGTACTTTGCAATTTTTCTGGATGAAGGCAAGGCAGAATTCAGGAATGACTTTCTAATATCAACCTTACTACAAATTTGTGCTTAAGGTGCGTGATAAAACACATGCACCCTTCAGATGTGGTACTATATAGACCCACCTACATTTTTTGTTTCTGACGCCCATGCCGACAAGTTTACATCGTATAGGAATATAAAAAACCCCACCAGCTATAATTCAGCATTGACAAGGAGGGATTTGTTGAAATCTCTTCATATTGGCATTTGCTGTGATAAATGCTGGAGAACGCAGAGTGCAGTACTGGATTGAAAAGTTGGCAACATTCTTTTTTGATTCATTTTTTCATCTCGCCAGCAGTAAATGAAAAAAACTATTTATAGAGGCCATAATATGATGCACTGTCAGGTACAGGTAAGAGTGAGAGAAGCAACTTTTCTCATTGATTTTCATGTCGGCTTAAAACAGAATGACACGGTGACCATGGCAACCAGAGGCAGAAATGTTTTCTCCATCACCTTCATTGATTGAGCTTCACCTGACACAAACATCGTGAGGATCTTTCTGTTTAAAACAGATTCTTTTCTTAGTCTTAAACGTCATTGGTTAATGTTCTTGTTTTTAAACATTAAAGTAACAAGATTGTGTTAAAAACAAAAACATATATATATTTACCAAATGATATAATAGATATAATAAAATGTATTTAATTCAAAATCTTTTCCAGTGTCGGCTAGTGTCTTCTCTTCCGACAAGTGAGTTCGGTGTGTCATGTGTTTTGCACGTCATTCCAAAATATGTGTTTGTTGCATCATGTAAACCATGTGCATCATGCATCTTGTCAAAATAAGTGCCTGCTGTACACATGAGATAAAGCGAGTGTCTGGCGAACGCGCCGAACACATTTTGAAATAATGAACCACACACGTGATGGGCTAAATATATGTTGTGACAAGCTTCGCATTGTGTGCCCTCCAAAATGAAGTCACCGGCCATTACTGATTTTTTCCTTAAAACTAATCTTATTATCTTATACAATATTTGTATTTTTCTTAAGCCATTTTGCCTTTATTTGATAGACAGTAATTAAGAGACGGCAGGATAGTACAGAGAGGGGTATGGGATCGGCAAAGGACCTCAAGCCGGGATTCGAACTCAGGTCACAACGAAGTGCATCGGAGCACTGTCCACTGTTCACAATATTTTGATATTTTTTTACTGGAAAATAATTTGTGTTTATGATATGAATTATTCTCAAACATCCTACATTTTATGTCATTAAATATGCAGAACTTCATATGTATTTATGTCTGCTTACAGGACACATTTTTGAGTATGCGTTGCATACTTGACAAGCATGTCACTTTCACTTCACTAGAAAAAATGTCAAAATATGTACCCCACCTGTCACTGTGGTAGTACCTTTTAAACGGTCCTAATAAAAATTTGTACCTCTGAAGGTACTTTCACATCTGTAGTTGGGATTATTTGGTCCGGACCAAAGGCAAAAACTGATACATTGTTAGCAGTTTTGGTTCCTTTTCACAACACACTGATTGCTTTGGTCTGGACCAGTTGAAATGAACCAAAATGCAGTCTTGTGATAACATCCACATCACTCGTTGGCCACATGTCGATTGGTTAGAATCAATGTGCGGGAAATTCCAACAGAATCTCGAAAGTAAACAAAAGATGAGGAAAATACAGCAGACTTAGCGCCGCTGTTTATATACGTAGTATGGAGAGATGACTGGACGTTCTGATTGTACTCATGATTGGTATATACTACATAATTTGTGGTGAGTGACACGAAAAGCCATTCGTGTTCAATGGCACGAAATAAAGAAGAATGTCGTGCCATGGACATGAATAAATTAATAAAATATTTTGTAATTATAATACGACTTCCCGTGAGATTTCCATGAGATTGTATAAACCACTTTAGGCAAAGTATTCATTTGGCGAATGATGCACGAATGCAGCTTAAAAATAATGTTTTAATGCACTGCAAATGGCGAAGTTGGTCCGCAAGCTGCCAACAGGCTTTCCTTGTTCGTGCTAACTGTCAACAAACACTTTCTCATCCCATAATCCACCATAAAATGACTACAGCAGCTGATATAGTTAAAAAATATGCAGTACTTTTTGCACTCAGGTCCGTTCAAGGTCAGATCGCGTTCTCGCCACAAACAAACCGCTCCAGAGTTTGTATGAAAGCGTACCGAGAGTTCGATTGCTGCATTCTCACCTGCCCAAACAAACCGCATCAAGTGAGCTATTGAACTCTGCCACAATTCAACCGAATTAAATAAGGCAGATGAGAAAGCACCCTGAGATACCTACAGTATATAAACTCTTTAGGTGCAAAGCTGTACGGCCCCAGTGACAGCGCAATATCTCACTCAGTTCTTTCTTCTAGAGAGCAATGAGAAGAAAAAAGTTACATTTGTTATACGGAGGTCTCACGTGTCTCCTCTTGAGTTTCAGAAGAGATCTCAAAACTGCATTCAGATCACAATTTGAATTCACAAAGACCAAGATGCCAGAGGTCTTCAACCTTTTTGTGAGCATGGGCTACCACAATGGATAAAACAATCTGGACGGTTATTTTTTTGATATAGTCGACTCAAAACCTTTTTGCTTTACATGTTTTATCATTGTTTAAAATGTTAACATACATAAAAGAAGTAAAAAATATTTAATAAATTAATATTAAAATTGAGGCTATTAATATAATGTGATTTGGTGGGCAACTCACAAACTCTGTGCGGGCAAACGGGTGCCCACTTGCACCATGTTGGAGACCACTGAGCTATACTTTTCACAGTACTGTAAAGCTTCATACTATTCCTGTCTAATTTCTGTCTTTTTGTATTTCTCCTGAACATTTCACTTACTTCTACTTATACTTCTGAATCTGAAATACTTGACTCTTTCTCTCTTAAGAGGGGTGCTTTTCAGTCATAAAAGAAATAAGTCTTCATTAAGTCCCAACACAACGGACTTCAAGTAAATCTGTCAGTGTTGGTCAAATCAGCTGCATTGTGTTTTTGACACATCATGAAATATCAGACATGTATGTCTTTCTCTTCGTTGTGTATTCAGTCTGGCACGCGTCTGGGTTGCCATTTCTCTATTGTGTTCTGGCAGCTGTGTTGTGGAGGATCAGCCGACCCTGCCCTCAGATCAGACAGCTTCCCTCTGACCGGACCCACCAGGGACATCACTGTTGCCGTGTATTAAGCGAAAGGGAAATGAGAACCTTAGACACCATGTCAAACAGCCCATGAACTGTGGAATAGCCTCTGTACTGATAAGACAACCTTTCAACGTGGGAA
The DNA here is from genome assembly GCF_030506205.2 of Paramisgurnus dabryanus. Taxonomy (NCBI): domain Eukaryota; kingdom Metazoa; phylum Chordata; class Actinopteri; order Cypriniformes; family Cobitidae; genus Paramisgurnus; species Paramisgurnus dabryanus. The sequence continues at coordinate 13,668,698 of NC_133350.1, forward strand.
TCTTGGCGGGATTTTTCATATGACAGACCCGGCTGAACACAGGTTGAACGAGAAAATGGGAGGATCGGCTTAAAATTGGTTCGAGCCTTTCATGACATCTTTAAATCAAAGCAACATAACAGTCTTTTCCAGTTTAAAGTTTGCGATGCATGCACTTCCAAAACAATTAGTTTGTTCAGAAACGCTGTTTTTGTGTCGGCTGCATCTCCTCGGTGGCACATCGATATCAGGATGAAGCCGAGCTGTCAGGATTATTCTGAGAAACACGGCTTGCGTCAGCTGGCACAGCAGAGACAGATGTGAGACTCATCCGTGTGATATCCATCTTGAGCGCCCAGAGCGCCATTCTCCAAATCTCTCACGAAAGCCTTTGAAGCAAGTCTTTGATGTCCCATCATTCTCTAATTACTTGAATTGTCGTGGTTATCATTCATTACACTCGGATGGGCTCGTTGAAATGTCGAGTCTGTAATGGCATCTTGCACCCATGTGGTAAAATAATGGGGTTGGTTGAAGGTTTAAACCCTCGGGATGTTTCATGAGCTTTCACCTTTGCCTTTGTCAAGCAATGCACGACACCCTGAAGCTTACCGGAGGAAATGTCCTGACAGAAACAACATGTTGCAAGTCCCTCCAAAAAACCCTGATAGCCGATTAATCAGACTGATATCTTCCAATACCGCTTGTTTAGTGGCTATATTAACTTGCATTAACTAAATATTTGAAGATGACATTTTCTGAATAATTTCTAACTATTAACTCTTTCCCCGGCATTGACGAGTTATCTTGTCAATTAAGAGAAAACATTTGCATAAAAAACATGTTGAGGTTTTATGTTAATCTGTAATTCAGATTACCCAATTTTTAAAAAAAGGAAGGAATTTTTTACTCATTTAAAACTCCATGTATGTTTTGATAATCACTCTGAATCTGATCTCAAACAAAATTCCTTCACAAAAATGCTATTATTTCAGCTTTTTGCAAAAAAATTATTTTATAAGAAAAATACACATATTTAAGACTTTATAAGCAGAGAAAAAAATATAGATAGAATGAAAAAAAAAATTCCCGTTTTGTTTGTTTGTTTATTGTTAATGCGCTTTTCTTTCATTTGATATATTTGCATGTTTATATATTTAATAAAAAAAAAATCTGGAATGCATTTTGTGAAACTTTTGTGAAAATTATAAAAAAAATGCTGAGAAAATTTTGAACATTAAACTAACATAGTGATGTTTTTTTAATATTTTCTATAGGGGAGAACCGGGGCAAAATTAACACAGCGATTTTCTCCGAGCCCTGATTACATTTACATCCCAGACTATGACAGCATTTAGCACACAAACCCTTGACAGACATAATATGTATTTTCATCATTCATTACCGTCCATTTTATAAGTCTCCACTATGCTTCCTGTAAACAAAAAGTTTTTAACATCAGCCAAACATGTTAAGACATCAGATGTTTTCTGCCAGTCACACAAGCATAAACTGAAGAATATTTGTCAATAATGTACAGTATTGTCTGATTTGTTACCTTTGAATAAACTTGCATCAAAACGCAGAAAAACGAGCGCCTCCAGTGCCTCTAGTGGACACTTCAACCGAAACATGCAGCGATATGTACCAGGAGAAATGTTTGTTAGGTTATGAAGATACATAAATCCAATGAGCCTCTGTAGCAAATCCAAGAACAGATAAACAGCATTATGTAAATAAAGCAAGGAAGACAGAATAAAGGCCAAGGTCTTGTGTGCAGGAAGGCAGTAGCCAGCATCATGTGGCAGATGGGGCAAGGTGATCTCAGCAGCTGTTGCTGGCCCATAAGTTGGTGTTGGAGACGAAACATTCGATTATGGTCTGTTGGGAAGAATAAAGCTGAGATGCAGCATTCATGTTGAGTAATTGTGGAGTACCAGGTGTGAAAGTAAGAATCATCATCTCGTGATTTATTACACGATGTAGAGTGATTATGCAGCTCGCATTATTTGAGTTTGAAAAGCACGCAACTGACAATTTTACAATTTCAAATAATAATCCACACGTTGTGTGTTTTCGGGTCAAAATTGCATTTCGAGGGCTGTGTGCGGGTATAATGAATTTCGAATCGCTTATGAATACGCTGCTCCCGATGGGTTACGCTGGAAATCAATTAAACAGGAACGCTTGTTTGTTCGCAGATTGGTTATCGCCAAATTCTGAAAAGGCCTGTTGGGAATTCTCAATTGTTTCTCTGCCAAACGTTCAGTCGTAATTAAAACAGCCTAGTTGTAATTATTAGGACCTTTCCACTGCTGTATGTCACGCTACAAAAAACAAAGCGGTAAGAACGACCACGGGCGTCTATGATCACGACTCAAATGTTAAAAATGCAAGGGGGAGAAATGCTCTGATGGAGAACAATTGGAGAAATGAAAACTCAGCTGCGGTATGGGTCTTTATAGTATTTCACAACAGTAAACAGCCCAGATGCTTTGTTTTTAGAGGCGTATCTGTGTTTCCAGCTCTTCAGAAAACAGGAACCAAAAAACATCAAAGACTGTACAACAGGTCGTCTACGGACTACAAGTCTAAGCCCCATTGGCGTACTGGACGTAACGACTGGATGTGCATATTTTGAGATGCAAAAAGTCAACAAAACAGCATTGTTAACAATCGACCGAACCACTTTAACAGTGTTCTTGTAGCTAAATTGGGTGTGCATCATACATCCCAAACCAGTCTCACAGAGTTGCGTATAAATAGCACGAAGTGTAAAGATCGTGCAATACATACGCCAAATTCCACTTTAGCGTGCATATGATACGCCAGTCCTTCCCATTCACTTAAACGGCGCATCTTTTGTTGTCGTTGTCAATTTTTTACTAGTTTTTTACCATTTTCGCTTGGGTTTAGCGGTAGAACAACTTTTTGTTATATAAAAATGACATCCTAACCCAAACCCCAATTCTAACCCCAACTCCAAGCGACCATGGCTTAAATATAGACAAAAAATGGAGAAACCTGTATATTAACTCTTTCCCCGCTATTGACGAGATATCTTGTCAATCTGCAATACCGCTATTATCCACCAGGTGGATTATTCCGCAACTTAGTAAAAAAAACGGAAGTATTGCCCTAGGGCAAACAGCTGTATGTCCGTGTATGTTTTAAAGATCGCTCTGCATCTGATCTCTATCAAAAGTCCTTCACAAAAATGGAATTATCTCAGCTTTTTGCTCAAAATTTGCTGTTTTTGATGAAACCAACACATATTTGAGAGGTGATAAAAACAGAACACATGAAGGTAGGATAAAACTGATTTTTTGTTTGAAAGCAGAGGGTCTGTTCTTTTATTTTATATATTATATGTTTATATATTTAAAAAGGAGCATTTTCTGGAGGGCATTAAACTTTTGTGAAAATCATGAAAATGCTGGCGGTGAAAGAGTTAAATAACCACCTTAAGCAAATCTCAAATCTAACCCTAAACTCAAGCAAAAATGGTTATAAAACAGAAAAAATTGAGAAACCAATAAATAAAACGACAAAAAAGAGACGCCATTTAAGTGAACGGGAAAGACTGGCGTATCATATGCACGCCAAAGTGGAATTTGGCACATGTATTGCACAATTTTTACACTTTGTGCTATTTATATGCATCTACGTGACACTGGATAGCACATCCTGAAAAGTGAGTCTGCTGGCTCTTTGATCGCCCCCTGGTGGCTGAATGCAGTACAAATCATAAACCCCGCCCTCTCCATGCAAACAAACGGGACTAATAAATTAAAAAATTAATTACACTTCCCAAAACAAAAAAATTTCCGAAAAATGTTTTTGGTCCTTTAAGGTAGTTTTTTGTCATGCTGATATCATTTCAATTGTTCATTTTTGTGGTAAGTTTCATTTGAGCTAGTAATTGGATTATGATTGACATTTGTGATTGACATTTTGTCTGAGCGGACTCTCAGAGCTTCAAGGGAAGATTGAAGATATAAATTTTCGATTTCTGTGTTATTTCACACCGACAAAATGAGTTGTATTTAACTAACCTTATTTTAGCAAACCAGTCTAATGAGATGTTCAAGGGGCGTGGTTAAATTGGGCGTGCAAGCGGTTGGGGCGGAAGCTTGATATCGCGACTCCGCCTCTGGTCTCCAAGGGCAATTCCTTATGCACATGTCCTGGCTCCAAATAGTTCAGTTCATTATAATGGAAGGTAGCAGGGTCGCATCTTCCATCTTTCTTTTACAGTCTATGAGCTTAATTGGTAGCACTGCGCTGGCTGCACAAAGCTTGTGGTTTTATCCCAAAAATCCTGGCTTTGTTTGTAATTCATTGGTACATGCTATTTCAGCAAATGGTTATTAATGAAAGAAACGGTCAATGGCCTCTACAGTAATTCTTTGCTAATCTTACACCCAGGACACAAGTTGTATAGACAGTTATTGTGGCCATGGTGCAGACAGCAGGCTACGTCTCATTGATAGTGTTATCTTCATTGCAAACGTGCCCTATGTCAGATCTCTGACAAGACCCCACACACAACAGATCTCAGCAGAAGACAGCAATACAGCCGGGCTCTGAGAGCCATGGGTCTTTCTTTAGGACGAGGGTTCATGTGAATGGTTAGGAATGTCAGAAGCTCAGCACGACAATGACAGGGCACCGCATTTCTCTGTGTCTGTATTGACTGGTCTACAGAGAGAAAGAGAGAGAAAGAGAGAGAGAGAGAGAGAGAGAGAGAGAGAGAGAGAGAGAGAGAGAGAGAGAGCGAGAGAGAGATGGACGTGTGGTTTTGCTCTGACAGGGGATATTCATACTGTGAAATCTTCTGGGATTTTCTTTGATGACTCCAGAACTGGGATTGGAGACGGATTGCCATAAATGAGCACACAAGGTCACCGGAAGTTAAAACAGACATGACTTTATCAAATTTATGAATGCAAATGCTGTACGCATGAACATATCTATTCATAAGAAACCACTGGTCTTGTGGGAATATTCAGCGGCATCAACATTTCTGTGCGTATCTCTGAAAGTTTCCGGCATAATATTTCCTTCTTTTCATCTCTCTATAACGGGATAGTTATATGTATCCAAATCCCATCATTAAATTAAATTCACTTAAAATTGAAAATTTGTCATTATTGCCAAAAAGTATGTGTGACCATGGACCACAAAACATATAAGGGTCATAAGGGTAAGATAAAAAAAATAGATTCATCTGAAAGCTGAATAAATAAGCTTCCCTTTCAATACGGTTCACTTCGCATTGCGTCAGTTAGCTGACGCTATGGGGGAAACTCCTGTTTACTCCGTGACTGAAGCCTATTGGTTAACGTCTGTACAAAGTACAGACCAATGACGTTTGAACCCGCGCGCGGGAGGAACGCGTCCCTATATAAGCGCGGTTCAATCGTCAGGAGCTCATTATTTTCTCCTTCAGCGCGAACCTCTCGCTGCTCCGAAGAAAAAGAAGAAGCCTTACCTCGCCGTTGACAAAAGCCCTGCAGCGGAGTCCAGGCCTAGCGTCTTCCCCTGCCGTTTTCCGGCTGAGGACCGAAGATAGCAGAGTCCAGGTCTAGCGTCTTCCCCTGCCGCTTTCCGGCCGAGAACCGAAGATAGCCTTCGCTTGCCGTGGTACGAGCCCTGTGCAGCGGACACGCCTGACGAGGTCTCCCCTGCGGCCGCCCAGTAAGATCAATATTTTTAATATAAAGCTATAAGCTAAAAGAGCAGGCGCTGTTGTAATAGCGTCCAGCACAGCGGCTCGGTGAGCCTCTCTGCTATGAATTTCCTCCGAGCGCGTTACCAGTCTGGCACCTCCCACGCCGGGACCGCGCTTATGCTTTGGTTGTCTTATCCATGTTTCGTGCTCCCCCTGCTGTTCCTCTCTCGCCGGGATGAACACACGGCGAGCCATGAGACTAGATGGATGCATAGACAAGCACACACGGACTAACCCCCCCTGTGTTCTGTCACACCGCAACCGTTCATGCTTACAGAGTCCCTTCGCTCCTCTCAAATTCAGTGGCGAGATCTCTGGCACATATATTAATCCCCCGAGTGCATCGGGTGATACCGTCACGACGCATGGCTGTTCTGTCTGTGTTGCTGCTCCCCTCTGCCGTTCCTCTCTTGTTGAGATGAACAAGCGGGGAACCGTAGACCTGGATAGATGCATACGACAAGCAAGCACGGGCGGTCTGCCCCTGTCTCTGTCATAGCACAGCCACTCGTGCTCCACGCTCGCGGAGTCCCTCGCTCCTTTCCCCACAGTGGTGAGGTCTCTTAACGGCTTAGCTAACACGCGGTATTACGGCTCGCTGCCTCTAAATGCAGCTGTCCAGTGTTCAACGATTACAGAGCTTCATGCCCCTCCCCTCTGGAGCGGCGCGATCTCATTCGTCTGCTCGATAGGGCCGATTCGCCGCTATTGGAGCACCAAGAACACTCATTATAAGAGAGCTTCATGCCCCTCCCCTCCTGGAGCGGCACGATCTCATTCGTCTGCTCGATAAGGCGGACACGCCTCTATTGGAGCGCTAAAACACTTATTATAGAGCTTTACTGGCCTGAGCCGATCTCACTTCAGATAGCTCATTTTTCGTCTGCCTGGTAATTTCTCTCTGGTTTAGACGGAATCAGAGGCAGAACGATTTTGTTTATAATATACTGAGGCCCGAATACCTCCCTTTATTCAGTCCCGTCCTATATCAGTGCGCTGAATATTGGTACATTCTTATATATATACCCGGTTTTTCTGCCCTTTTAATAAACGGCAAAACCGCGGGCCTCACGGCAGACTTCCTCTCTGCGATGGGTTCAGTCTGACATTAAACCACCTAGACATACTGCTCTGCTCCGTGAGCCGTTCGGTCACCGTCACTACTGAGGCTTGTGCACCTGAACGGCTGAGCTCTGGTCTCCGCAGCACAGCTGCATCAACAGAGAACGAAACTGTCTGGGAGAAAAGGGGTTATGTCGCGCCTCGGCTGGACTGCCCTGTAATGTTTTCTGTGTGCTGTTTATCCAAACATACTGTGTAATACTGTCGGCTATGCGACCTCACTATAGTGGCGAACGGTATTTAATTCCTCTAAAAAGAGTAATTTCCGTGCTTACTATACTGTGTATTGACACCAACGGTTGTACGGTGTCTCTAAACACTTTATCGCCTTACTGACAAGCAATCAGTAATACGCACACACGGTCCGCTGTCCATAATTCTATCGACGCTAGCCGAAAAAAACCCCGGTTTGGCCATATACTGTGTATTGACACCCCACGACTGTACGGTGTCTCTAACACCTTTCTGCCAAATTCGCTCGCAGCCCACCTCAGTTTCTCCGCTACGATGCTGATGGCGCAAACGAGCACGGTCTTACGGCTGTTATTCTCTCTTCCTAGAGGAAGGACAGCCTCAGACTTTTGCATGGCTCCAAGCGTTTGAATCGCGCCCTCTCCGGACGGCCACTCAAAGGCTTACAGCCAAGCGGTTTATGACGTTTTTCGGCCATATAGCTGATTTATATTAGCGGATCCGAAGACGCTCACACCTCCGCTCCAATACTCGGAGATATTAAGGGTAATATCAACCTCAAGTGAGCTTGCTACCCGCCACAATAAGTTTCAAAGCTTAAAGCGCGCGCACAGTCAGACGCGCGCGGCATCTCGTTTAAGACGGGCACACGTACCCCTCTAACGAGCCTCAGAAAGCTGAATATCGTGGCATTCTGTTCATAAGTCCACTTCAGTTTGACTAAGCAAAGGTCCCGCCCCGAGCTGACGGCCGGGAAGCTTGCTTAAGTTACACACGGCTGCATGAAGTGCTGTCATTACGAGCTAGCCCAGCATTTGCTGTGGGTTGAACACGCTTTACGACGGCAATCAGCCTTCGGCGCGTGGAACGCCGTTTGTCTCATATAAATCACCTTGTACTGTGAATACGGTACATTAAGAGGATGATTTAGCACTGCAGCACTCTCGACCGTGTTATTGTGATAATGCGGTCGGGCAATCTACGGTGGTTTCATTATTTACCGAACCAGACTGAGATCTCGCCCCCTGAACAAGCTGACGAGTCATCTCCTTTATAAACTCATTGCATCGCTTTATAAGCTATGTTCAATCAGAGTGATACGCATCTCATGCTTAAACTACCAATATTAACCCATTACGATGGGCGTGCGGAGATGGCATCCGTGGGACACGACCTACATTACGTGCCTTATGACACATTGACACAAGCTGCTAGGACCCCTTTCACGAGGCGTCCTTATGCAAAGTCTGATCCATTCTGTCTAGTGACATTTGAAAGTCAAAACCCCCCGCGAATCGCCGGTGGAACACTTTTCTCCTCACTACAGAGGCACGGCGGCTCTCTCCCCTACCTATATCTATGTGGCCGTGATAACAGCGAACCACGCTTTTACGACCGACCATTCATTTAATTCACAAGCCTGTCATCTCTCAGATGCGGACGGCGGCGGTAACAGCGAACCATGCTTTTACGGCTGGCCATTCACTTTATTCATAAGCCTGTCATTTCTCAGATGCGGACGGTGCCCGAGGCACAGCGCTCTGGAACTGTCCAAGGTCCTGTATGACACATACGTCTGACGTACATCAGACGATCAGCTGTTTATCTGCGTCACAGATCACTCACTAGAGCACCTGTCAATACAGGCTATTTATGGATCGTTGACGTTATCACCTCCCGTGACAATTATGCTCACTTGTCTTAGAGCATGGGCATGGTCTTAGAGGTTTCTCATTTGACAATTGTGACACGGCCGGCTGGTCCCCGCCGTCCACGTTGTCAGTTTACAGCTTCGACATCCCTGCTTCGCGCACTACTGAGGTTTGTTGCATTAGAGGTGCGCCCATTAGCTCACCTGTATGCACGATATGGTTTTTAATTATATGCGTCCACCGTGCGCTTAGAGAAGCTCACATGTACACGCTATAACATTTTGGTATACAATAAGATGCGCTTGGGAAAGCTCACCTGTATACACAGCTGTGTTATGCTTTGTGACACATACATTGTTGTTCATCTGTGTACGTTCACGGTGCGTTGGGTGCCCACCGTTACGTTCATCAATCATATCTTTACACATTCACGGCGCGTTGTGTGCACTGATTTATCTATACGCATTCACGGTGCACTGAAGAGTTCACCCGTGTGCGCACAATTTATTATCAGAACACATGACGGCGCGCTCGAGAATCTTGCCGGCCTGTGCATTATAACACTCTGATTCATCTATATGCATTCACGATGTATTCAAGTGTTCACCTGTGCCCGTGCAATTTATAGTCAATACACATTTACGGCGCGCTTGGAAAGCTCACCGATCTGTGCACTATAATACTACCTATATGCATCCCGATGCGCTCGAGGGTGCACCGGGGTTCACACTATTGTGGTATCTGTATAATCCCACGCTACGAACCGTTCTGCCGCATATTATAGTCAGATCGGCCGTTCGTGAGCTTCGCAGATCACTCACTACGTATGTCTGTTGCTAACAGTGGTTATTTAGATGGATCGTTGAAACCATCGCACTGGCTCACGCCCCTCTATGAGCTATGTCCTATATAGAGCCCACTCTGTGCGAGTTTGGCTTCTTCATGAACTTGGTCTACAGGGGTATCTATATCTATATTTAATATCTGCTACGCGGCCGGCTGGTCTTCGCCGTCTACGTTGTCAGATTGTACAGCTTAGACGTCCCTGCCCTACGAGCGCAGGTTCTCTCGGCTCAATCATGCACGCTCATGCGTTTTATGTGTACACCACGGTGCGCTCAGCGAGCTCACCAACGTGACTCTGAATTTACTTATCTCGCACAGCCGCGGCGCGTACCTCGCCGTCTTGTGCTATGTTATGTGCCCCCGGTGCGTTTAAAACCCCACCGTGTGCGCGTCAACAATTTATATGGTGCTTACTCATTTGCTTTTAAAGCTGTGAATATGCCGGATATAGGGCCACACGCAGTGTCTCTCCGGTAAGGCACTTCAGTACGTTGTGTATGCACGGCGTGATGGGATTACGTTCCCCCATAGCGTCAGCTAACTGACGCAATGCGAAGTGAACCGTATTGAAAGGGAACGCTTAGGTTACTCACGTAACCCCGGTTCCCTGAAATAACGGGAACGAAGCATTGCGTCTCTTGCCGTGCTACAAACGTCTACGCAGCGAGTGTTATTCGGCTGCGCGCTTCAGTCGAATAATAATGAGCTCCTGACGATTGAACCGCGCTTATATAGGGACGCGTTCCTCCCGCGCGCGGGTTCAAACGTCATTGGTCTGTACTTTGTACAGACGTTAACCAATAGGCTTCAGTCACGGAGTAAACAGGAGTTTCCCCCATAGCGTCAGCTAACTGACGCAATGCTTCGTTCCCGTTATTTCAGGGAACCGGGGTTACGTGAGTAACCTAAGCGTTTCCATTGATTTTTAGGATAGATACAACTATTTGAAAATCTGGAATCTGAGGGTGCAAAAGATCAATATATTGAGAAAATTGCCTTTAAAAAAGAGCACTTATTTCATTGTTAAAAAACTATGTAATTTTGAGTATGTGGTATAATATAATGTGTTTGCGTGGTTTATGGTTAAAAAAAAACACATTTTCCACATACTGTAAATTTTTGTAGCTCCAGATTTCTGATTCCTGAAACGCACGGATTTGAAAAGCTCTGTGTCCCTGATTGACCAGCTAATTTGTACGTTGTGATTGGCCTGAATACATCTGACGTCAGCAGGAAATGTGACACTCCTTACCATGTTTGAAAGATTCGCTCACAATGCAATGCTAACAGGAGTTAACTTACAAGTTGAGTCCGAAGCGATAGGAATTATGTTAATGTTGGTCTTGTCTACATCACCAATCCCAGGAAGTAAACTGTTGCATACAATCCGTGTGTTTGTTGTAGTCCAAGAAAATTTTTGATTTTTGTTGGAGACGATAACTTGAGTAATCGTTTACTTTGGGGTTTGTACCTTTTGCATATCGTTAATATGTACTAATGCAAACTTACACACCAAAGGAAATGTAAAAGCGTGAATCGGATCATTGGTGCTCTTCGTTTTCCATATGAAAGTGATAGTTCACCCAAAAAATAAAATTTCTGTCATCATTTACTCACTCTCATGTTGTTACAAACCTGTATAAATTTTGTTGTTCTGATCAACATAAAGGAAGATATTTTAAGAAATGTTTGTAACCAAACCGTTCGTAGAAACCCATTTACTTCCACAGTATTATTTTTCCCTTACTATGGGGTCACGAAGACCTTAGCAACACATATTACTAATAATAAATACATTTTTATATATTTATGGTAGAAAATGTATTTATGGAACATGATATTTACTTAAAATAATGATTTTTGGGATATAAATATATTTTTATAATTTTGACCCATGCAATGTATTGTTTGCTATTACCCGTGCTACTTATGACTGGTTTTGTGTTCCAAAAAATATTATTATAATATTACCTCTACATATTTTTTGAATAAGTGCCTTTTTAGATACAATGTAAAAACTGTTTGTAACTTTAACAAAATAATAAATGTAAAAATGCTTCAGTAATAACATGTTAATTGGTTAACTCTAAAAAAGCGTAAAATATACAGTTAAAACCTGTGAAAGATTTAACAAAACATTACATTTAATTTTACGGTAAAATAAAGTAAAATGTACAGTAAAAGGTGTGAATAACCTTATGTATTTCATGCTGAAAATCTCATATTCAACAGGATTATATACAGTATGTAATTTTATGACAAAATATTTTTACAATTATGGTTTTAATGTGTTAAATACGGAGCCCCTAAGGGGACATGGAGTGAAACTATCGCATGCTCACGTGAAACTTTCGCGTGTGCATGATAAACTATCGCATTTAGTTTTGCGTGCTCACATGAAACTTTTGTGCGTGCACGTGAAACTTTCGCTTTCAAAGTTTCACGTCCGTGCGCGAAAGTTTCACGTGAGCACGCAAAACTAAACTTAAAAAATGAATTCTGCACATGAAAGTTTCACATGAGCACATGAAACAAAACTTTAGATTTTTTTTACTCCAATGTCACCTTAGGGGCTCGGTAGTTAAAAATACAAGTCACCGTAAAAATGTATAGTGAAAAACAGTATGGCCACTTGTGATAAACGAATTCAGCACGTGGCCGGGCATTTTACCACCTGTGCTATAGAGGTTAGTTGTATGTTATAATGTTCAAAGTGGAGTATTATGTACAAATTGTGAGTTATAAATAATTGTGAAGTTTGCGTTAGCAGTGCAAAAGGTAATAGGTTCAAACATCGGGAAAAACATATACTGATAAAATCTATAGCTTGTAATGCATTGTAAGTTGCTTTGGAAAAAAGTGCCTGCTGTAATTTAAAATGTAAAATGGCAGATTTTTACAAAATAACTATTTGAAGAATAGTTTTCTTCATTTTTTATACATACCAATATTTATATTGACTATGTGCAAGCGCTACAAAGGCAAATGAAATGAAAACCACCATATTAACACTATTAAAGAAGTCAATACAATCCTTGAGCTATAAACAAGTCGTCTAAAGCCATATGAGAGCTTTGTGTGAGGAAAAAAATCATTATTCACCGCTAATCTTCTTCTGTTTTGTCCTTTTTGTCATCTGACAGAAGTTAAAGTGAAATAATGTTTTTATATAGGTATGATGTATTCCTTTAAGGTGATGAATAACCTGTTAATGACTCTGCAGTCTTATTTTGAATCCATACGTGACGGTCTGTGATGTTTCATAAACCTGGAGGCATGTGACGCTCCGCAAGATTATTTAAAGTGTTTCAGTGTCATTCTCAACAGTTCGTTAGTTCAAATTGCATAACTATGTTAATGAGTAAATGTCTTTAGTGCTGTAATTACACTATAGGGATTTTTCAGATAAAAAGAATTATGTAAAAGCCAAAGCGCGGAAGTTTAACATCTGTTAGATGAAATAATTAACCCACCGGCTCTATATCCCTGTCGATGTGTCATCTGAACCTTGGGGGAAATGAAGAAAGGTTCGGCGTCAACCACTGCGGATCCACACGGCGCCGTCTTCTCTTCATAATCTTGTTTGTGTTGTCTTCTCATAGCCAGAAGCCAAAAGTTTGTGCTTCTGTCGAAGAGGACGATGTTTTTAAGTCGATGACATTCAATTTGGAGGGAAACTGTGCTTTTGTTCTATGTTATTTGTTTTCTTGAGGGCAATGCTTTTTTCCACTTCATGAATTAAAAGGCAGGTCTTTAAATGAAATCTTTTCTTCCACCACAGATTGAGAATCTTAAGAACTGACCCTCGGGTGGGGAAATAAGTTTGCATGCTGGCTGGGTTTTGCTTAGACACGACTGACAAGATCAACATGAGACTTAGAGTCTGCAGTAAACATTTAACATCACAATAAAGTTTTTTTGCACAAACTGGAGACCAGAAAAACAAAATACATGTGGGATCACTTTAACAGATGCCTCATCTGATGACTGTTAACACACAGATTTTGCAAATCTGTAGGAAAAAATGACAGCAAATCTGAACAATAAAATGCAATTATGTAATGCACACATTAGTTAGGGAAAATATATTATCAACTAATGAAAAGAAGATCAATTAAGAAGAAATTCAAAGAAGAAATACCACTCCACAAACAATGCATTTCTTACTTTTTAGCATAAATGTCTTATTTTATATTTCCTTAAGAAGTAAAATTACTTAAGAGATTAAGTGTTGTTTTCTGAAGAAAAATAAATAAATTAAGCAAATACATTTTTTAATATACAGAGGTAAAACTTAACTCAAGTTTTTTACCCCATAGATAATATTTTTTTAAGAAAAAAGGCTTCACATCTTAGGTAATTTTGCTTCTCAAGTAAATATTTCTGGATTTAAAAACATTTAAATATGTGTACTTAAAAAAAGAGAAAAAAACGAAGAAATTACATTTTGCATGAACCGATCTGGGGTGCGTTTCTCAAACGAACCAACATAGTACGATGCATAGTTGGAGAAACGAACTACCTTGTCACGACTGTTTCCCGAAAGCATAGTAACTTTGTCGCACATTCATCATTTGAACCATGTTTGTTTAACAACATAGTTGATGATGTCACGTGGGAGGTGAAGTACTAAATAATCTGTGCGAATCGATTTAATGTCAGATTATTGCTGTAAATAACATATATTGCATTGGAAGACTGATTTTGTTATCGTGATTTAGTTATCTGTTGTTTATTTTCAAGATATTTAATTCACGTGCAAGTTCCCTCTTACGTCTCTCCTCCCAAGGATTTCCCAGGGTCTTAAAACTCGTAGTTCTGCGCACATGCGCAGTTTCAAATGCAGCGCTTTAATTCTGTTTACAAACTTAAAGACGTAAAATAAATTTTTTATATATTTAGAATGATGGATATACATTGTACTACTTTTTTTTGCTTATTTTGTTCAAAAGCATGATCAACGTAAGTTTACATATTATAATAACAAGGAACGATGCTTCTAACCACAGGTGAAAAGCTGTTGTTCAAACCACACAAGTTTGCAATCCAACTTGCGAATGTTCATTTGAACTATGGTTTCGGGAAACACCAAATCGTTGAACTTTGTCAGTAACGACAAAACTTACGACAGTAGTTGGCTAATGATGCTTTCGAGAAACGCACCCCTGTTAAGATAGAAACCAAAGACCTGGAAAATATTTAAAAAATGTACAATGAATCGTACCGAGCCCCTAAGGTGACATTGGAGTAAAAAAAATCTAAAGTTTAGTTTCATGTGCTCACGTGAAAATTTCATGTGCTCACACAAAACCACCTTGTGCCGAATTTGTGTTAAAAGTTTAGTTTCGTGTGCTCACTAAACGCTTTTTTACGTGCACACGTGAATCTAAACTTTATTTAATTTTTGCTCCATTTCCCCTTAGGGGCTCCATAGAGTCACAATCCAAAATTGACATTTTTTCTGTTTCCTAAACTATGCAAACTTTCAAAGTAGTTTTAATTTTACAGATGAGCCATTTTTAAATATACAGGTATGTAAAAAATATATTTTGCATGATGCATCGGCACCATTAAAATCTGAGCTCTTAATCTTCACTTTACATCTTTAATGTCTGTCACATTGTATTTTGTTTCTTTGGTTTTAGCTCATTTGGATATAACCCAAGGGCTATGAAAGTAATTATCAGCAATGATGAAGTCATCTTAGTCCATAAACTCTGAGAGATTCTGTATGAATTAATTGGTTTGTACAGCAATGATACTGCGGTACTCACGGGATCCAGTTTGCACAAAGCAAACCCATCATCGTAGCGCTCTTCATATAAAGCCTATAAGCATTTTAGATGCAGTATCAGTAACGAATCGAGTTCAGATTTCGGTCATTTGGCAGCTGATGGACTGCTGGATTTGTTTCAGAATAATAATTGGCCGGGAAAAGCTTGGAGGTGATGAAAAATTGCAGAAGGGAAAATATCAAGTCAGGCATTTTTTTTAAGGCCTGTTTTCACAGAAAAAGTAAAAAAAACTTTCTGCAAACTCTACATATCAAACTTTTATGTTCAGTGTTTAATATGCATCGGATCTGATAAACACATAATGTATTGCTTATATATTATTTCTGTCTATTTTATCTATTACTTTCCACATTACATCTCATGCATGGACTTTAAAGGTGCACTCTTATTTTTTATAATGTTAAAAACTTTTCTCTATGTGCAATAAAGGTGCATAAACAATAGCAAACAATGTAAGTTGGCTTTAATACTCAGGGTTAAGGGTCTGTGAAGATCACTGAAGTAAGTGAATCTGAATCAATAATGTGAGCAACAAATGTTCAGGTAAGTCCAGTGTGGTCCTGAACTTTACCTCCGGTGAGAAGACAGATATGCTTTTTCTTCTCGCATCTCTGTGAGTCACAACAGCTTTTGCTCTCCTCTGCTCCCATCCATTTTTCAGGTCCGACAGAGCCGGCGTGAGGAGGTCTGTGATGGACAGCCGGCGGCATAGGACCCAACATCACCCGCTCGTGTTCTCCTGAAGCCAGCACAAGGAAGATAATTGACAGCAGGGTCTTTTTATTTTTTACCCTGCTTCTTGCAGCTTGGAAAGACATCCACTGGTGGAATAAAAGTGTGCCTATCGAAATCCCCACAGAGGCCGCTTGTTATCTACTAACAAGATATCTTTACTGTGGATTGAGTGGCGGGGGGGAGGAATGGGGAGCGCTCAGAAACATTAAGATGTCTCTGCACCGTGAGCTCAGCCTGGGCTCCGACTGTCTGCTATGAAGAGATTTACGCTTCGATGCATAACTTACTCATCTGACAGATGGGTGAATGGAAGCTGGTGAGATTTTATTATCGTGTCTGAACTGTAATTAAAGTCTAAATTGCGCGACTCTATTACAAGCAGAACATCGCATGTGAAATACAATTCAATTATTGTTCTGTAATTCAGTATCTGGTTATGGCTGACTAAAAGTCAAAATCACCTCGCTAATATAGATCAATAATGAAGATATACTTCGGTAAGAGGAAAATGAAAACTTACTTTTAAATACAAATCCAGTGGTATAAAAATGTATATGAATATCATTAGCTTGTATAAATATATTGCAGATATGCCCCAAAATGTAAAAAAAAACACCATTCATTATCTTTCAAAACAAAATTTCTTCTTTAGGTAAATTCGTATTAAGTTTGGCACTAAATACTACTTGTAATTTGACGTAACAATTAATTTAAACTTTCTGAATTAATGAGTAGTTGCTATACATTTTATTTTAAATATATTTTAAAATTTTAAATAAATTGTATGTATTTAAAAAAATAAAGTTTAACTATTTTAAGTTATTTCAACATAATTTTTTATAATTTATAGCAACTCCTTACTAGTCAAGAAAGTTTCAATTGATTGTTATTTCAAATTGATTCAACTTAAAAATGTAAGTGCAACAAGGATTTTTTTACAGTGTAACTTGGCTTTGCAAGTCAATTCGACATACCATTTTAAGTTTTGACTTGTGATAAATTGGCATAACTTATAAAAACGAGTTGAAAATTTTTAACTTGTAATTTTATGTTACTTTAACTTAACAAATGACGTTGATTTGACATTTTTACAGTTTACCATTAGCCTGACGTTGTCATACTCAATTCTAGTCCGAATTTGAGTCTGATACCGCTCCATTGGGCTATGATTATGAGGCGTGTCTCAACAAAAAAATGCCTCTGCACTCAATTGGATAGACCTATGACCAATCAGAGCAACGGAGTGTGACGTATGTTGAAATTATGTCTTTTGCAGCCTGACCGAACTGCTAGTTATTTCGCTTCAATTACACTGACATTGTGATTATACTAAGTCTGAGTTAGCAAACGTACATCAACACCTACTATGTTTACAACATTTCATTTATATCACAACATTAGGTATTTACTAAGTCATACAGTAAGACTCTCTCTTACCATTTGTACATTAGGTGAACTTCATCCACGACGATACCCATTACCATTACTTTGCTTGAAAAATATCAGAGCCTAGCATGTCCCTCCACTTCTTATTCAGCAGCCACGATTCCGGGGTTCCGAAAAGAAGCTGGCAACGACCGCTAATTATATCAATCTGGTCGTGCACGCCGAGTTACATCGCCGTGATACCCATTTCAGTTGCTTCTTAACTTGGTCCTCCATAAGTTCGACCAACTTTTGCCAAATCCCGTAGGAAGGACGGCAAAAACATCTTTCCGATCAACAAATGCCTTGATCGCGTTTCTGTGTTCCTCTTTTAAAATCCATGGCAGAATCCACACATCTGAATTCTACAGCGGCAGTCATTTCGTTGTAAATAGATTCAACACATGCGCTCTTTGGTGACATGGTTGATTACGTTACTGTTGATCATCTGTCCATCATCGTATAAAGCCCGCCCTGACAATTTGATTGGTCGACCAGCTTTGGGTCTCGCATAGTAGCTCCTCAACGGAGAAACCCCAGACCAATCTTCCCGTCCTCAAAATGTTGTGGGCGGGGCTAAGATCCGCTGGCACCCAGTCTAGTTTACCATTGCAAAAACAACAGGGATTAGACTAGTCCTAGACTAAAATAAAAGTAAGAGCTGTCCAAACTGAAAACCACTTGTCTTAAAATACTTCAGTGCCCTTCATGTTTTGGTAAGGCATGTTAAACTAGTTATATATTCTAATTAAACTAAGGCCTATTCCTTGCTTAAAATAATCCCTGTCCGGGAAACCACCTCTATGTGTGTTCCCTGGGATTTAACCCATGACATTGGCTTTGCATTGCTGATCAATTAAGATACAGAAACGTAATAAATGCAGGCAAAAATAAATAATTTCCCTAAAAAAGTATGAACTGGCTTGATGTACATCAAAAGTCATCTGAATACATAAAAGATTAGTGTAGGGAAATGAAAATCCCATACAACATAATGCTTGTCAATAAAAAAAAGCAAATAAGACAGACAGGGTAAACAAAGTGTCTGGAATAAGAAATGAGCTGCTTATTCAGAGACTGTAAAGTTTTCCCGTATTAACCAGGGAAGCCACATGGTTACGAAGGGTGTGAAATCTATTTTTAAAGATGTGTGGGCAGAGATATCTCGCTTTTAATTAAACCTGAGAGTCCTCTTGTCCTGTTATTAACTTAGTTACATATAAACCACCCTATAAAGTTAGGATGAGACACACGTACTGGAGCAGAACAAGAACATGATTAGGGGGGGCGTGCACACCAATGCTTTTTCGCCCACGGCCCGCGCATGATTTCAATTGTTTTCAATGGAAGCTCGCTGTTTTTCAGATAAGCCAGCAGCTAGCATTTTTTCTGCATTCAGCGCTAAGTGCAAGAGTTGAAAGAGATTCAACTTTGGGTGAAAAGCTCCGCTCGTCAATGTCAGTTCTCACACGGCCGTCCAATCTCAGTGGAGGAGGGGCGGGACAAGTAGCACAACAACCAACCGGCTCACAGCTCAAGTATCACAGCTACTAAAGCGCTCAGCTGACGATCAGCGATCAGCTGAAAAAACAGCTGGCATTCGGTGTCCTCCAGGCGTTTCAGGCACGTAAAAAAGCTTTGGTGTGTCCTGCCCCTTAGCGTTTCTGAGGAAATAAGGAGACAACATCTTATGTAGTTAATGCAATCAATCATACGCTGGATATCTAGCAATCATAAACTCTAAATAATACAGCAGTCAGTCCAGTTTAACACAGTTACATTCACACACAGTTTGGTTATTAATGAGAGTGACAATTGCGTTCTTTAACCAAAGTGACTACCTTTAATCTTTCAGGATTAAGGAGCCGTTTACACAATATCGCAAATGGGAATGTTTTATGCGGTTTGGTTGTTTGTTTACGCAACTGCGTTTTGGGGTCCTGAAAATGCTAACTTTTCAAGAAGAGTTTCAAAATGCATGTTTTTGAAAATGCAACCTTGTCGTCTCCATGTAAATTTCAAAAATGTTAACCTGTGATAACAGTGATGCCATTCATATGGCATTAAAGGGCAGGTCTAACAGTATTTTATGCATTATGTCTAATTAACACAGTTAAAGAGCTCATGCTAATCATTTGACTCGCAGGCGGTACGTAAAACTGCATCAAATGTTTTGTTGGCGATCAGCACATCAGTGTATATAATGTAAACGACACAAACATGTAGTGAATTGTAAGTTATCCAGAGTTAGTGGGATAATGTTTGTGTGTGTTGCTTGCTCGTGACTCGGCGTGCCCCCATATGAAGTCGTACAAACCCTTCACCATAATTTTTTGGAATTACTTATAACAAGTCGACAAAATTATGTTTTTGCCGTATAACATCAGTTAATGCAAACGCCGTCATTACACAATGGTTTTTTGGTCGACATTTAGAAAATAATGCTATAGTTTGGACAAATCAAAGCAACTGACTATGTGAATACAACCAAAGTCAAAACTTGGCCATATACATGATGCTCAAACATTTGTATTAACAACCACAAAATTGTTTAAGTAATAACCATAATAGATCATCATCACTTTTGTAAGTCATTATAAAAGCGTCTGTTGAATGTCTAATTGTGTTGTATTGTTAATGTCATAAGCAAAAAAGTAAATTAGCATTGACATAGATTTGTTTATGCTCAGTGGACTCTCTATAGACTGTAACCTGATAAGACACAGGGCTAATGGAAGAAACTAAGATGCTGACCGTAACCAAATATATGAATGACACATACCTTCATTCCCGCTTTTTTTTCTTGCATCTCAGTGGAGCCGTCAGCATCTTAAAGAGATTGACACGACAGCATTAACAATCAATGGTTCAGCCCTGTGCACACCGCACTGATTTATGTAAATGTGTTTTTGTGATTCAAAAAAATTATTAAAAATAAATTTGTCTATAGACTGTGGCTATCATTCATTATGCACTCAAAACCGGGTTGACAACCGAATTTAGCTGCAGTGTGAATGTGGCCTTTGATCTCCATCTACAAAATTTTGTTGACATTGATGTATCTGTTGGTTCTTCTTCATGCATAATTTTGTAAACAGCCTGCATTAGAGAAGGATTTAGTTTTGTGCTATTTTTCGCCTCGTGCTTCAGTAATCCAGTATACGTGAACCTTAACCAATAGGTTGTTCGCTTGCAAGCTGAATGGAGTAGTCAAGCATTCTTTTTATAGTTTACTCCTTCCTCTGCCGTCCTCAACCCTGTACATTTCTCTTGCAATCTTTCTAACAAGGTGTAGCACAAATAGCCGTGCTGAGAGTACAGAAGAAAATCCCAGCGGGATCTGACAAATCCCAGCAGACCGGCCGAAGCTCCGGAAGATGAACGCGTGCAGGCTCTATGGAAGATGTACGTCCTTATCATTAAATCATAGTCAGCACCTAATCATGACAAAGATAAGATAAATATCTTAGATTCTTCTTTTGTGGAACACAGCAATACTCACTTATTTTTCTTATTTCATTCACTCATACGAGTTCATTTTACTTTCTTCTGGATTGCAGTGGTATCACGGTGCAATGATGGTATTTCCATATACAGTATACCACGGTAGTGTATGCTTACCACATTTACACACCGCGGTATTTAGATTTACTGTGGCAAATATGCACGGCATTACTGCATTGCCCAAGAAACATTTATTACCAAGGTAAATAACCCAAAATATATGATTACTATTCTGACCTATCTAATTATCATACTGGTTGATACAGCTAACAATATGTTAAAAATGTTATGGGTTGTACCGGTACTCGATATATGTGTCAATGTTTTTGTTTGTGCTCTAGATTTATTTAAAACGTTTTTTGCCCCAATTAGACAAGCATGATTTGAATAAGACATTCAAAATATTCAGTGCACAGAAGAAAGCAAATCTTTTTAATAAATGATGCATGACAATGCTACTTGAGTTGATTAAATTGTTTTGTTTTTTGTAAACCAAACCATCCACAGGTTGTCCATTATTTTTGGGGACTAATTCATTCTCCACTCCTAAACCTTTCCAAACTAGCGTTACTCAGTGTCGCCATATTGATAATAATAATTAGACAATATTTCATAATTTCCCATTCTGTACTTTTATGATTAGCGCAGTGTTCTTAATAACATCTTAAACTCGATATATTACCAAGTCCTATGTAATCAGGACACTTTCTAACTGCATAACCATCTGAGCCGATGCATTGTTGAATGCAGACTAATCTCATGTAAAGTCGTGGTATAGTCACAAAAATTTAGATTAATTTATTTGTGAAAAATGATATTCAAGCCAAAAATATCAAATTTAAGTGATTTTGTGTATAAAACAAGCAAAAAAATCTGCCAATGGGGTAGGCAAAAAAATCTTTTGAAAAATTTGCTTACCCCATTGTCAGATTATTTAGCTTGTTTTATACACAAAATAACTTAAATTTGATATTTTTGGTCTAAAAACTAGACTTATTTTCTTGGTTCGTTTAGCTCATCAAGAAAAAGCATCTTAATTTAAAAAATTTTACACTGTAAAAAAATTCCGTAGAAATTGCAGCTGGGTTGCCGGTAACTTACCGTAGATTTAAATTTATGTTTTTACTGGCAACATTTTGTTCAATGTTGAATGAACATTAAACATTTACAAGTCTTTGTCTTTACAGAGTAAAACTAAAAAAACAGCATCAAGCTAAACATTCTGGGAAACAAAATTTGTAGCAAAAAACAGAAAAAGGTTGATGATGATTTCTGGTTCCCAGAATGCTTTGCATGAGGCTTTTATTGTATAGTTTTATTCTGTAAAGATAAAGACTTGTTAATATTTCAAATTTATTTAACTTTGAACAAACTCTTGCCAGTAAATAACATAAATTTAAATCTACGGTAAATTACCGACAACCCAGCTGCAATAACATTGTAATTTCTACGGAAATTTTTTTACACTGTATTTTTACTAAAAACAAGACAAGAATACTAAAAACATTTTTTCTTGAAAATCATTTTTTGCAGTGTTGTTGCTTGGTGTTGGGGTTAGAATCACTTTCTGTGACATTTTTAGACATCCAAAACCCAAACTAACCCCAACTCCAGGCGAGAAAAGTTTTAAAAGTAGAAGAAAAACATGCAGAAACCAATAGATAAAAGTCCTAACCCAAATTTAACCCCAACCCCAAAGCAACAATGATTTAAAAATAAGAAGAAAAAAAAGAGAAAACAATACATAAAATTACACGACCACGGACATGAAAAACTATTTATAAAAAATTTGTGCTGAGTGACACGAAAAAGACATTCGTGCTCAAGGCACAAAAAAGCAGAATTTCGTTAGCCTGGTTAGCCAGACCTACATCAAGATGTAAGGTCTGGCAACTCTTCACACAAACGGCTCAATGCAAGGGGCGGGATATAAGGTTGTCCCTCAAAATGCCTCTGCACGCAATAGGATAGCGCTATGAACAAACAGAGCAACGAAGAAGGTGACGTAGTTACCGTAACCAGTCGGCAAAACTCCAAACACATCTTTCTTGCTTAAAATGGACTTCAGTAGGGTTTATTTGCTCTTCTCTCAAAGAAAAACATAAGTCTAAGTCCTCCAGAGTCGCGGCCAAAGCCGCTTCAGAAGAAAGCTGTTCGCCAGCAGCAGCAGCCATTCTTTGTTTTCAAGTAGGAACCGTTGCAGCTCTGTCGTCATCATGTTAAGCCCGCCCCACAGACGCGATGTAATTGGCCTGACCAAATTTTGGTTTTTGGAGCTGTTAAGTGTATTGTGAGTGCCTAGACTAAACCCTGGCAGCAAATATATTTTGCGGCCGCTAGGGTGCGTCTAGATTTCTAGGCTAGAATTTCGTGCCATGGACACAAAAAAATTAATAACATTTTTCGTCACTATAACACAACTTTTGTGAGATCATGTTGGTTAAATGGGTGCCAATTCTGCTCACACACAATGCACTTTACGTATTACATAAATTATAGGTTACTTAGGGTCGGGATAAACATGAAGTGAAGGACTACAGAAGCAACAAAAGACAGTTATTGGTCTGCATGCATGTCTGCCAAAAGTGAGACAAATTAGATCTCATTAACAACTAAGTTATTTCTCCTAGACGGAGGACATAGAGAAAAATCACACGAAAATATATTCTGTTTTAAAGACTAACACGTTTATCTTTAAATAAATGTGCACAGACAAATTATGTACAAGAATGTCATTTTCTATGTTATAGACATTCCAGGACATCAGCTGTACAGGCGATATATACTGTATGTCTATCTGTGTGCGTGCTTCTCCTGAAAAGTAGATCAGCACATCAGTCTGGTAAAATAAGTCTGTGTAGCAGAAGTGGAACAAGAGTGTGTGTGTGTGCGTGTGACATGAGAGCAGAGCCTTACCGTTGTAAGTCAAGGCTTTCGTGACTTGCCCAGAAGCCCCCTGCTGCGATGGAGAACGCGTGCTCCATTCAACAGCATTAATAAAGGATGAGCACCAGGCTCGGATGGGGACCGGGGGCACATTGATGGAAAATTGCCTCTTAAGTGCTTCACGAGCACAGGCTTAAGTGCCCTGCTAGATCTGTGTTACAACCCGTGCAAACTTTGACGGCTCATCCATTCGCCCAACAATCAAAACAATAGTAAACCTCAACACTCCCCCCCCCCCCCACTTTAGATAGAAAACACCAGTTATGAAGACATCATTTTAAGTATTTTGATTATGTGAAATAACTACAATAGCAATAAAAATGTATTCATTTTTTTTTTTGACTTTGCGGCATATTGAATATGAGCTGAGCTTTCTATAATCATATCATCATTTTCATATCATCCACCTTTATCCAATCTTTCACCTGCACCCTTTAAGGGCCGTTCACATTATAACAATATATGTAATGTTAACTATAATGGTAACTAAATAAGATTCCATACCACCGGATGATAACCTTATGCTTATTCATTAGCAATACTCATGCAAATCATTTACCTTCAATGGTATAAATAAAAATGTTTGTAATTGTTTACATGTCATTTAATGTATAAATATGCTACTGTTGTTGCATTTATGTAATGGACCCCAGTGCCATTTCAAACTGGCGTGCACTTTAGTTTATTGTTTATTAGTCGAGAAAAGAAATCGCCCAGCAAGTGATCCCAAGGATATTGTTCCTTGTATCTTTATCGTTATAGTTGTGGTGTGAATGCCGCTATTCTCTAAAATACTTAACGATTTTTAAAAACTAAATTTTTATAGTTTTATATCATTATGCAACACAATCTCAAGACAAGTCGTGGTATAGACGGTTTCATCAGAGGCACGTGCGCAGACGCGATACACGTCTGGATCCAAACTTTACTTCCGGTTTCGTTTTTTTAATGGTCTGACTAGTTGCTAAACTGATCTCTTGAACAAATGCCTCGTCGAAAATAACAAATGTTTTGGTTTCCTAGGTAATCTACGTGTTGTTTTTTTGCTTGTTTTTTATTCTTAGCGGGTTTTACCGGAAGTTGCGTGCGGATCACGACAGCCGCTTGTTTATGTTGTTACTGCTGAAACAGTCTATTGTCACAAAATATTTGATTCATTTATTTGTGTTCATGGACATGATTTTACGCTTTTTTTCATGCCATTGAGCAGAAATGTTTTTTTCGTGCCACTCGCACGGATTTTTTATAAATCGTTTTTCGTGTCCGTAGCACGACTTTCTTTTTCAGTCATTTTATATTTTGTTTTCTCGTTGTTTTTTCCTATCTTTAAATCATTAAAGAGCTATAATAAAAGAAAATACCCACGCGTCATCCCAACAAGATATATCGTTCAGCTCCTCAAAATGCGTGTTTTAAATGCATATAAACAATCATGATGAGAAATGTCTGAAAACTGGATTAAAGCAGAGATCAGGGAGCTCGTCAAATATCCATTCTGAAGCTGAGATCATTCACCAGCATAGAACTGTGCGTTCACGCGCTCCTTTATAGTCTTATCATGCACACGAGTGGTTTCTGGAAAGAGAAATAATAAATAATTTGCAAACTTCATACACTGCGTAGAAGAGAGGGCGGGACTTTCAACAGGTATCGTGTCTTTCCGGGACCATCAGATGCCGGGTAATCATGGCAGTGTGAATGAACAAAAAATCTAACGATTCCAGAAAAATCCAGGATGCCTTTCCCGTGTATTTTACCGAATGTCTGTGTGAAAAGGGCTATTGTTGCTTGGGGTTAGGGTTAGTTTTGGGATTTGGGTTAGGATGTACTTTTACGTATTGCTTTCTTCATGTTTTTCTTCAGATTTTAAAACTATTTTCGCTTAGGGTTGGGATCAGAGTTGGGGTTTGGATGTCTGAAATGTAACAGAAAGTCGTTCTAACCCCAAGCAACAATGGTAAAAAACAGGAAAAAAACTATGAGAAAACAATACATAACATGACACGAAAAAGAAAGTCGTGCTACAGACACGAAAACTTTTTATAGAAAGTCATACTGAGTGACACGAAAAAGACATTTGTGCTCAATGGCACGAAAAAAGCGGATAATCGTGTCCATGAACACGAATAAATTTATCAAATATTTTATATACCACGATTTGCGTTATAATGTGACCGGCCCTTTATTCTTACTGTGGGCTCACACCAGATACGAGTTTAACGTTTTGCGCGTGTAGATTACATACAAAGTCAATGCAAAGACGCGATCAGACGCGTCCTCACGTGTGGCGATGCGAATGACGCGATATGGGCGGTGCGTTTGCCGTGAAAACACGAGCTATTCGCCTCAAACGCGTTTTCGCCCAAAGTGAAAATATTCAACTCGAGCGAAAAATTCGCATGACACAAAGTTAAATCCCGCGAGTAATCTAGAGCGAGCAACGCGATGCGATTGCACGCTTCGAGTTTGGTGTAAACCCACAGTTAATCTTAGAAGGGGGCAGCATGATATTGATGTATGACATTACAGCTCAGTCACACGACATTACGTACCTATTATCACATAATTTTTGTATTCTTTTTCGTGATACTGTCACGAATTTACCCGTTTTCTTGTTATTGTATCACACATTTCTGTTTATGTGTCATTGTCACGTATTGGTTACTAAACTGTATTTTCCTATTTTCAAACCATTTTTGCTTCGGTTTAGGGTTAGATTTACATAAAATGACATCCTTACCCAAACCCAACTCTATCCCTTACGCCAGGCGACAATGTTTTAAATTTAGAAAATATAAAAAAATAAATCAGAAAAAATAGTATAAACCAATACTTAAAGAGACATCCTAACACAAACACCAAATCTAACCCTAAACCGAAGCAAAAATGGTTTGAAAATTGGAAAAAGCAGTTGAGTAACCAATACGTGACAATGACACACAAACAGAAATTCGTGATACGATCATGAAAAACCGCAGAAATTCGTGACCATATCACGAAAAAGAATCAAAAAATTACATGACTATAGATACATAATTTTGTGAGACTGAGTAGGACATTTTTTACAGGTGTTTACGTTTTCCCTCCTGCACATTTATAATTTTCATCCTGAATAATTTCCCCAGATTATTTATTGATTTTCCGTAATCTCTCAGCAGTATCTGACTGCCACAAGTGTGTAAAACTAATAACAACCCTTACTGCCACATTTTTATACACCTCTCAACCCCTGAACGTTTCCAAGTAAATCTAATTTCTGCATGTAAACATTCAGCAGCAGGTTCATGCACTGCGGCGTCTGCACTCGTGCAAGTAATCTTGCTTTCAGTGACACGCAACACGGGAGCTTCGCACGTCAGTCTAACTTCACTAACTCTCTCTCTCTCGTATCCTTACCCTTGAGATGAATGTAGTTGGCATCATAAATGTCTTAGCAGGTTCCTCACAATTTCTCACCCGCTGTGTCCATTGAGTTTAACTGACGTGCAATGTCAAAAAAATCTGGCGAAGCAGTCAGGCTATTAGCAAACACAAGAGAGTTTTTCCTGTTTCCTCCTCAGTGTTTCTTTTCATATCTTTTCTGTTATAGTAAGGTGTTGATATATTATTCAGTGTGCTGCTAGACCTTAAATTTAAAAGGTTGCTCTAAATTTCTCTGCTTTGACTGCATAACAAATACACAAATGAATCTGGAGAAATATATCAACAGAGGATCGGTTTGAAGATGACAGGATTTTGTTGGTGGCAAATTGGATGCAGGAAGCGATGCTAAACACAATAAGACTATTGACATTATTAGTATGTAGTGTACACCTTCACTGCCACGCATGTCATTACCCGACTCTCGCTGACAGTTAATCATTTCATCTTCTGAAGTTACTGTCAAAACAGTGCGAGAAAACTAAATTCAAGGCAAGCCAGAAATGATTAAATGATTTTAGTAATGATTTTTTCCTGGCAGACCTACATGTGCACAAATATGAAACCACAAAATGTTGTGAAATTACAGGGGGATCATTGCATAGAACTAAACAAACAATCAAAGGGAAAATTAAACGGTTTACTGGTTCACCAAACTGATTGTCAGGGCATTGCTATGCAGTTGCTTAATTTGATTTTAGCACCACTTTACAGTTGCAATAGGAGTTGGGGATTGTGGTGCGTGGTTTTGGTAAAAAAAGTGTCCAACTGGATCATATGGGTGCCAAGCATGGATCCACATCCTGTAGCAGAAATTTGTGGGTTAGGTTACATGCCTAAGTTTATTTCTAAACATCATTTCAGAGTCTATTGTTTAATTTATACATAAGTTGGGGAAGGACAATTGGTCATCTCCAATTCACCTAACCTGCTTGTCTTTGGACTGTGAGAGGAAACCAGAGTCCCCAGAGTAAACCCACACCAGCTGGGTTTCCATTCAAACGTAAAGCAAAAAAAGAAAAACAAACGAATGCAAATTTGTTTCCATCAAGTTGTTTGTGCGAATGTCGGTGGTATTAGTAACCAGTGTTGGGGGAAACGCATTACAAGTAACGGGCATTAAGTAATAATATTACTTTTCTGAAGTAACGAGTAAAGTAACGCATATTTTATAAATGTACACATTAATATTTAAGTTACTTTATTAAAAAAGTAATGCAAGTTACCTTTTTAGTTTAATTAATTTGATTAAAAAAATTATGTACTGAATTAAACTAAACGTAGTCACATTATGCACTCTACGCGTACACGCCTGTGTGGGAACAGTGAGATGGCAGGCATTTTTGTGACTATTCATTCATAAAAACATCTGCAAGGCCTGAAAGAGATCAAGCCTCAGACAAGACAAAGTAAAGCAAAAGTAACTAAAAAGTAACTTAAAGGTGTAGCAGAGGATTTTCTCGAATTTAAGAAAAGAACCACCTTCTCCACTTTTTTAAATATGCAATTGCGCAACACTCCTGATTGACAACTAGGAGGACCAATAGTTTTGATGATCCACCCGGAAAATCCTCTGCAATACCTTTAAGCATTACTTTCCATGAAAAGTAACTAAGTAACGCAATTAGTTACTTTTTTGAGAGTAACTTAATATTGTAATGCATAACTTTTAGAAGTAACTTTCCTCAACACTGTTAGTAACCAAGAGTAAATAAAACAAGCATGCTTAGTAAATAGAGACAGGACTGCATTTAGTTACGATTTGGCCAGTTATAAATTTACTAGCAGTGCAGCTTGTTTTGCCAAACTGAATGATGTGCACAGAAGAAGAAATGCAGATTTTTTTATGCAGGCACTAGCAACAAGGGCAACATGATCTCACAGAAAGTCTTGTTATAGTCTCGCAAAATTTGATTCATTTATAGATGTCCACAAATGTCTTTTTCATGTCACCTGCACCCATTTCTATAAATAGTTTTCGTATCCGTGGCACGACTTTCTTTTTTGTGTCATTTTATGTATTGTTTCCTCATTTTTTTCCCCCATTTTTAAATCATTGGCGCTTGGGGTTAAATTTGGGGTTTGGGTTAGGATGTCTGAAAATGTAACAGAAAGTGATTCTAACCCCAACCCCAAGCAACGATGGTAAGAAAATAGGAAAAAACTATGAGAAAACAATACATAAAATAAAACGATAAAGACAGTCATGCCACGGACACGAGAAACTATTTATAGAAATACGTGCGAGTCACGGAAAAGACATTCGTGCTCAAAGCACAAAAAAATGAATTTTGTGCCATGGACACAAATAAATTAATCAAATTTTGCATGACTATATAACAAGACTTTCCGTGAGATCAGTCTGTGCAAGGGCATTACAACAACGTCAAGACCCATATATGGTAAAGACAACATCAACTAATACAGCTAGATGATCAGTCACATGGGTTTAATGTTTGCTACGTCAGAATTTATTCAGCAAATGGTTAGGATGGAAACGCTTCCATCTCCCATTATTTGCATTTACTCTTCGCATAAATCAAAAACCACCTCAAGCAAGCATAAAAACCTTTTTGCAAATTAAGGGATTTTTCGAAATGTAGCGTTTCCATCACTTGTTTCTTATGCAAAACTTCAAAATGTAAATTAAATCTGGGTGATGGAAACCCAGCAACCAACAAATGAGGGAGATCGTGCAAACTCCACACAGAAAGGCAACCTGATCCAGCTGAAGCTCGAACCTGCTTGCGTTAGTAAACATTTATGATAAACACACCACGATGTGTCCTGTCAGTTAATGCAGGACATAAAAAGCACTTTTAGCTTCTTCACTGGAAAAATTACTTTCTTACACTTTTTTCTAACATTTTTCTTGAATTTAGTGTTTAAGATTTTTTGTTTACCCCATTGGCAGATTTTTTTGCTTGTTTTATGCACAAAATCACTTATATTTGATATTTTGGTCTTATTTTCTAGACTAATTTTCTTGGGTCATTTTGCTCATCAAGAAAAAGCATCTTAATTTAAGAATTTTAAATTTTTAAGTAAACATTTTTTGTGAAAACAAGACAAAAATACTAAGAATTTTTTTCTTGAAAATCATTTTTTGCAGTGTAGTATTTTTGTTTTGTTTTCAGTAAAAAATATCAAAAAATTGCTTAAATTAAGATGTGTTGTCTTGATGAGCAAAATGACCTAGAAAAATAAGACAAAAGTTTTTAGACAAAAAATATAAAATTTAAGCCAATTTGTGTTTAAACAAACAAAAAAATCTGCCAATGGAATAAGAAAAAAAAAAAATCTTATTCGATTGGCAGATTTTATTTATTTAATCTTTTGCTGGTTTTAAGCACAAATCCGCATAAATGTAATATTTTTTGTCTAAAAACTAGACTTATTTTCTTAGGTCATTTTGCTAAATACATCTTAATTTAAGATTTTTTTGATATTTTTACTGAAAACAAGACAAAAATACTAATTTTTTGCAGTGTTGCGAAAGTAATCATGTCGCAATCCATTTAAGGAAAATTTGGATGAGGAAAAGTTAATAGCTATGAAATAACGATTTGAGAACATTATAATTCTTTAATTTATTCAACCTTGTGTTGATCCAGTGCTGTATGATTTTTCTTCTTCCATTGACACTAAACACAGATATTCAACAAAAACACAGAATGGCCGAGACCGACAGCTCCAGAAGGACAATGGAGCACCACAAGACGTCCACATGACCTTCTGCAGATGCACAATATCTGTATGTGAGGGACAGAAGCAAAAAGTCATCATTCACCTCAAACTCTTCTTCACACTGTAAAAAAATGTTGTCTCCCATAAAAAATAAAAGTACAATTTTAAATCCTAACTTTTGCCTTTCTATTGCCATCTCTCTTTGAAACAACATTGCGGTTATTTGCGTCATTTTCTGTGTGAGTTGTGCAGATGAATTTGATGTCTGTGATCACAGCATCAGAGCGGATCTGTCATTATACATGACAGTTAAAAGTACATCCCAAAAGTCATATATCTGAATATTCTCAAGTAATATATCTGCCATGTTTGTTCTGACTAAATGAAAACTTAAATGTTTCAACATAAATCACATTACTGAGGAAAAACTCATCTCTGCCCCAGTATGAAATCTCTTCAGATGTTGAAAAGCCCTGCTGATATTAACTCTTGCTTTAGCATCAGATCTG
Organism: Paramisgurnus dabryanus; assembly: GCF_030506205.2. Classification (NCBI taxonomy): domain Eukaryota; kingdom Metazoa; phylum Chordata; class Actinopteri; order Cypriniformes; family Cobitidae; genus Paramisgurnus; species Paramisgurnus dabryanus. The sequence goes on from NC_133350.1 coordinate 13,700,244, forward strand.
TCGGGTTCCCTTTTTGATCTGAAGGCTTTCCGCAGTTTGAGCTTTTAATGTTTTAACAACAGATGATTCTCCAGATGTAAGGACGCAATAAATTGATATGTTAACATATTGTTCAGTAGATGATCCTCACTTCAAATTTTACAGATGAATAACAGTCAACCAGATGACAAGTTTAAACTCTAAACAAGCTATAAAACTTGTGTACATGCTTGCGATATAGTAGCCGGGGTCCTCTTCTTTCTGTTTACAAATGTAATGAAATGACACAAAGAAGAAAACAGACCCTGACAATGAAAAACAAATAAAACATTATTAGCTTTGTGTTGTGAATCAGGCAAAGGTACAAAGCCATTTTGTCTTTATTTAACAGCGAGTGAAGAGAGGACAGAAAAGTACAGGGAGGAGAGATGGGTATGAGATTGGTAACTGAAACTTTGTCTATTGAGCTGATTTAAGTTATTTAAGTTATACAAACAAGTTCAACTGCTCAATATTATTAAATAAGTTAAAGTAACATTGAAACATATCTTGATATGGATGACATTATTTTTACGGTGCACCATATCTGAAGATAAACAGTGACTAGTCTCTTTTGTGTTTTGCAATATGTAGGAAAATGCATTGGCAAAATGTTTATTTTTGTGTGAACTCATCCTTAAGGCATTAAAGGGCTGTCATCAAAGGGCCCAATATAATCTTCAATAATACAGCACCCTTATAAAACTGGGCCTTGCAATGTCTATGAGCCCACATTACAGAGCCCCGGTTTCTGTTCATAACTTAAAAACACTTACAGATAACAAACCCTCGAATAATGTTAACAACTTCAAACAAACAATTATAACCAAGCTTTAAATTACACCCAATACATAACCCATTATCACAAACAGAGATCATTTTGCTGTTAATAGTCCTATGTAAATTGGCCTTGTTGTTGTGTGCTCGCGGTATCTTTGCAAAGACGCAAACTGATGCTTATTGAAGATAATGAGGCAGCGATGCTCGTTTCTTTAGCTTTATGAACGTGCATCTGACACAAAACGCAGCTTTCTTTGTTTTAGTCTCTATACTGAAACCCCTTCCTTGTGTTTTTCCCCAGCATCTCATTTATTCATCATCTCCAAATCTTTTCAATGGAGAAAGCCGTAAAACAATATTCATTGTGAAGTCAAAGCGGGCCGCTCAATAGCACTTGGCGTGTTTCACAGATTCAACAACAACTTTAAGGTGGTGAACGTCTTTCGGTCATAAAGGACAAGACACTGTTAAACAGACGGACACAGCGGGGTGAGAAGTGTTTAGGAGTTGGGCAGATGTCAGGACAGAGGTTGATTACCGTGGCTCATGATATTTCTACCGCGGCAGGCTCGAAATCTGCTTCCCGCAAAGCCTGTCAGAGTTTAATGGGAATTAACGCTTTGTGAAAGTTATAAAACTCTTGAAGTATGTGATCAGGAAAGGTTACAGGCAAAAATTAAAATGATGTCGCCCTAATGTTATTCCTGACTCTGGGAACGCTAAAGGAACCTTCTGAAGAATGTCTGGAGTGCTCTTTTCCATGCCATGAGAGTAATTGGTGATTCACACTGTTGAGCTCATTTGAAAATATCATAAGAAGTTCATACGGCTCATTCATTACATTACAAGTTTTCCAGAGCTCAATGTATAATCTTTGTGTGAGCAATAGACCCAAATTAGGAGTCATTAGTTGTTGGAAATACTTTCCAACATTAACAACTGAAGTTCATGTAGACAGTACTGCGCAAGTTTTGCATAAAAGCGTCTGTAAATGTAAGTCTCCGGTCCTGTTGTGTGTAAACTAAGTTCAGTGCCGGTCTTTCCTATACGCAAAGTACGCAATTTGCATAGGGCCCCGCACCACTAGAGGGCCCCCTTGATCTCAGAATTATTTAAAACCATTATATCAAAGAAAAATTATTATTATGTTTAATGAAAACAAGACGCTATAATTTAAATAATTTGCAAACTTCCGAATTTGTGCGGGTTTTTAAAAATACTTAATGATTTCTTAAATCACTGATATGTACTCGGACAACATGCAGGCAGTTTCTCAATCCGAAGGCTGCAGCCTTCAGAGGTCACATTTGTAGGCTGCATATGCGTCATAAAAACGTATTTTAGAATATTAACAATTATAATGTTGACTATTATTCTTAGTTAATGGTTAATTGTTATATTATGCTTATGACTTGCAAATGAAATGCTTATTTAACTTAAATAAATCAGGCTTGATGACGTATGCAGCGCGCATATGCGACATGATCCGGAGGTTGCAGCCTTCAAATTTAGAAACGGCCGCGTGCATGACGCAGAAGAGTGATTTGGTAACGATGCGCATACTATATGCCCACCATTGATTTAAAACAAAGACAAAGCTATCCGTCTGGAGCAGAATAAAGGGAAAAAACGTGAAGCAAGGGAACAAGATAAAGGATTTGCGCGAGCAGATTAAGTCAATGTAAAGACACGCGTCCTAGCATGGGGCGATTCAAATGACGCGAATTGGGTGACGCAATTGCCGCGAAAACACGCGCTTTTTCCTTTGAACTTCAAGAACGCGCTCTCGTGCAGGATAATTTGACGAGAGAGAGAGAGAGAGAGAGAGAGAGAGAGAGAGAGAGAGAGGTAAGAATGGTGCCCACGTCGAGAAAACTTAATAGAAGACTTGAAATTTGTAAAGGATTAAAGTATATGTCACTCGTTTAATTACAGTATGTTAACTGGATAACGCTGGATATAACTCATTGTATAGATAATAAAATAATGTATTTTGATTACACAAATCAAACCTAACTATATGATTGTAGCTGCTGACCAGCATAGGGAATCTCTATGGCTAATTTCTAAGACATGTTGCTGATACAGTACTGTGTGTTGTACCTTATCTTGTTAATTGAGTCTTTTTGGGCATCTTATGCCTAGAATTATTCAAGGAGATTGATTCTTTTAACTTCCTTTAAAGTTTGATCAGTTGTGCATAATGACATGTGCAACAAATGGATATAGGGTGTCAAACTCATAGATTTGCAATATTTAAAATCAGACACTATTTTTAAAATATTTGGGGTCAACCTCTGTGACAGCTTTAAAGGGACACTTCACCCATTTGCATTAAGCTTTGTATAGTTAGAACTCCAGTCATGTTTTTGAATGGTCGTGCATAATTTCCTCAGTTGCCGCTGAGACTGGAGAAATACAGATTTCAGTGTTGCACATCCTTCTTTCAATGATGTAAAAATCATCATTTTGCATCATTGAAAGAAGGAAGTGCAATGTCTTTTTTGAGGGAATGAGACTACAAACACCCCTTTTCTCTGTAAAATAGGCACCAAATTCTAAATGTATGTTACATTTCGACTACAAATATAACACTTTCAATAAAGATTAATGTTTCTACGGGTGAAATGCTCTTTTAAAGCTGAAACTTATCAAATCCTATCAGAGGTCCAGAATGTCATTGAAACACACCAGTGGCTTTGCTGTCATCAGTATTAAACATGTTACCCCTCGAAGTACCCCTCCCCACAGAGCCCCCCCCCCCCCCACATAACAAGTCCCAATTTAACCCCTGTGTATTAACAGTATGTATTTATATGTAATTTAATTTGATTCATTACATTCATTTAGATCAGGTTAATTTTTTAGTGCTTCTCACAACACATTTTAAATCAAAACAACTTATCAGCAAATACATGTTTCATGTTATAATCAGCAAGTTTATCAGTCAGGGTTTCAAAGTAATGTGCATATGGAAATATTATACAGCTATAAGATAATACACTATGTGGTTAGTTAACAACTAACTAACAGCAACATTGACTGGGTTTTACCCTGATAGCACAGGTACGTCTGTGAGATGTCTGGTAAAGATCTGGAGATCTGGTGTGTAAAAACATCTTATAAAGGAAAAGAGCTGGTTTACATACATTCTAAATCAAAAACGTCTTGCAGACATCTTCAATATGTCTATATGACATCTTTTAGGAGACGTCTCACAGACGTATTGCAGATGAGAAAACAATTTAAATAAGACATTTTGCAGATGTAAACGCAGACATCAAATAGACGTCTCCGAGATGTATGTGTGCTATGCTATAAGGGTCTGAATGCACTGACAGAGGGCCCCTCACAAAGCTTTGCTTAGGGCCCCCCAGCATCTAGGACCGGCACTGACTAAGTTAATAGTTACTGTAATTTAATTACTTTTTCCTTAAAAAGTAAAGAAAGGGATTTACATAAAAAAAAAACAATTATATAGAATTGTAGTGGATTTAACATCAAAAAAGTATAAGGTTAAAATGCATGTTTTTATGTATTTTTCTTACTTTAAATACTTTGGTGAGTTTATGAGAATAATGGTAACACTCTCTTACAATTCTCGTTATTAAATGGTTGGTTATTAGCATTAATATTACTGAGATATTGGTTTATTAGCACTTAAAAAGCACACAATACACTGCAATACATGACTTTCTTAATTAATATTTTTGTCTTGTTTTAAGTATAAATATATCTAAAAATTCTTAAATCAAGATACTTTTTCTTGATAAGCAAAATGACCTAAGAAAATAAGTCTAGTTTTTAGACAAAAGATATACAATTTAAGTGAATTTGTGCTTAAAACAATCAAAAATATCTGCCAATGGGGTGAGAAAAAAAATTCTTGAAATAAGTTTTCTTAAACACTTATATCAAGCTAAATTTTCTCCCCCCATTGGCAGATATTTTTTTCAATTTTTTTATTTTTACTGAAAACAAGACAAAATAAATACCAAGAAAGAAAGTAATTTTTTGCAGTGCACTTCAAAAAATGATTTTCAAGAAAAAAAATCTTAGTATTTTTGTCTTGTTTTCAGTAAAAATACCAAAAAAATTCTTAAATTAAGATGTATTTTCTTGATGAGAAAAACGACCCAAGAAATAGTTTGTTTTTAGACCAAAAATATCAAATTTAAGTGATTTTGTGGATAGCAAACAAGCAAAAAAATCTTGAACATTTTTCTTAAACACTAAATTCAAGAAAAATTCAAGAAAAATTAGCTGACCCCATTGGCAGATTTTGTTTTGCTTGTTTTATGCACAAAATCACTTAAATTTGATATTTTTGGTCTAAAAACTAGACTTATTTTCTTGGGTCATTTTGCTCATCAAGAAAAATCATCTTCATTTAAGAATTTTTAGATATTTTTACTGAAAACAAGACAAAAAAAAAATTCTTGAAAATAATTTTTGGCAGTGTAATGATTCTGCAAAACCTTATTCTACATTTTTAATCCTGCCCATTTCATACTAATACTTAAACTTAACAACTACTTTAAAAAGTATTAATAAGCAGTAATGAGGATCATATTAAGGCAAAAGTAGTTAATAGCTAGTTAAAAGTGAGAATCGAACCTTAAAAAGGACACTCCACTTTTTTGAAAATATGCTCATTTACCAGCTCCCCTAGAGTTAAACATTTGATTTTTACTGTTTTGGAATCCATTCAGCTGGCGCTAGCACTTTTAGCATAGCTTAGCATAATCCATTGAATCCAATTAGACCATTAGCATCGCGCTCAAAAATAAGAGTTTTGATATTTTTCCTATTTAAAACTTGACTCTTGTGTAGTTACATTGTGTACTAAGACCAACGGAAAATTAAAAGTTGTGGTTTTCTAGGCCAATATGGCTAGGAACTATACTCTCATTCTGGTGTAATAATCAAAGACTTTGCTGCTGTAACATGGCTGCAGCAGGCACAATGATATACGCGGGGCCCGAAAAGTCCCCACTGGTTACATTCAATAGCGGGCGCTGCATAATATCATTACGTATCTTGAAACAGCGTGAAACTATATTTATGCAATGTGCACATGTCAAATGATCAAGTCTGATTTGAAGCTTGTGCCATATAAACACAAGCAACAATCCGATCACATTATTAAATGTTCATTTAAACGCTACGATAGATTTATCAATCAGAATGATTTCATTCTGATGAAAGCAAAAGGTGTCCATGTAAACATAGAGTAGCTATTGTGTTGACTTTTTTACAAGTTGACAGAAATATTTATTGTATGATATATTTCTACTATATGATGCTTCAATATGACCTGATTGTAACCGGCGTCCCATATTATCATAAGAAACTTCTTTGTGTTTCATTTCATTCTATACTTTCATATCTTAACCCAACACCGAAAATATTACACGATCACTCAGTTCATGAACAAAGCTCAGCTGTCCGCCGAAGAACCCTGTGGGACACCTGTTTGCGGACAATGTCGAATCCTCGTCTTCTTCATCCTGTTCTTTTCTATGGCAGGTGCAATGATGCCACTGAGAACCTCATAACCTTCAGTTGAACCCTCAGTGCTGCACAGACATGACAGCATCAACTAAACCTCCATCCCGGATCTCCTTCATCTGTTTGAGTCGTAGCGGTAAAACAGCGATCCTTTGACAACAGTGGTAAATAGAGACTCGGATATAAAAAGAAAAACCTTGAAAAACTCATGAACTATTGATGCAGCTTTTGTTTTTTTTTGGATTCTCAGCTCCTAACACGATGGTATCCCAGTTTCGTTCCTTTGTATTTTTTTTACTTCATCCGACATCTCTGGTGGGATTTATTTAGCGAGAGTCAAACTTTGATCACGTCTTCCTTTATTCACAGACGGAATACAAGAAAAAGTCCTGTTGGAGTTTTGACATAAACATTATAATGAGACTCTACAATGGGGAGAATAAAGATAACAACCCAAAATCTTTAAAATGAGTTCTCCACCGATTCATCTTACCTCACAGCACTTTTGTGCCTGGGTAAGAAAAAACATTTAGGGGGTGAAATGAGGAGAACTTCTTAATCGTCTTAATCATTAATAGAGCCGCATTCAACTCAGGCAACCACACATCGAACTTCATTTATAGCTTTTATGATTTAACAGGCGGTTCAAGTCACGCTTTTAAGATGTTACCCGAGGCATAAGCTGTCACAGAGAAGAGCTTTACACATTTAGTTTTTTTAATCTCTCCCTATCTAAGAGTATTAAAACTCTGTATCATATCCCGGTCTGACCTCTAGCACCCCTGCATTGTCACTTGGGCGGCGAGGGCTTGATATTTCCCCCGGATCATCAAAACGGACGCTCTGTTCACAGTGGTGTAGGGTGTCACTTCCCCAGCAGGTTTGAAAGTCCATCTCGAGAGTCTTTGAACTGAGCCTCTGGGTACTGGAAAGCAGGTAACGTTCATAATAGCACCCTTGTGTGAGGCCGGTGGTCTCCACAGCCTGAGAATCGATTAAAAGCCTTCGCGGCGCAACCTTCCTCTCGCCGGCTGGCGTGGAGTCTCAGCGTGCAAGTTAATCCTCTAAGAATGCGCAGGTAAGTCAGAGGGCTCGATTGTTTTAGGTTTTTTGAATACCATCAGAGTGGTTACTATGGCGTGCTGTGGGAGTATAGTCTGATCGCATTCTTATAAACGGGAATTACATATTTTCCAAATGCGACCTTTCTCTGTCTTTCTCTCAGAATTGTTCATTGTGGAGGCGTTTCGTTTGATCTATCTGAGAAAGCAGGGCCGCCCATTCCCAGACCGGTGCCCCCACTTGAATTTGTTTCTTTGCTACACCTGTTTTTGGTCAGAATGGAAACATAAGTCAAAAAATCTCTTTTTTTAATGTGTAAGCTTCATCATTATATAACAGTATATATAAAATATAACAGGGTCAAGTGATATTTAGGGCCAGATTTACTAAATGGGGGAAATTAGCGCAATTCCAAAAAAATGGCATATGGGAGTGATAATATCTGCAGGATATTTGCTAAAAAGGCACAATAGCTGATTTCCATAATGACCAACACAATCCACTAAAAGCAGCGCAAATTAGTTCAGGTTCGCAAATAAGCAGAGCTGATGAGGTGCGGGTGATCTACTACAGGGCGATTTATAGTCGTGCGTAGGTCCTACGGCGTATCCGTAGCCTGTGCGTAGCTCTGCGTAGCCTGACGCGCACCTCACAAAATTTCTAACAGCGCGTCGGCTCTACGCGGACCGTAAGCGCTGTGATTGGTCCACCAAAACCCCTCCCGTCAGGTAAAAAAACTGCGTCATAGGTATTTCCGTTTGAGACGGTGAAAACAAAGATGAGCCAAGTTGAGGAGTGATTTAACTCAAACTGCAACATAAGTCGCTGTTTATTTACTTACATCATTGCTGGTCTTCTCAAATTATACACAACAAGTTGCTATTTTTTCTTCGTTTGTGGGTTAACTTGCTTAGCTTCTTCTTCTGTGACGACTTCTGCTGCTACTGTGGTTACACGCGTGATTACTGCCAACCAGCGGTTTCGCGTGTCTTTGCACGTCGACGCGGACGGCGATGCACAAGTATAAATGAAAACCGACGTGGAACCTACGCCGTCGCTGCTACGCCCTTAACACCTGATGCGCTTGAGTTCAGCACCACGGACATCACAGCTGAAAATGCAGTGTGTGAAATCCCAGTTAATGAAGCCATAGCACATTGAAAAGAACTGGAGGACAAAAAATGAAGTTTTACAAAAAGTTTTAAAACACTTTGTATTGTGTGACTTCAACTGGTGACTCCTCTTTTATTCCCTCCAGCAAATAAAAATAACATGGCATTAAAAAATCCTCAGCCTTGTGCCATGCACTCTCTGATCTATGCGATGTCTCTGCTATGAGCAACAACTGCAGCCATTTCAAGCGCAAAATGATTTAAGAAATGCTTTTTTGTGTTAAATAATGGCGCAAATACCAGTAATATAACAAGTGCAAACATTAGTAAATCACCTAACATGAATCAATTGAAGGTCTCGTTTTTCCTGATCACATTTTTCAAACTTTAGTTAGTGTGTAATGTTGCTGTTAGGGCATAAATAACACCTGCACAATTATAAAGCTCAAAGTTCGATGCCAAAATATATTTTTTCATTAACAGAATTCTCCTTTCGAAGCCAGCTTTCAGCAGTAACAACATAAACAAGCGGCTTTCGTGGAAAACACGTAACTTCCGGTAAACTCTGCTAAGAATAAATAACAACAACATCCGTTTAAAGTAGTTTATTTATATAACAAGCAAAATAAACCACACATAGATTACCTAGGAAACCAAAACATTTGTTATTTTTGATGAGGTATTTGTTTAAGAGTTCAGTTTCATCAACTAGTCAGACCATTAAACAAACAGAAACCGGAAGTTCAGACCAGACGCGTAATCGTGTCACCGCACGTCCTTCCGATGAAACGGTCTATACAGATAAGTAATTTGTGTAAAAAATACTGCATTTTTTTACACATGAAACTAGGGCTGACACAATGATTAAATAATCGTCTCATCGCAATGATTTCTGATCACCGCAATGATTGCACATCTCTCTAAAAAACACAAGGGGGAGCTGCAGCGCCTGTATGAACGAGACAGTATCAGATTATTTTTAAATATTTGTTATGTGTATTAATATTTACTGCCTGGTAAACCTTGCAAAAGATTTAATTTAAATAATTGCAACAATGTGTGAAAATTATTTCATAAACAAACAAAAAATGTATGAGAATTAAATGTCAAAGCAATAAAACAGATCATCATAATCTCCAAAGCCCTAAAACAGGCAATTAATCGTCATAATTGTCACAATTTATTATACAATTAACTGTCAGCCAAATTTCATAATCGTGACAGCCATACATGAAACATGAACCCATGTTATATTGCGCACCACAAACACAATCAAAACTTTAAAAACAAAGTAGGAAATTATCACTTTGAATTATCACCTCCCATACATTTTGCATCTGAAAGGGAAACTCCAACAAAATGCAAATAACTAGACCACATTTCCAGAGCAAATTATCCACTGGCTTGTCTTTAGTAAATCCCGACAGTCGTTATTGCACTGGCCCAAGCTGTAAGTAAATCTGGCCCTAACCTGTATACCTGTTTGTTGTTCATTGGTAAGTTAGGGCCAGCTGGATGTATCAGGTCATTTGCAACAACAAAACTTTTCAGTCATCAAGTTGTTTCTATTAGAAGTTCATTGATGATTTTCCAGCCCTTTTGTTTCTCACCGCAGCACCAGCACAGGAATCCTAAATTCCTCCATTAATCTGAGTAAAGAAGCCGTCCTGACCTCTTCCTGCCGACAGAGGAGAACACAGTCTTCTCTCCAGGTTACTGTCATTGTTATAAATATCTGTAATCAGCTCCTCCGCTGGCTTTGTCAAGCTCACTAATTGCTTTAAGCTCCCAAATACCAGTTGGGAAAGTTTTCAAGAAGGTTGATCGTGACACAGAGTCTATTTAAAAATGGCCTTTTCAAACAGGAAATCAAAATTAGACCTATTTACTTTCCAGGTGATATGATGCACAATATATCACTGAATGTTTTTCAATGCAATTAAAATGTCTTTACATATATTCATGTGATCCAACTTTTAATCAGGAATGCAGATAAATTGGCAGAAAAAATAAATGTTTATCTTATTATATCCTAAAAATCAAAATGGGCTGAAAAACGCATGCTGTGTGATTATTTTGAATTGTGTAACAATGACAACGAAGTTGCCATTTGTACGCTCTGCACTTTTAGGATTTCAAAACCTAATACTTTGAAACGAGGGGAAAAAGCAAAACTAATTGAGAAAATCTGTATCGGCACAAAAGTTTGTATCGGTGCATCCGTACTTTTAATAGCTGACATTAACCATACTGTTTTAGCAGGGAAAATGGCCTATAAAATCGGCAGATAAAAGTAAAAACAGCCAATGATCAGAGCAGATTATATCCAGGAAATCAAAATGGGCTGAAAAACCCATGCAATGTGATTATTTTGAATTGGGTCACAACTAGTAGTGCACCGATAAATGCCGATATCCACTAATAATACGTGGCCGATAACTATTCTGAATCGCACAGCCTATATTATTCACAGCTATTTCATGTACTACGGCTTTTGATCAGTAAGTCCTTATTAATCTGAAACAGTGTTGGTTTAAGTCGTTTATAACATGCATTTAAAAAAGCAACACTCGTCAAACATAATCATTATAAATATTCTTTATTATCATGAAAATAAATAAAAAGGTTTGAAGAACAGCAATATAAATATATCCTTAAGCCATTTCCTGGAGCTGCGTGTCATAGCTGCATGTGCATCAGTGGCGTAGCAAGTGAGTCCTGGGCCCATATGCAAAAAAAAATTATGGGCCCCCTTAAGCCAAAGCCTTGCCCGTTGGCACTGTTACCTGTGGCGCGCAGGTCTGTTAACAACATATACTTTTAATAAGGTAGTCAAATATTTTTACTTTACTTTTTTACTTTAAAGGGTAGATTTAAATAAAGAAAAACTAAATATTTTGGGTAATTTTTGACTCAATGTTTTGGGTAGTTTTTGACTCAATGTTTTGGGTAGTTTTCCACTCCTGACTAACTTCTCCGCCTTCTCTTTTCTCTTTGAGGCCCCACTTTTATGTTTATATTTGTCCATCCTTAATGTTCATGTACACAGAAAAAAATTATTCATTTAATTTACTAAATTTTTTTAAGGTAAGTGGTTGCAATCAATTTATTTAAGCTACATTTAAACAAAAGTTTTTTATTGCATTTTAATTTACAATTTTTTTGTTTAAATGTAGCTTAAATAAATTGATTGTAACCACTTACCTTAAAAAAATTGAGTAAATTGATTGAATCTTTTTTTCAGTGTAGATAGCCGCTAAAGAAACCTCTCACACTGTTTTCTTTTTTGTGGCGCGGCGATGCATCATGTAAAAAAATGATGGCGTAGTAGTATACAGCAGCCGCGGAGTGCAAAAAGAAAATAATAAACGCGAACAATAAATGACGGAGAAATTAGACATTACAGAAAAATAAGAAATCACTACACATGATATGCATACAAATATAAATTTATTGCTGCCACAAATAAAAACTAAATAGAAAAAAATTAATTAAAAGCTGGGGCGGGCCCAGGGCCGGGCCCCCTATTGGCCCGGGCCCATTTGCACATGCATATCCTGCATGCCCAGATGCTACGCCACTGTGTGTAACGGTTCTTCGTCTGCAGCGCATATTGAGTTTCTGCACGAGAGCGCCCTCTGGCTTTTGGATGTAGCAGCATTTCACCGTAATTTATTGAGAAGCATAGCAAGCATCATCTGTCGATATATCAGTGCACCCCTAGTCACAACAGAGTTGCAGTTTGTATGCTCTGCACTTTTAAGATTTCACAACATAATACTTTAAAATAAGGAGGAAAAGAAAAACTATCGATATCTTTTTGTATCAGTAGATGTCATTCTAAGTAATCAAGAATTTTGGGATCGGCATAAAACTTTTGTATCGGTGCATCCCTACTTTTAATAGCTGACATCAACCATGCTGTTTTACCAGGAAAATAATGTTAACCAGCATTTTAATACCAAATGTGTTGGCCAATTGCACATAAATTGCACCCACGTTGTTTACATGGGTTTCTCTTTATCAGGGTGACCAACATGTAAAGAAAACCAACAAATTAATATTGCCTGATTCCCAAGACAATTTTTCCAATCTCCCACTAGCTGAGTTTCCATCACCCTGATTTTATGCACATTTTAAAGTTTCGAAAGAAACCAGTGATGGAAAAGCAACAAATTCGCAAAACAGTTGGTTTTTGACTTGCAATAAAGAGTAAATGCGAATAATGAGAGATGAAAACACATTTGCCAAATAAATTCTGACGTAGCGAACATTAAACCCACGTGACTGGTGGTCTGGCTGTCTTAACCATATATGGGGTTCGACGTCATTGCAATGCTCTTGCTGCTATTACAAGCTGCACTGCTAGTCAAATTATTACTTAACCAATCACAACTAAATGCAGTCCTGTCTCTATTTACTAAGCATGCTTGTTTAATTTACTATTGGTTACTAATACCACCTAATTCACAAAATAATTTTAAAAAGATTCGCTACACGTTTGGATGGAAACCCATCTACTGGAACGGCCACACTCCTTTATTCTGACAAAGAGAAACGAAATAAAGAGAAAATGTCTAATAAAAGATCAAATGTGCAATATTATCAAAGTGAATAACTGAAAACGCAGTTGAAAGCTTGATGTTTTTTTTCAATTATAAACATCTAACCCGTAATGTAAATGGTCACTGTTTGATTATCGGTACGCATTATGCAGTTTCCTTAAAGCTGTTTGTACATCGATCCCTTTGACACGCAATTCACCGACAAAGAAAACAAGTTATGGAGCAGAAGAAAGACCAAGCAATATCGATTTCATTCTTGTTATTACTGCGTTACAGTTTGTTAGATAACAGCTCTCCACAGCAGAAAATCTGCCTGCACTTTTTGCCTTTTGTTCTCCGCAGTGGGAGTTTGAAGACAAGATTGCATCAATAACAACAACAGCAGCATCGTTTTGACTTCTCCAAATAAAGGCCCATACCTCCAGCGTCATGCGTTTCTCGCGCCGTCCCGCGGCTCCTTTGATGGCTCGTTCCTTTTAATTTGGGGTCCTCGGGCGAAGGGAGACAACGTAATTGCTACATCGTTTCAAAGGGGGCGACGTCTGATCCGAGACACTCAGACAGGGCATTTATAGAGTAAAAACAACGCCCGTTTCCTGCACTAGATAGCCGTGGATGCTGTATATTCCCACTTTAATATTTCTCTGCTTTGTTTTCCATTTGTAGAAAGCCCTTGGAGGGAAGGTACTATTATTCATTTTAGTAGGTATTTATAGATGCTCTGCCAATAATAAAGAGGAAGGATTTGGCTTTCTGCAAAGATCGGGATGCACATCTGGCCAACTGAAGTGGACGCATTGGAAATCTTGTTAGTGATGCGAAACGAGAGGTTGCCAGAGGGCCTGACACGCAATACGTGACTGCAATGGGCCGAATGCGTGTTTGCTGTCAACTTTGTGTCACAGGCTTCAAATTATAATCGGTCCAGAGTTGCAAGGTAGTCGCGGAAAGAAGCGCTCCTCATTAGAGCCGGACGCAGCGACGCATCAGGTTGTTTCGTGGCGAAGAATAAACAGCGAACGTCTCTGAAACCCAGACGTGTCATATTTGTCTCTGAGAATTATAACTCTCTTTGAGAAAGTTTATTATCTGGTAGAAGCACTCAAGAGAAGCCAGACATGGCAAAAATGAAGAAAAAACACGGCAGTGAAAATGATGTATGAGGCTTCAATCTGGGAGCCATGCGATACATCGCTCTCAAGCTGTGCTCCTCAAAGCTGTCTTAATGAAGAACACAGAGGAATCACAGCCAGATCTAATAGATTCAGGAGGAAATAAGTCTCGCTTGTCTCCGCAAATATGAGCATGCATGAGACTGTTATGTTTCTTAGTATTAGTTCTTAAAAAGAGCTATTAAACAGGCACCAGCAAGTGGCCGTCAAGCGTTGTTTCCAGCCAGCAGACGCAGTCAGGATGCTGGAGTTGATTGATGCGGTGTCATTAGCAGTTCACTGAAGGTAAACCTCCCGTTCGGTTCAAAATCTTAGGTACATAATTGTTTTGCAAACAATGAAGACTTATCTCAGCAGCAGTTTATAGTGTTATCTTTAGATCCCTGTTTAAATATACTGCTTTTATAATTAGTCTTAAGTAGCACAGGTATATTTATAGCAATAAAATTATCAATTTTTTAATGCAAGGATATTAAGTAAAGATATTTTCCTACCGTAAATATTTATATACATTACTGTGCAAAAGTGTTATGGTGTGTTCACACAAGACGCGGATAAAGCATTAACCTCGAGTGATTTACATGTTAAGTCAATGCAAAGACATCCTGCAGCGGGATTTGTGCGAACGATGCAGCGCAAATGACGCAGCGCGAATGACCCGATTTGTAAGAATTTCGTGTTTTGGGCGTTTGATACACGTAACATGTGATTCGCGCCATGTTAACCAATCATGAGCTTGCTCTAGTAGTGACATGGGACAATGCAAAGATCAAAGAGGCTTGTGTTTGTAGTGCTCACTTCATTTCAGGTAAGTATGAACAGTTTGACCCCATGCTGTGCGCGCACCCGATAGTCATTCAATGTTTACAAACCTTGAAGGGGTCTATAAGGTCAGTTGCAAAAATAACTAGCCCACACTTTTTCAGCGCTAATTATCCACTGCGTGTCTTCAGTAAGTCATTATTTTACGACAAAATGATGGTTTGCGCTGGCGTAAATCTGTTAGTAAATCTGGCTCTTCATGTCATCCATATTTATTTTTCACTCTTATTATTAAGATACAAACAGAAAATACAGGAAATATGTACATAAAATTAAAAACAAAACAATTTTCAGAACTAAATATCTTCTTCAAGCATCAGTCAGTATTCACCGAGAAACAAGGCAAAATCACGAAAATAATCGTGGAAAATTGCCTCTAATAATGCATCTAATTTTGCCTCTTTGTGTAGTAAATGCCACTCCATCTGAAAGCAGGTGATGGTGATTTACTACTAATCACTAAACCGGCTATACTGATGAGATACGCATGAGAATCACAGGCGATTTTTTTTGGGCCAGCTTTAATTTTTGCATAGTACTGTATATAAAATATGTATTTATTATTAGTAATATGTTCTTAAGGACTTCATTTGGCCAACTTCAAAAAGGCGATTTTCTGAATATTTTGATTTTTTGCACTCTCAGGTTCCAGATTTTTAAATATCTTGGCAAATATTTGCCTATCCTTACAAACCGGCATACATCAGTGGAAAGCTTATTTATTCTGTTTCAGATGACAATTTTAAACCTCAATTTAAACCTCAACAACATGTACACAGACGTTCGATGTATGCGCATTGCGACAAAATGCAATGCATCTCCTGGGCTACATACTACATTCTCCTGTACACGCATGCGCGTACGCATACAAAGTACACATGATTTAAAAAATGGCGGTGCACGTACAGTACGCACATACTATTCTGATGAAGAAATTTGTACCTGGACCCTAGCGTATGCATTATTATTGATTTTATAAATGTATTAGTAAAATGAACATGAACAAGGATTAATAAATGCTGTCGAAGTATTGTTCATTTTTAATTTTATGTTAGGTATACGGGTCTAATCTACGTAAGGCATACGTGCTCATACAATCAACAATCGTTGATTTTAGTTGTGCTATATAAATAAAGTTAAGTTGAGTTATCTAGCTGGCGCGTCACAGGACCGGAGGAGACGAGAAGTTGTGGTTTAAAAGTGCATACTTTTATTTTTCTTTACAAAGATGACAATCATTTAGCTCGATAAGACCCTTATGCATCGTTTGGGATTGTTTAGAGCCCTCAAAACTGTAATTTTAAACTGCATTAAAACTGTTAAGTGTTGGGGTCCATTAAGTCCATTAAAATGAGAAAAATCTTGGAATGTTTTTCTCAAAAAACATAATTTCTTCTCGAGTGAGCAAAGAAAGACATCAACATTTTGGATGACATGGTGGTGAGTAAATTATCTGGATTTTTTTTTTTAAATGGACTAATCCTTTAACTAATGTTAACAAATACAAACTTATTGTAAAGTTAATTGTAAAGTAACTTATAGTAAAATATATTTTTGTCATAGGTTATTCTCCATGATGATTCTCTTTAGATTCTCATTACAGTAATCTTTACCTTTCTTTTCTTTCTTCATCTTCAAGTGCACTCCTTAATGTCCCAGGTATTGACTTTTTTTTAAGTGTCTGCAATCTGTTTTCCACGCAGGAAGCCCACAGCCCACATGAGATATTTTTCAAATGCGATACTTTAAAGATACTAATTTCAGACTCAGATATCTCTGCATGCCATCAAGAAGGGCAAACATCGCTCAATCTCTGATGTGACAACATCCCACTTACTCCAGTTTATATTTAGCATCTCCATCTCATCAAGATCAGATTGCGAAACTGCGTGTAATATAGTTTTTAATTGCGTCGAATTAGCATCTGGCTGAAGCACACATGTGCCGGCGACGTCTGAAGAGATGCCCACTGCGGTGACAGACGCAGGCTGACGGGCCGCTTTTTACTGACAGGGAGGAACTCTGTGAAATGCAAATGGGTGCGAGCGAGAGATGATGGCCGTCCGACACGAATGCGCATTTTGACATTTAAATGGCAGACGCTGTGACAGAGGTCATTGGCTTGCTGACAGTGACATCACATGACCTCTAATCACCTCTATATATCCAATACTCTGCCTGTTAAGTTGAAGATTGAAGCGTCTTCCTCCTTATATTGGCAGTTTAGCTGACGCATGAATGGAAAACAACACTTTATTGTGAAGAACGTGGCATATTGTGTAGGATTGCTGTTTTTTAAAGCACTTGACATAATTGAATTAATCCCAGAGTTAATGTTTACAGGAAATGGCGGTGAGGTAATAACACATTAAAAATGCACCTTCTCAGCGTATTATTCACGTTAATTTTAATTTGTTTCAATTCTCTAAAGTCAAGAGAAGAAACCTATGCAATCTCAATGACAGGCATAATGACAAACTAATTTTTAAGGTAAACAAATTGCTCAGTTTGATGTTTCGTGAGCACTTCTTTTAAATCCCTGATCGACTTCTTGTATTTCCAACTTATTTAAACCTAGAAAAAGCAATTAATTGAGAAGAGAGGTGACACCACCCACATGGAAATTCATCCATTTATTTATCTGGAGATGCAGGTTGACATTTAACCAGAGTATCTTCATTTATCCTTCACTCCCTTTCGATTACACTTTTTTCATTTCGTGCTGTTTAACCTCGACCTGATGAGAAGAGGCGTCTGGTGGAGGGGAAGTTGTGCGACTGGATTAGATTTAGTGCTGGAAGTCATTGATAATTAGAGGTCCTTCTGGTCATTTCTTCAAGGGAACCCTAGTTAGTCAACATGATCGATGAAGAATCAATAGCCATTACACAAAGATATACTGTATGGCTGAGGTTTATTTAAAGGGAAAGCTAATAAAAATGTTGTCACAAATTATTCACCGTCATGTCATTCTTCATTTTTGTTTGATCTGCCTGGTTTCACTGTTCATACATAGTATTAATATGTAACTTTCAAAAACACAAATCATACTTTTTTGTACGTTTAAATAGATGCTGAAGCGTACAATGTAGACTTATTTTCAACATTTAATCATCAATTAATATGTTTTTCCAGTTGTAAAACGTAAAACATTTACAAATTTTTCATAACATAAAGATTGCTGTATAATTTCCCTTTAACCATTTTATCGATGTTTAGGTTTGTCGCGATAATGACTATCGACTTATTGCACGATAAATGAATGATAAATTGGAATGCATATTTTAGAATATATAATGTATTTATGTTTTAAATATTTAGAATATATTTTTTATTACATTTAAATTTTATATTAATATTTTATATTTTTTATCTTAATATTCTTAAAAATCTAATTTGTATTCTTAGAAAGGATGTACTTGCTTTATTATGCTATTTAATTGTCAAATATAATCAGTGACATAAAGCGGTCTTAAAAAAGACAATACTATCGACTATCGGCATTATTTCTGGTGCAATTAACCGACCTATGAAAAGTAGCTATCTTGACAGGCCTATCGATGTTACCACCGTAAGCCTACCACAAACCTTACCCTTAACCCGAAGGCCGCTAATACAGTCCTACCCAAAAACCATTTATTAAAATCATGTACTGTTAGAAATAAAAGTGTAACCACAATACATTTTCAAAAATGTGAAAAAAAGCAGGACCAATATAGTTAAAATGGCGATGTGCTGCAGCTGTGGACCTTCTTTCTGTCAAGGCACGCATTTTAAATTTTAAAAGTACACTGCAAAAAATGATTTTCAAGAAAAAAAAATAGTATTTTTGTCTTGTTTCCAGTAAAAAGATCAAAAAATTCTTAAAGTAAGATTCTTTTTCTTGATGAACAAAACGACCCAAGAAAATAAGTCTAGTTTTTAGACCAAAAATATCAAATGTAAGTGATTTTGTGCATAAAAAAAATCTGCTAATGGGGTAAGCAAATTTTTCTTGAATTTCAGGGCTCCAGACTGCCCCCAAATGGTGGCATTTTGCCCCTAAAATTTGAGAGTGTGCCACTGAATTCTACATCCAGTCGCACATGTGCAACCAGTAAATTTGACGTTTTTTTCCAAAAGTGCACAATAAAATGTGACACTGAATTTGAAACAGCACATTGTAATTTCTGCATCTATCATCAAGTATTTATTAGTAATACAGTGGAAATACAGTGGAAATTAGTAGAATATACTAATATTTGGTTAGCATGTTGATTTACGGTGTGTGCCCCTAAATTTTCTGGTTGTGCCCCTAAAATTTTCAGTTGGGGGCCACTGTGCTCCTAGTGAAAAAAGTTAGTCTGGAGCCCTGAATTTAGTGTTTAAGAAAAAAAATTCAAGATTTTTTTGCTTACACCATTGGCAGATTTTTTGCTTGTTTTATGCACAAAATCACTTACATTTGATATTTTTGGTGTAAAAACTAGACTTATTTTCTTGGGTCGTTTTGTTCATCAAGAAAATACATCTTAATTTAAGAATATTTTTACTGAAAACAAGACAAAAATACTAAAAAATGTCGCAAATCTGTGACGTAGCAGGAAGCACGCAAGAACCAATGAGCGTTTCATATTACCGTAAAGCAATCTGTCGTAAAGCTTCTTGAGGTGCAATATTTGAATTCAAATTCATAATGAATGCAAAATTTGATGTTTACAGTCGATGAGAGATCTGGGATCAAGATCGCTGGATAAAGGGCTGAATTTGGATCTGTTCCTCGCAATCGTAAAAGATGTGGATTAAAACGAATGAATAAAACGTACAACATTTGTTAATTTGTGTTGTGTTTGATGTAATTATTGTTGCATAGGAGAAAACGCCTTTTGTGTGTCATGGAAAACAAACAAAATATTACAAAAAATCATGAACATTTCATTAAGTAAATGAGTAAATTAAATGAATAAGTTAGAAATTACAACTGAAAACATGTGACTAACAGTGGCGTGTTTATCATTTTGGGGGCCCTAAGCAAAGTCCAAAGACCTGGGGGCCCCAACATTGCCTAAGGTCTTTTATTTAAATTGCACAATGGTAATATTGATTATATAGAATTTAGTTAGACATATATAAACTGGATTTATTTTATTTTGAATTGCGTGGTTTGCGTGGTGGGACACGCCACTGGTCATTAATATGAGTAAGAAACGCCAATGCCCACTAATGATATTTATGAATAGGAATACGTACAAATGTGTACGTCTGCAAAGCTGTTAATACGTAAAAAAATAGCATATTTATCCTGTCAACACGATAGTATACTTTCACTGTGTATTAAAGGTAAGTAAATGTATGTTCACTTTACATAAAAATACATTCTCATGAGATGACATTGTCTGTGTTGATGAACGTTTCAATGATGCAATCATTTCACAACACTTAAGAAAAGAAACAATCAAAGCTTAAGGTTTGAATCCGTGAACCTCTCAGCTTGTGTGTTGTGTCTGTTGGTCCTCAGCTTGCTGTGCGTGAAGATGGTGGCACAGCTGCGATTGAAACGTGTTATAGATCCACAGCAGCGCACGAAACCCGATCGATACAGACAGTAAAAGGCTACACCTCTGTCTGCCGATCTGACAAACAGCTCTCGCCTACAATCCATACTCTACAAAGCAAAAAAAAAACTTCAAGGTCAAATACTGCACGAAAAATGCATTTGTTCAAGTTCTGTGAAGGACAGACAAAAACTTAAAAAAGAGACAGAGGAATTATTTTAGACAGAGTACCACAAAGCTGTGAAGAATAACGCTTTTAAAGCTAAACTGCTTTTAAAAACTTGTGATATATGCAACATATGATTTCGAAAAGTGCTGAACAACATATTATTACCTAAATGTATAGTGTTAATGCTTCATATCTTAATAGTAGGGGTGCAAAGATACAAAATGTCTGTGCTGACACCAGTATTCGATGATATTTGCTAATACAGATAGTTTTGCTTTTAGCTCCTTGTATTAAATTATTATGTCATGAAATCCTAAAAACAACATTTCTGTTCGATTCAATTCAGCTTTTTGTTGGAGTTCAAATTTGGTTTACTTTTAAAGGGAACATATCATGAAAATCTGACTTTTTCCATGTTTAAGTGCTATAATTGGGTCCCCAGTGCTTCTATCAACCTAGAAAATGTGATAAAGATCAACACAGTAACTTAGTTTTGGTAAACCATTCTTTGCAAGCATGTGAAAAAATATCTCATTGAAATTTGGCTCCCCTTGTGATGTCAGAAGGGGATTTTTATAATAATACCGCCCTTTAATCTGCACTATCCAACCACGGCATTGCCATTTAGTCCAGAGAGAAAAAGAGAAAATAATTGACAGCACAATTCAGTTTTAATTTGCATTTTAAAAGACACACCCAAAACAGCAAATTTTTGCTCTCACCTACAAAGTGGCAATTTTAACATGTTATAATAAATTATCTATATGGTATTTTGAGCTTAAACTTTACATTTGTACTCTGGGGACAACAAAGATTTATTTTACATCAAAAGTCTTGTGAAATGTCCCCTTTAAACTTTTTATTCTGTGGTTTAAAGAGCGAGGTTCTGAATAATCAATGGGATGCATTTGGGCTAATTTTGAATGTCCATTGTGCTGGTTTATATGCAAATCTGGCAACTCTGGCTGTGCACTTGCGCAGGCATTGGTTTGGATTAAATAGTATTTACATGTAAATAAACATTTGAATCAGATTGCAATGTTTAGGGTGCACTGTACTGTCGTTACCTGCAATTGGATTGACAAACTTTTGTGCATGTAAACATATCTCAGAACCCTATTTAGGGCTCATGTATGGCTCAATGGTAGAGCATTATGTTAGTAGTGCAAAAGATCATGGGTTTGAACCCAGGAAACACATACTGATAAAACCTGTATAGCTTGCAATGCACCGCTAGTCATTTTGGATAAAAATGTCTGCCACATGCATAAATATAAATGTTGCCAATAAAGATCATTAAAGATGACTATTGACTATTATTGCACAAAATACAGTGTTTGGCTGAGGTCTACTTCACACCACAAAACATTTTGGGAAATCACCCTAAGGATAGATCACAAATTATTACAATTTACTGGTATGGGAGAAAAAATATTACCATAAATGCATGGTGCATTTGTAATTATCTTTGCATGGACCGCATACGCTATTGATGGCAAACTTGAGTACCCGTGCAGGGAAATGCAGTCTTATAGGTTTCCCATCACATTCATTCTTGAAAGCAGACTCTACAGCGACCTCTTGTGTTGCAGACTGCAATAACACACAGTTCATCTCGCTCATCTTTCAGAGAACTAAGATGTCAAATACTATTATGTCAAACAGCAAACATCTCTATCATTCTCTAGCGGACAGAAAGAGAGAGAGATGTGGGGAGGGCGAGCAAGTGTTGCAGTGAGTTTCGTTTGTACTCGGCCGTAGGCTAGCGCGGCGTCTAGTGCAGAAACCCGTGCTGATGTAAACTGTTTTGAGAACAGTGCAATAATTGATCTTTGTCACCCTTTATGCGTACCAGTTTTTCATCAGTAATTAACACATGGGTGTCATACAGACATTGCATTGGTCGTGCACTAAAGATTATTTTGTGTTTAAAAAAAAAGATGCAATGCAGGATGCTGTAAATGCAGATCACAGCATGAGCACCCCAGACATGAAGATGTTTTCTAGAGGTCTCAAAAATGTCAGCAATTTTCCCCAACTCATTAAATTTCAGCTGCATCTCCGTGAGCGTCTGGACCACAACTTGCACTTCTACCAAGCGATGATTATTTCATCAAAAGAAGTCTGCTTTTGAATCCTAGAACAGAAGCAGAAGCACTCAGTATGACCCCAAACCCTTTTTTCTCTCATTGACATTCTTTTTCATCGTACGGTTTGAAGTTTGATGTCTTAATTGAATATGTTTACAGAGAAATATACTGCCTTCAATACAGCGGCAACTGGGTTACCCTGGTTTGCTACAAAGACGGCGTCCTCTAGTTCACCCCAAAATCTCTCTCCATCTCTCTCTCTCTCTGGCTGCGAGTTTTGCTTTGATCCTCCTCTGCAGACACCAGAAGAGACGACAGCTTTTCAACGTGTCTGCACCACTGAGGATTGGAAAAAAACAAGCTAGATTTTAAAAATTTATTAGCGGGTCACATGTATGGCATCACGCGAGCTTTTGGATAAGTTCTGAATGACCTGCTAAGTACTGTCATGCCCAAAGCTGACATGTCACATTATCGATTTGACTGGGGAACATCAAACAGGTGTCTTATGAGAAGATTCACCATCTCTGTTTACTTGCATGAACATATGGAGATATCTGCCGCTCATTTGTTTTGTCAAGGAAATGATTTATAATCATCTGATTTCCATTTTGTGTACTGGGAAACCTTAAAATGTATGTCCTCTAGATAGTCTGTTAAATTGGGATTAGGTTATGTCATTACGGTTTTAACTCGCTTAAAGAAAAAATTAAAATTCTTTCTGTATTTGCTCACATTTAAAAGAGTCAGAAAACAAATGAATGCATGGCATTTAACGTCATTGCCATTGAGCGTCTTACTTTGTCTGTGTCAATTTGAATACATGCTTGGAAAAGCAAATGAGAATGAGAGGATTTTCAGCAAATTCAGTGTTTCCTCACACACAAAGCTATCGAATGGCTCCAGGATATGGCTGGGTGATACTGTACTACATTTTGGGGAAGAATGGCGATATATGATAAATATCCCAGTATATTCTATAAAGTTAAAGCTCCCATAACACATGCCGTTTCTGCTCATCTCATGAGTACCTATAGAGTAGTATTACATTCTTCATATCTCTACATATCAAATATATAAAAGACAGATCAGCTTCAGCGATTGTTTCCGGAAAAGCGCGAGATCCCGGAGGCGTGCAGCGGAAGGAGCGAGTCACGAGCAAGCAACACTGGATAAGTTATGATTCACTACATGTTCGTGTCATTTACATTATATGCACTTACGCGACAATTTCCAACATAACACAATAGTTTTAAGGGGGTCGCACATTGGAGGAGAAGCGCAGGGCCACGTCGTTTCTAGGACAACTCGGAAGAATCACACACGGGAAGTGCTCAATAAATAGCGCGAGCTTAGTCAGATAGCGTCTACTTCAAAATGCAAAATATACATTAGCAGCCAATGTTAATCGCTAACGATTTGGGACAAATAGTGTGAGTGGTGCTTTATTGCCTGAAAGGGGTTTAAGAAGTGTCAAGAGTTACAGCAGACAGACGCCGCAAGGCACCACCGGTGTGTATACCGCCTGCAACTCATGACCCGGTTGGGACTTTTCAACAAAATTCAGCGTTAAACACACTCAAACGCAGCTACCAACCCAGATAAACTAATCAGGCTTAGTTTGGGGGTGAGAAAAATTTTGCTTGAATTAAGTGTTAAAAAAAAGAAAACTTTTTTTTTTTATTTCCCACCCTTATTGCCAGAAATTTTTGCTTGTTTTAAGCACAAATGCACTTAAATTGTTTTTTTTTTTAGCTAATTTGCTCATCAAGAAAAAGCATCTTAATTTAAGAATTTTAGATATTTCTACTGAAAACAAGACAAAACTTAATAAGAAAGTAATGTGCCCATGTTCAAAAAAAAAACTTTCCAAACTTGTATGAACACTGGCGAAGTGCATTCGGCACAGAAATAGTCTGTCACACATCAAATTGCTTTTTTGACACATTGCCTATAGCATAAGGAAACCAACTCTTAAGTTGTGTTAATAAGTCAGAATGTATGAATTAGCGTTAAACTCTCCCTTTAAATAAATGTTTACATGCAAGTCAAAGCCTCATATGCACAATATGGATATGGGAAGGAAAACTAACGTCTAACCCCAGTGAACATTTCTGGCAAAGCTTCTCTGGCAAAGAACGAGAGTCATATCAGACCATACCCATACAGACGTATGGTCTTATCCCGTATCCCGTTGGGGAAAAATGCTGATATTTTCCCAAAACTTGATATTTCGTCCAGCCCTACTTTAAGAGAGCTAGAAAAAATTATAAAGTGTTTTCCATATAGACTGCTCTTATGCTTGCTATATGTCATTTTCTAAAGCTTGACAAGTCCCTGGTCACTATGCGCTTTATGAAACATTCAACAGTATGAAAATATTCCTGTAGCTCAAGCCCAAAGGTCATGGGTTCGATTCCAGGGAACACGCATTCTGCAGACCTTGCACACTTTAAATCTCTTTGGATTAAAGAGTCTGACAAATCTAAATGAAAACATTTGCAGGATTTCTTTTTGTTATGCTCCTGACACGAGGGCAAGTAATTGCACTGCAAAAAATGACTTTCTTACTTAGTATTTTTGTCTTGTTTTCAGTACAAATATTTTCCATGTTTCAAATCAAGATGTATTTTGTTGATGAGCAAAATGACCTAAGAAAATAAGTGTAGTTTGTAGACAAAAAATATACAATCTAAGTATATTTGTGCTTAAAACAAGCAAAAATATCTGCCAATGGGGTAAGACATTTTTTCTTGAAATTTTCTTGAATTTAGTGTTCAATATTTTTTCTTAGCTCACGGGCAGATTTTGTGCATATTTTAAGTACAAATTAACTTGTTAAATTAAATGTTATGTTTTTTTTCTAAAGACTAAACTTATTTTGCTCATCAAGAAAATGCTTCTTGATTTCAGAATGTTTTGACATTTGTACTGAAAACAAAACAAAAATACTAAGTATTAAAAGTAATGTTTTGCAGTGTGCAATGTAGTGTGCTCAGTGTTTGTGTTAGCAGCGTAAAAGGTCATGGGTTTGAACCTGATTTAAAATGCTTGCAATGCACTGGATTACAGCATCTGCCAAATGCAAAAATGTAAATGGATATCACTAAGCAAGATTTCTGTAAAATAGTAGTGTAAAAAGTTTTGCTCTATAAGCAAAGATTTTATAAAAAAAGATGATGTCGTGTTATTTAGCAGGTAAATGTGTGAGTGCAGGTAACATCTGTATTAGCAGTTTGGGAAGATTTTGGCCAGTTTCTCTATCCTCAAACAGTCTGAAATCCAGATGCAATGGTGTCCCATAGCCGAACCTTTGATAGCACACTTCAGTCAATGCTGCGGGGCGTTTATTCAACTAGATTTCAGCTCACTGTAGCCGCTTTACACACAAAAACACGCGCGAGAACTCAGTTTTTACAATCTTAGGCAGACTGTTCTTGGACAGGAACCCTGCAGAAAAATGAGAGCAGACACAGCGAGAGGACAGCGGGAAACAGTAATAATGTCTGATGGTAGAAGTCGTCATTTGATGTATATCATATCACTTGTTTTTATGATGAATCTAATTATGTCTAATTAAGAGAGCTAAGAAAACAGGATTTCTTAAATATTACATACAGTATATTCAAATATGCTTTACATGAAATATGAAGAAAAGAAACCACAGAAAATGGGAAAATTTTAAAAACATTTACATAGAATAGACTATATGGTAATATTGAAAAATGCATTGTCCATACAATGCAAATAAATAACTTTCTTACTTAGTATTTTTGTCTTGTTTTCAGTAGAAATATCTAAAAATTCTTAAATTAAGATGTGTTTTTTTTTTTGATGAGCAAAATTACCTAAGAAAATAAATTTAGTTTTTAGACAAAAAATCATATTTAAGTCAATTTGTGCATTAAAAAGCAAAAAAATAATAATAATCTGCCAATGTGGTAAGAAAAAAAAATCTTGAAATAAGTTTACTTTTTCTTAAAGGATGAAACATTTAAGAAAAATTTTCGTACCACATTGTTAGATTTTTTGCTTGTTTTAAGCAGAAATTCACTTAAATTTTATTTAAAAACTAGACTTATTTTGCACACCAAAAAATGCATCTCTATTTAAGAATTTTTAGATATTTGTACTGAAAACAAGACAAAATAAATTCATTTTTTTTGCAGTGTATATATCTAATAAAATATATAATCTTTGTTTGACTATTAGACATTTAGTCCATTAATATGATAAATAACAGGCGTCATTTAAACTAGACATGCCTTATCTTACAATAAAGAATTTGCAACAATGCCATGAACAGCCGTGTAAAAAGCATATCGTGCAAGTCTATTTTTGGGAGCAGATTTTTGCATTGTGATGCAAACTTTGCTTCCAAACCCAGATTCCCATAAATGACCTATACATTTTATTTTGAAGGTGATTTGCAAATTGTATTATTCTCCATGGTGATTCTCATTAGATTGTCATTAGTTTTATGTTGCATTGCATTAAACATACTTCTTCAAATTTTCACTTTCACTGTTTTGTTTTTGGTTTCCGGTAATGAGAAACATTAGGAGGGTGGAGCTGGAGGTGTCATGAAAACATGCAAAAATTAATGATCCTAAAAATAGGCTTCATTTTCTTCAAGCAAAATGTAATTTCTTTCTTTCCTGTGCTTAAGTTGTGAATTATGACCCTTACACAGATTTCCGACAGATATATCACATGTCTAATATTTCAAATTAATCTTAGGAATACACAAAAGTGTTTTTGTATGGATTGAGCATAAATGATAAACGATATGTGGTATTTGAATAGCTAATCGTAAGAAGCTTCTTAAAATTTATAATTTGTCTCATATTTGCTTTTTCTTTAATCTTGAAAGTAATTGGATTTCACGATCCTCCCTAAAAACATTCTCTAACATTTACACAAAGCAACATTGGCTTTTAATCTGCAGGAAACTCCAAAGCTCACAGTGGGTCTTTAAAACTAACAAGAAGAAATGGCTAAAAAATAGGGAGTGCAGAGCTTCAACACCCCCCATAGCAACTTTATTTAAATTAGTACAAAGAAATTTCACTGTGTAACATTTCAATCAGCCAGAGGGCATTTTAATGCAGAAATATATTCAATGTTAATGCCTTTGAAACTTTGAAGATAATGGTTTAAAAAATCCTTAAATGGTAATGAAGGTAAAAAACGATATCTTACATCCACACAAAAGATAAAATCTTTAAGTAATTACATCTTCAAAATGATCATTTTTACAAGACAACCAAAAATGTGTTACAAGGCCTTATAAACCACGGCTAAAAATGAAACCCATTAAGTTTACCTAGATGAAATTATAGAGGTTATAAATGTCAAACAAATTATTACATTATTTCACTGTAAAAAAAAAAATCTGTAGAAATGACACTATTACTACAGCTGTATTGAATTTATGTTATTTACTGTCCACATTTGGTTCAAAGTTAAATGAACTTTACACATTAACAAGTCTTTAGCTTTACAAAATAAAAAGGATCAAGGTGAGCTCTGTATGCACAGAATCACAGTACAGAGTCCTCTTCCATTATGAAACACATGTTATACAAAATGATGCTAGATTAAAAGATTTAAACAAATGCTATAGCAGTGCCATACTGCCCTCTTGTGTGTCTTTATTGTCCTAGCATAAAGGGCTTGAAAATGTCTACTTGGATTGTATTGAAAAAGATTTTTTCTATATGCTGAGGATGTCAACATTTTTACTCTGGACATTTAATCAGTTTTAAAGCATCGCAATGAGCACCTTTACATGCTACAGGGCAGCACAAGAGAATTAAACAGAGAATATTTTTTATAGTTTCTGAATTTGAGGTAGAATACAGGATAAATAAGTTGAAATAGGTCACTTTAAATTAAATATATATTTTTGTTCAATATTGAACTCTTTTTAGAAAATAAACATTTACACATTTGGCAGACACTTTATTCTACAGCAACTTCCAGTGCATTACAAAATATACACAGCAAAAATAATTTTCAAGAAAACATTTTAGTAGCTATTTTTGTCTTGTTTTCAGTAAAAATATCTAAAAATTCTTAAATTAAGATGCTTTTCCTTGATAAGCAAAACGACCCAAGAAAAAAAGTCTAGTTTGTGCATAAAACAAGCAAAAAAAAAAAACCTTCTAATGGGGTAAGCAAATTTGTTGAGAATTTTTCTTGAATTTAGTGTTTAAGAAAAATGTTCAAGACATTTTTTCTCACCCCATTGACAGATTTTTTTGCCTGTTTTATGCACAAAATCACTTACATTTGATATTTGATATTTTTGACTTATTTTCTTGGGTCGTTTCGCTCATCAAGAAAAAGCATCTTAATTTAGGAATTTTTATTGAAAACAAGACAAAAATACTAAGAATTGTTTTTCTTGAAAATCATTTTTTTACAGTGTAAATTTTATAAAATCATTTTTCAATATGTGCGTTACGTCTGGGTTCGAACGAATGACCTTCAGCACTGCTAACTTAGTGCTCTACCTCTGTGGAGCATAAATAGGCATAACTAGTCGAAATTAATGATGTAATTGTTTTGTCACAAAACAAAAAAAAGAACTAATACTAATAAAATTACTCGTATGCAAACATACTGTAGTATCCTTTAACTTTTACAATAGTAATATTTCCCGACTACAGTATTTACGGTAATTTATCAATGTATTTGGTTAATACTACAGAATGCTAGAGTTTACATAACAAAGTCTATTAATTGCAATAACATACTACAGCATACTACAATTCACAATAGTAAATACTGAAAGTATACTACAGTATTTCTTCATGTGCCTTTTGTGTTACTGAGTTTTTTTTATTGCAGTTTACACCTTCTTCATTACCTGTGATCAATAGCAATGCAATCTGTGCATTTGGCCTGCACACCTGTCTGGTATGAGTGCAATTTCGTTGCATATGTCCTGCTTTTGCGTCGGCATTTTGTATGTGAATTTAACATGTGATTTCTATGTGCACTCCAGGGAGAATAGTAAGTGGTTGCTGTGGCAACAGATGACATGCTTCCATATAAACCAATGATATTGGTATGATATTACTGCCCCATAATGCAAACACACCGCATCTCCAGAAACTCATACGGTAATGTTTTGGGAGATTATAGAAGGTTAAACAAATGCAAACACTGATGGATGGGCAAATAAATAAATAAAGCATGAATGGATGAGAACCTTACCTGGTTGCCATGGAGATGTACCTTCTCCTCACTTCAATAACTGCTGAGCAGAGAGGATTCCAGAGTCTGCAACCAGGGGCTGAAGGAATAAGAAATGTCCTTTATGTCGCCTACAAAAGACGAAGAAAGCAAAAGAAAAACAGTCACTGCACATAATGTTAACTTACAAATGAAGAAACTGACAGTGTTTTAAACACATACACTGCCTTGAACGTGTCTTTAATACAAAGTGTCTTTCATCTTGTTGTACTGACTAAATATCATGTAGACTCCATTGCTGTGCACATTATTTTCCATCAAAATAATAATGGTTATTTTAATTGTAATTAATAACATAAAACACAAACAGTGTATATATAATAATCGTATTAAATAACATTAATAATGGACTGTTCTCTTCAAATAAAATTATGTTCAACGTTATATTAATACCTAGCAAGTTTGGTCACATTGCAGTGTGTATAACGTGGTAAAATCAATGCTTTTTATGCTCTCAAGCTTCCCTACCTATGCTTTCGTTAATATAAACAACATGTATGTTTATATAAACTTATTTTCAAAAGATACAACAACAAAAACTTATTTTGTAGTTAAACTGGGACATCTTAGATGTCGTTTGGGCCTCTTTTTGTTTCTGATTCGGAGGCATGCTGTTCAACCTATCCGCAAACGAAGGGGGAGGGTAAACCGTTTGGACGCGCAAGATTTGATCTACAGTCATTTTGGCCAATCGCGAACCAGATAATCTTTCAAACGGACCAATGGGGAACCTCTCTGGGCAAATCCTTTTTTCTAGGACGGCAAAGTGGGCGGAGTTTGAAGCCAAATGCCCGCCCAAAGCCCAATCGTTAGGTTGCGCAAGGGCTGCAGTTTCAGTTTGTTTTATTCACCATTTTGAGTAGCCGAAGGTAAAATTTATACTAAATACCTTCGTAGAGCAGGGATATTCCCAGCATTGTTTAATTTTCTCCACAGGGAAAGGGCGTTGGTTTCGCGACGTCACCTTTTGGGCCCCCTTGGCTTTTAAAAGATCACGTTTTGTTTGCATTTTCCCTGCTTTCTTTTGCTCTTTTTCAATTTTAACCTCTACAGTATTCCTGCAAAATGGCAAGACCAGTGAGGTACGTGGGTTTACATTCGTCCTGCTACATGGCCGCTTCGCTTGCATACTGACTATCTAGGTTGCACGCATGTGCCTGGCATGCTTAGGTTTGGGACACGATTTATTTTTTTATAATTTTCTGCGTATTCGTGCATGCATTTTGCTCATTGTTGTCGTTTCCAGTGGCGGTGGACGGTCGATGTTTGTCTGTTTTATTTGCATGTATATTTTTCGCACGCGCACACTGTGCATCTTGCTATCTGATCTTCCTCGTTCATCACCTACCTATGTTACGCATTATATTTATGGGCGAGAATGACTAAAAGGCTTCATGTGTTTCCTCGTTAAGTCAGTGAGAATATGGCTTCCCATTCATCCTCACCAAATGCTTTAGGAGGGGGCAATAAAACCCCACACTGGAGGTGTTCATTGGCCCATTCGAGTGATTTTGCACCCTGTAATGCCCCTTCAGTCGGGCAGATATATGCGCAAATTCCGTAACACATTTTCTGGTGATGCAGAAACAAAAGATTGCGAAATGACCAACAGCAGCCCGTTGGTATTTTTCGGGGGTGGAATCGAGTTTTAAGGCCTTTTTGATAGCGGTAAATTCACACGACGCCTCTGACGTCGGAGGGGGGCGGGGTAGGAGAGAGCGACCACGCCTCCCATTTAAAGTTACGTTAAAATGTTGACGCTCTGCATCAAATTTAGTGCATATTTCGATGTATTATATAAATAACAAATTTGTATATATGTTACTACTTTAGTTAGGTATGGCTATAGAAATGAATAGAGACCGAATTTGAAGTGATGTAATGCATACACATAGTTGCGCGCGCCTCCCTTATGAACATTCACCATGGTAACCATCGTATCTGCTACAGTACTGTATAGTTACTTTACTTAATGTTGCTAAAACAGTACAGAGATAACTTGGTAATAATCAAACCTGCCATCAAAACACAATCGACTAATATTATGAATGCTAAAATTGTAAATGTAATATTTTTATAAACACGAAACATGAATGGCTAATTATGAAGGGATAATTGTAATTAAAAAATAATAATAATAATGAAAAATGAATTAGCCTAATTAAAATAACAAACTACACTACATTTTAATATAGTTAATTAAGGATTTTACAATATTAAAAAATATTTTACTTAGGCATTTGGGTTAAACTATGGTTATATTTGGGACATGATGCAAAGAGAATATTTAAAGGAGATATTTCACAACTTTTTTAAGATATAAAATAAATATTTGGTGTCCCCAGAGTGATTAAGTGAAGTTTTAGCTCAAAATACCATATAGATAATTTATTATAAGATGATAAAATTGCCACTTTGTAGTTGTGAGCAAAAATTTGCAGTTTTTGGGTGTGTCCTTTAAAATGCAAATGAGCTGATCCCTGCACTACATGGCATGTGGATAGTGCAGATTAAGGGGTGGCATTATCCCCTTCTGACATCATAAGGGGAGACAAATTTTAATTAACACTTTTTTCCCATGCTTGCAAAGGGTGGTTTATCAAAACTAAGTTACTGTTTTTTTTACATTTCCTAGGTTGATACTATATGATAGGTTGGCACTGGGGACCCAATTATAGCACTTAAAGGAAAACACCACCGTTTTTCGATATTTTACCATCTTCTTACCTCAACTTACACAAATGAATACATACCTATTTTTTTGCAATCCGTGCACTAAATCTTTGTAAAGCGCGTTCTGAATGTGTTAGCATTTAGCCCAGCCCCATTTATTCCTTAGGATCCAAACATGGATGAACTTAGAAGAAGCCAAACATTTCCATGTTTTCCCTATTTAAAGACACTTACATGAATAATTACACGAGTATGGTGGCACAAAATAAAACCTGACGATTTTTTTTAGCAAATAAAAATGATAACTATATTAGGGTTCATAGCGGTTCGCATAGTTACACTAAAAGGCTTTAAACCAATGTTACTATAATTTGAAATAAAAGTTGATCCTGCCTGAAGCATTGTATGAAACTAAAAGACATGCTGTTCCTACTCTTCGAGAAAATGCTATGTTTTTGCCATGCAAGGGATATGTTTTATACATGAGACTTGTTTAAGTTACAGTTAATAGGGTTGGATGCATCTTGTTTTGCATGTATATTATCCCGGTGAATCAAGAAATGAAATCCTGACAATTGAACTAAGTTCAGTTGTGTCAAATTTTTTTTTTTGGTTTTGCAAAGTTTCTTGTTATTTTTGAGTTTTCGGATGCAGCATCACACAGATATGTAAATTTATAAGAATATAAATGTATATAAATGTGTACAGACGTATATATATGTTTGATTCAGTATTTATTCCTAATGACATCAAACAGATGTTTATTTTATTGATTGGTGATTAAAATACTGTAATTAATTTGAATTAATTTTCTTAGGCTTTTCTAAGGTAGTATTTAAATGCAACAGCTGCGGTATCAATGAAACCTTCATTTACTTAATTCAGTTAAACATAATGAAGTGAAACATGTTAAATAAGCTTTTATTATCTTGAAGAAATGCCGAAAGTCTTTTAATGGTCCTTTGCGCTCTTAAAACTTGGGCACTCATGTGTCACAAATGTGTAGTTTGAAATTGTTGTCACAATGTTTTGTCTCTCTTACAGGAACAGAAAGGTGGTGAATTACTCTCAGTTTAATGAATCTGATGATGCAGGTAATAAACAAACACTCATTACTTCAACATACAAAATTAAAAACTTTTTAGGACTTTTACTATTGGATGAATCTCATGAAAACCGCCAAGCACATAGTTTAAGGTCATGCTTTACTCGGAAATGTGATTGTTTTAATCTTGCATTGCTAATTATGTCCTCTTTTAGTAAATTTGTGTCTATTATCTTAGCTGCGTTTCCATTATCTGTTAAATTGCGCAAATTGACATTTCAAATAGAAAATACGGCAAATGGAAAAAAGTTTGTATGCTCGCATGAGGTGTTTTTTCAGGCAATTTAGAAAAGTTGTATTTTACAAAACTGCAATGGAAATGTTTATTCACATTTCCTGGTTACTTGATTCACGTAATTATTATTTGAAGATGACGTGGTATGTAAACTGCCAGAAACACCTTAAAGGAAAACACCACCGTTTTTCAGTATTTTACTACTTTCTTACCTCAACTTAGACAAATGAATACATACCTATCTTTTTTTAATGAGTGCACTTAATCTTTGTACAGCGCTTTGTGAATGTGTTAGCATTTAGCCTAGCCCCATTCTTTTCTTAGTGCGGTGGATGTGATATTAGTAAACCTACCAACATCAGTCGATGTGATGAATGACTTCTCGCGAGAGGAAAAATTGTTTCAGTCGCATATCATTGATTTTTGGAAACGCAGTCATTTCGCAGTAGTTTTTTGTCGACATTTAGAAAATAACAATTTTTGCACAAATCTGCAATGGTAACGCAGCTATTAATGCTTTATATGAATTACAGGGTATAATTTTTTTTTATATGTAAGCTTATGTTTGTTTCTTGGTTTTAAACCCAAGACCTTTTGCCCTGCTGTTATTATAAAGCAGATCAACTCTTAATTTTGGGGCCTGTTTATACAAGAATGCTTGAGGGTGAAAACGTAAAAATATTTTATGGGATGTGCCTTTCGTTTAAAAGGAAAATGTGTTTTTGGGGCTTAAAAACGCAAAAAAGTGAAACCACCCTCCAGAGTGGAAATCTTAAAAACGATCTACCGTCGCGTTGCCATCTAAAGGGTAAAAACGCAAAAGTCTGCTCGCGGTGGCTCTCGTCGCGTATGCGTTTACGCCACAGACAGTTCAGGAAAATAACAACAAACGTGTCAGATTATTTCCATACGTCAGACCTTCAATTTGCCATAGCAGCTCTTTCCAGCAGTTGTACGAAATATTCCCAGCTAGTATTACTGATCAGAGAAGGTCCATTAATAACCTCCATCAAATTGTTGATGCGCCATTCGTCGGAGGCAAACCAGACGGCTTTGAACGAGACCTGGGAGAAGGAAGAAGGTTTTATGCTGGCGTGCGGACTTGGTGTTGTTGTGTGTTAGTGTTTCACATTGCCACCTAGTGGCCTGGAGTGCATACTACATCGAATATCACACACTTTTGCGTCACCATATGCACGCAGATATCCCCCTTAAAATTCTTGTATAAACGCGGAATAAAAAGTGATAACGCAACCCCACTTTTGCATTTTCCTTTTAGATTGTTTTCGTGTAAACTTGGTCTTAGTCAGTCATGTTGAGTTTTGAATTTTGTTTTAATTTCTGTCTTCAGATGAGGAATATGTGAAAAGTGCTGAGACGGTAAAGAAGATACGAGCTCCTCCACGTGAAATCAAGCCCAAGAAGACCAAGAACTCAAAGGAGGAGAGGCAAGTGTCTCTTTATTGTCCGTTTATGAACCGTAACGTAGGAAATATAGTAGCATCCAAAGCATTACATCTTACACAGATTCTCAATACTAGAGATTACATAAATACAGCTGAATTTATTTATTCAATGATCCTTGTTATTAGATTCAACTTCTTGTTTTTTGTGAATATCTGTCCTGTGTGTGCTCTCCAGGGATCATGAACCTTTTTCAGATTCCTTCTTTCCCTATGACCCACATAAGCGGTGGTTAATTATAACTAGGAAGTAAATATGGCATACGATGATGATGTACTTGAAAAGATCAATCTGACATTTCTGTTAACCTGCATATTTTGTGTTGTTTTACAGTGAGGATTCAGATGACAAACTCTCCAAATCCAAAAATGATTCGGCAGGTAAAGTATATTTCAGCATTCCGTATAAATTTGAACTAAGTCACGAACAGTGATTCAACTGTAACATCATTTTGTTAGATGACTTTGGAAGTGATGAAGACAACGACTTTGGAGAGGAGGAAGAGGAGGAGGAAGATGGAGGAAGTGACTATGATGATAAAAAGGCCAAAAAGGGAAAGAAGGCAAAGGTTGAGAAGCCAGGCAAAAAACCTCTGAAGAGGAAACGAGGTGGAGGTAAGAGACAAACTTCGTGTTAAGCCTTGGTCTTAATAGCTATCTTTTATAACATTTCACCCAATGAATCTTAAATACTGTGGTGAATACGCTAGCTAGTTATAAACCTGATATTTTCCTCTGGTATGACATGAAAAATAAATTTGGCTTTGTTAAATCTCTGTGGTGTGTGTGTCATGCAATTTTTTGCTTTTTTCCATAATTTATTAATGTTAATAAATAAAACTTTAGACACTTAAGTGGCTGCTCATGATGTTGTTGACACGTTCTGTGTTTGTGTTTGGTCGGCAGATGACAGCGATGATGACAAAGCGGTGAGCAGGAAGCCGAGGCAGGTGAGGCAGGCAGCCTCGAAGGCCGTGTCCAAACAGAGAGAGATTCTCCTGGGTGATGGAGGGAGTGAGGATGAGGAGAAAGAGGATGAAGAACAGCCATTTGTGGACCGTGAGTTTACTTAATTTATCATCACTTACACTTTAAGGCAAACAATCTTTATTGCTTGTTTTGTTTAAATCCTTAACTTTTGTGGGTTGTTCAAATTTACTACCCTTTCGTGGACAAAAAGGCCGCTAAATTAAACTGTTGTAAAAAGTTATCAGTTTTTTTTTTTGTCAAATTTTTTTGCATAAATCTGTTAATCAGTCTCAGTACTGATCAAAACTACCAAATGTTTACAAAATTGTCATGATTTTAACTCTTTAATTACCAAGTTCAGAAGTGGTGTCACTGATTTGGGGAAAAACAACACACAAATTGACAGATTTTCAATATTAAAAGTAATTTGTGGGCTGGATTTTTAACCTTTTTCACAGTCTTGAGCATGCCAAGATTAGTTAAAACATTGGCTTTGATGCATTTTTTGTTTTTGTGTTAATTTTTACGGTTGATCACCATGTGGCCACCATCCCCATTAATGGTACCACATGGTGATCAACAGTAAAAATAACAAATTTGACCTCTTAGCAAAGGGTAAAACTGCCAACAATAAAGAATGCATGATAATATGGTGTCATGGCTTTGCAATCAAAAAATGATGTTATAATGGAAGTAAATGGGGCAAAAAAGCCACAAACAACTAATTGGGGAGAAAAAAAAACTGATGCTGCACAAAAACTAAAAATGCATCAAAGCCACTGTTTTTACCAATCTTTGACAAGCCCAAGACTGTAAAAAAAGGTTTAAAAAAATCCAGTCCTCCATCACTTTTGGGTATTTTTGTCATCAAATCAGTGACGCCACTTATGAAGTTGGCAATTAAAGAGTTAAAATCATGGAAATGTTGTATGCATTTGGTAGTTTTGATCAGTACTGAGGGTGATTAACAGATGTATGCCAAAAAAATTAATCTGATACATTTTTACAGCCGTTTAATTTAGTGCCTTTTTTGTACATGAACAACCCAAAATAGTAGTACATTTGCCCACTGTATATTGTTGAGTTTTTGAATAATTTTAAAGCATTTTCTCAAAATATGTGTCAATATAAATTTGTCACCAAAAATCATTCCATTTGCTGAAACACAGAGAAAGTTGTGGCCAAATTAAGCAAAAAAAAAGGGTTAACATGAAGTAGGAAACTGGTGTGTTGCTCACGCAGGCTTGTGCTGTGGATGTGAATAAAAACACTTTTTATTACAGTCTAGTTTACATTTGCGATTCGATATCTTCTGTTGCAGAAGAGTCAGGCAGTGATGAAGATTTTATGGTGGATGATGATGATGACAGCGACTACGGCCACTCCAAAAAGAAAGGCAAGAAAGTGGTGCCGAAAGGTGGAAGGCGGGTGGAGAGGAAGGATAAGAAATCTCCCAAACCTCGGCTAAAGGCAACAGGTATCCATCGTCTCTTTTAAGATATACAGCTCGACTTCATAATAACAGTATTATAATTTTCCTGTCATCTATGACATCTTCAGGGTTCCCACGGGTCCTTGAAATCATTGGAAGTTTGTGAATCTGGCGAAAAAAATTCAAGGTCCTTTTTGAAAATATACATGCATAGATACAGGTCATTGAAGGAGCTTGAATCTATTTTATGCAAGAAGTTTTTTGGGTGGAAAATTCCATATTATTCCCTGTGTAGTGTAGGATAAAATCATAAAATTATTTTTAAGCACACATGCTAAATTGTTCGCTTTAAATGCTTATTTCTTCTATATGAATGTTGATTCATACCAAAATGCTTTTTTTTGCATAGTTGTGTTTGACACATGAAAACGTCTCGGGTTACGTATGTAACTATTGTTCCCTGAGAAGGGAACGAGACGCTGGATCTCTCTTGCCATACTTCCTGCGTCCCTGTAACGCCGTCTTTGGCAATATTTCAGATAGCGATATACTTCCTGGCTCCAGCGTCACCCAGTCTTTGTCGTTAAGCCTCACTATTGGTTGAATTTGATAAACACATTCAGACGCACTTACATAAAAAGTGTCATTGCAGTGACGCAGCACGAGTTCCCTCAAAAGGGAACTGTAACTATGTATCTTAAAAAAGGTAAAACGATGTAACCTTGCTCTTAATTAAAACGTGTCCCCACATTTAGTCCTTGGATTTGAAGGTATAAGACCTGGAAAGTCCTTGAAAGGTTCTTGAATTTGAAGTTAACTAAAGTTTGGGAACCCTGCCTCTCATTTCTGTACTGTTTATATCTAAAGTCCGTTTTCTGTAAAAGCAAATTTGAAATGAAAATTAAACACTCTTGCATGTTTCCCTCAGTGAACCCCAGTCCCATGAAGGGTAAGGGAAAAGGTCGCCCTAGCGCAGCCAAAGCGCTGGAGAAATCATCGCCCAAAGATGATGAGGAACCCGAGAGCCCCCTTGAAGATGAAGAGGAAGATGAGGTGGAGAAGAAAGAGTCTCCTCCCTCCAAAAAGACAAAGGAAGAAGTCCCCGATGACGAGGAAGAAGATGAAGAAGAGGACGGCTCGGAAGAGGAGGCTCCATCCGGGGAAGACTAGCCATGTTATCGACAACTTCTCTTTTTTTCCTCTTTCCCTTTACACTCTTTTTCTTTTTGGCTGTTTTCTGGTTGATTTTGATTTTTTTTCCCTCCCGTGTCTGTTATGGCCTGGCTCATTGGTTTGAACGGTTTTTATTTTCCTTTTTTAGCCTTTCAGGATATTTTCCTGGAACTTGTGAGCATATATATATATTATTGAGTAAAATGTGTCCGAGTCAGTTTATTTATGGGTCTATAATCTCAAGAAAAACCCCAGTAGGGTTGGCGCTCGCCCAGGGTAATAACATGATGATATTCTCAGAAAACCGCCGGAAAAGCTCATGTGTTTGTTTTCATGGCATGTATAAAGCTTCACTTCCACCCTGTAGTGCTAAATTCAGTTAGCGGGCTTGATTAGTCAAACAGAAGCAGAACAAATGTTTGTGTGAATTGTTTGTAAAAGCATTGGGCCTGGCTTGTGTAAGAAATTAATGGATTTACTTAACAGTGGATCTCGGTAATGAAAGCAAATTTCTAAAATTCTTTGCAATTTAATCGTTTTACGAATCGCATGCGCAGGCATTTTTCCAGTTCAGTTTCATTGTTTTATTCCTTAAATTGTGGCATTCAATTCTGTTGATGAGTTGCATGAAGATTTCTCTTCGAATGAATTGAACAGCTTTCAACAAATTCACACAACTCGTGTTTTCAGGCTCAGTGTGTGAGCGTTACGAACAATTCACACAAGAAATCGTATTTTATGAATGAGTTTCTGTGTGATGTTTCTTGCGGTTTCAATGTATTTGGTCGGGGTTTTTCGTTTCACCTGAACTCAAGTTGTTTTGTATTTATTCAAAGTGCGTTACCGGCTTCTCGTTCATGTGGATCTTAAGATTGAGAAATGCGGCTGTAAGACCTAACATTCATGATTTGAGAATTACATTTACCATGGTACCCTATCACCCTATTACGTTTTTTATTGTACCTTTTAAATAAACACTCGATTCGTGTAGTTTAAACTGTAACATTATGCGTTTGCTATCTTAAAGGGATATTTCACCCAAAAATCTAAATTTTGTCGTCATTTACTCGCCCTCAAGTTGATTTGCTGAACACATACATATTTTGAAAAATTTTTGTAACCAAACAGATCTGGGGCACCATTGACTTCCACAGTATTATTTTTTTACTATGGAAGTCAATGGTACCCCAAATCTGTTTGGTTACAAACATTTTTCAAAATATGTATAACCATTTTGAAAAACGCTTACAACCAAGCAGATCTGGGGCACCATTGACTTCCATTGTATTATTTTTCGTACTATGGAACTGAATGGTGCCCCAGATCTGTTTGGTTACAAACATTTTTCAAACTTTTGTCATATTTTGCAAATCAATTGAGGGTAAGTAAATGATGACAGAATTTATATTTTATGGTGGACTATCCGTTTAAAAGAATATTTTGGGTTTAAACTCTATTGACGATCTTTAGCATGTTGTCAGATACCACAAAAGGACTTGGTCTCCGTAGATAAAAATGCATTGACGGTTATGTACATTCATACACACTTTTTTTGTTGTTTAACATTAAGGCACAAATTTCAATTTTTGTAAATTACAGCATGCCACAGGTGGCGTCCATAGAGCTCATTATGTAACCTAGACTATTCATTTTATGAATTGTGTTAATTTTGCTCCGACTTCTGTATTGTGGGTTTGTTTGCGTTTTATTTTCATTTCTTCATCCACCAGATCATCTCATACAAAAGCTTGAGAATGAATGCTTTCATCTCTCAAACCGAGGCATGCAGTGTAAGCGTGTTGAGATCAGGCCTTAACATGATTAATTGTACGGTAAAATGTGAATCTGAGGTCTCGTGCACTGTCGCTGCCTTACAAAGCCTGTATTATAATATAGTACCGCTAACTAAACCAATGCCGGCTTTGCTTCATACCCGTTTTGTTCAGAGATTGTATAGGTTGTGTGTGGGGGGCTCTTGAAGAGTCAAATATTGTTATTCTTTTGTGCCCTGGATCAGATGTAGATGTGGTCACATGACATGAGAGATGTGATGAAGAAGAATTGTACCATTCATACGTTATGCGTGTTTGCTCGTAAAGTATATTTCTGTTGCTGCTTGTCTTGAGTTACAGACATGTGTATGATGTATATCCCATGATGCATTTCAAAGGTCTTTCTGTCTACAGAGCATAGTAACATTTTGACATTGTTCGATCCTTTCTGCCAGGAATCTCTGAATATTTTACACTTGTGCTGTTTCAATTCGG
This sequence comes from Paramisgurnus dabryanus, assembly GCF_030506205.2. Classification (NCBI taxonomy): domain Eukaryota; kingdom Metazoa; phylum Chordata; class Actinopteri; order Cypriniformes; family Cobitidae; genus Paramisgurnus; species Paramisgurnus dabryanus. Next base: position 13,741,659 of record NC_133350.1, read on the forward strand.
TTTTAACCTAGCTGTCCAAAAAATAAGTATGAATGTTTTCGTGTGCTTTTTTGTTTCATTTTTCCTCCTCAGATTTTTTGTAAGGTTTGTTTTTTTAAGAAAAGAAATAAAATGTATCTTCATTTTAATGACAAATTATTTGACTCTAAGACTCACATTTTTTAATTACTTTTGTATTGATATCTGTCTTGCATAAGTAATATTTTATTTTTTAACGTATTTTACATGTTAGGAGTGAGTTTCAATTTATATTTATTTCAACACTGGTAGTTTGTTTAATAACTTCACATTTTATTATTTTAAATTTAATCTTTATCATCTTGCTTATTACAAGGCTGCTCTCAAAATAGATGGAAATTTAATATTTATTTATTTATTTAGTTATATAAAATACTAACACGGTGTATAAAAGACTTTTTGGTTGCTGACATTTCATTATTTGTTAGGCAATGATTCCTGGAGACAATTGTCAAATATATTCCTTACTATAAACAAATAATTTATTGTTGATCGATTAAAATATTAAAGGTGTCGTAGAATAAAAACCACATTTACCTAGGCATAGACGAATTCTTTACATAGTAATGACATATCCTGAGCCTCAAACACGATTGTTTCCTCCTTATGTAAACCTCGTGCATGCAAAAGACCGCTGGAAACAGACCAATCTCAACATAACATAAACTGTGACATTACGGTCGAGATGTTACATTAAATTAAGTACAATGTTGTTACAATGCTAAAAACTAAATTGTGACTGCTGAGTTAGTGATATATGCTAGTTAATGTTATATGCTAACGTTTAAGCTGAAGTTCAATTATTGACGTTACAGTTAAGTTTTGCAGGTCCATACTGAAAAAACAGAAACTTACCACTCAGAAATGTCCATGAACAATTTCCAAACAATTGATTATTCCTCAAAATCTGTATCTTCATCTGATACAGACTCAAACATAAGATCTGTTTACACACACACAGAGCTCCTGAAGGAGAAACAGCCAATCAGAGCAGAGCTCAACATTATTATTCATGACCCTTTCAAATAAGGTAATAATAGATCATTTTATTCTAAAGGCAAATCCTAGGGTTGTAAATGGGCATGAAAAACTCACTCTGGATCATTTTTACACTTAATTAAGCCACATGTAGATATCAGAGAACAATTAAACAGATTATTTCAATACATTTTCACACACAATCAACAGTTTTTCCACATTTCATTGTTCAGGATTATAAGACTCGATGACGCACTGGAGCCAACCGAGCATAGCCCCGCCCATAATAAAGTTGGCGAGTGGGCGTGGTTTCAGCGCTGACAGCAGACACGCCCCCAGCGTTTGACAACAGAGAATCCTGCCTGTTTATCCAAGATTTTGTTTTAAATCAATTTTATTTATTTGATTGTTTTTAATAATCATATTTGGCTGGGTGGTTAATAACATGTTTTTCTGTTGTGTGACAAACTCAAAACACATATTTAATATCAGACTTTACACAGACTTTATGATTTTAATTTACACTATTACTATACCATATCAACTTTTTACCTTAAATTAATTATAAAACAGATATTATTGTACATGTTTGTGTTTTTTTCTTGACATAGGCTACTAACGTGAAGATCTTATTTTTAAAAAATTATGAGGGGAGGGTAGTAAATGATGCCCCGGGCCACTTAACACCTTACTCGAGGTATTTGGTTAAGCAGTCATTTTTATACATTTGTAGGAATACCTTTATTCCAAATACGTAATGACATTTTATATTGATATTTATCTTTTTTATGTAAATAAGTGTTTCAGCTTTTATTTTCATTACCCAAAAACATATTTGACATCATGACGTCATCGTATGCAGGTGTGTTGCTGTGCTAAACTTCATCCACATGGTGTCAGTAATGAACTGGATTCAGTACTGGATTACAGTTGCCAGACTAAAGGCTTGTTCGACTTCAAGAACCGACAACCGGAAGACGTCAAAGTTCCGAGAGAGCGATTTAAATTCAAACTCCTCCTTATGATTTCGCGAAACGCTCTCGCGGTACTTTGACGTCATCCGGCTGTCGGTTCTTGCGGCGCCGTATGAAGTCGAACAAGCCTTAAAACAAAGAAAAGTCATTATTACTCTAAACTCTGTACTTTAATGATACTTTCCAAGACTATTTCACTGTTAAAATAGTTTTATAAAATAGTTTAAAAATAGCCATAATCCACCACAGTGTCAAAAAATAAATGTAAGATAGCTAAAACATTCTCATATCACGTGACGTGTGACCCACACGCAAATGCACTGAAAAATCACATTAGCCAATTATCCCTTTACTGAACTATTTTGCCGCTGGTTCATTTGCATTTACTGAAACACAATGCTGTCTGTTTCTTTTAATTAGCCTACCTGGAATTTGTTGTACCAAACAGGAACATCAGGTTTGTGATGAAAAGAACAGATGACAGACGTTTTCCACGTGTATAAAACAAGCTTAAAACAATGTACAGTCATAATTAGTGTAATCATTTTGGGCTGTAATGTAAACAGTGTAGGTGTGGATCATTCAGAGAAAACCCTCCACCTGTGGGTGCGTAGGACGTGACGTCAACGATTAACACGAGTAACATTTTTATGATTCTTGCCTAACCACTAAGTGTGCTATTTTTATAAACCATATTATGATTGATAGAGATATAGACCTGGAATGTTTTAGTACATCGCAGGACTGGTTATAATGCATATTATAAATATACTGTTCAACACATATAAGACGTGATCTTGGGTCAACATTTTTGTTACAACATTCCTCTCAAAAAGCACACCTCATAATTACACTGGGTTATTATCAAACAAGCATTGCTTCAAAAAGGGACGAGCCCATCCCCTTGGGTTGTAATTTGACCCAACAGCTTTAAAAATATTTTTTGTGTGATTATGAGCTTATTTTTTGGTAACAACGCGAAGTGGGTGTGCCGGTGGCGCCCCGCGACTTCTTTTTCGAGGGTGCACGATGCAAAGCTTAACACGAATGGCTTAATCATTTTTTAAAAAAAATTACGCACTGAACACATATTTTGACATGATGAGCCACACACATGACGGGCTAAATACATGTTTTAAAGAGCTTTGCATCATGCGCCTTCGAAAAAGAAGGCATCAGTTGCCACTGATTTGTGATGGGTTGTATAGGCTGGGTTGTTTCAAGCCAAAATGCCAGGTGGTTTAACCCATTGCTGGGTCAAATATAAACATTTTCTGGGTTAATTTAAACCAACGATTTGGCTTAAGAGTGTATTGTTTTTTGCACAATGCAAATTTGCGTTTGTTGTGTGTTTTCAGGGCCGGACCGTCCAACAGGCAATACAGGTGATTGCCTGGGGCCCCACGACAAGACAAGGGCCCTTCAAGCATACAACTAATTTTGTCATTTCACAAACGATCAGCAGAAGGCAAAACACGCTGCATGCACAGGGACTTATAAACATAGGGATCACAAAAAACCGGTAGGTGAAAAAATCCCAGGGATTTGATAACAGGATAAACTCCACAAAACAACTGACAGTAAAATGACAATAAATGGAAAAACACCAGTATAAATAAAGACATAAAACATTACAAAATAGGAGCAGAGTGGGCTAATTTGCATAATATTAAGGACTGTACTTGTGGAGGTGTGTGTCAAATACGTCTCGTACTTTGTGTATATGTATGCTAACTTGTATTTCATATATGACATTTCTGAATAAAAAAACTCTAAATACGTCTCATTGCGATGCTTGAAAAAAAGAAACGTTTACGATTATGGGTAATGTTGTATCGTCTTAATGTTCACGTTACATCTTTTAATAAGGATAAAAAACAAGATTTATTTTAAAAAGGTTGCTTTGGTAGGCTTAGGCAAACTATGGTATCAAAACGATACCTTTTAGGAGTTGAAAGGAGAAAAACAGAGGTAGAAAAGCAATCTCAAAGTAAAGGTATGCTCTGCTTTACATTATTTAATGCATATGCTAATTTAAAGAAAAATGTCCACCATCCTTTATAAATTAACCCAAACGAAATAAAGACTATAGTAAATGGTGGTAAAATTCTTAAATGCTTAAAAAATAGTAAACTTCAAAATCTAATAAGGATTTAAAAAAGCATTCAGAATACTGTATCACCCTATATGAATTATTCTGTATTAATATCCATGATATTTTTATTGATACAAACTACATACAGTACTGTAGTTCGACAGTTGTTCCAAAATTGCTTAATATGTTGCACTTAATAAAAACTTCTAAATTGTAATTTTTGTGTATTTTAATTTCACTTGTCAAATTGCAGTGCTATGACAATTTTTACACCGGTTGGGCCCTTTCTCATGGTCTCACCTAGGGCCCCATAGCCTCATGGGCCGGCCCTGTGTGTTTTGTACTACACCATCTTATGTGCATTGCAAATGGATTTATGTTGTCCTAGTCTATGTCCTGTTACGTCTGTATGTTTCTATGTGCATTGTTGAAACGCCCAATTACTTTGTATGCCCAAGCACATTTATACGCCTATTCTGTTCTGCTATATTCATACACAAGGAATGCTCATTTTCATTGTATAAATATCAGTCATACTCAATATTTGAACATTGAACAAAAAAAATCAGCATTGAACAACATTGATCAATCAAAAAATCAAAAATTTGTAGCCCATTATATGACCAGCACCTGTTATGATATGTCTACATGCAAATACTCTGTAAGGGAGGCATACCTATTTCAGTGAACTTAAATAATAGCATATTTTTAATGAAATCGTGTAATTATCTTAAGAATGTTGAAGTTCAAGCATTTTCTCTGTGTTAGTCTCTCAGTCATCTGCGTTCTTTCATTTTATCCCTCCCACTTCCTCTTACGTTCCTGTAACTACTCCTCAACTGATGTCACAACTAGTTGTACACGCACTCACATGGGAATCAATAAAGGAATACAAAGAAGAAAACTATTGAGATTTGACTTTTTAAAAGAGTTTGCTGTGTAAGTATTCAATCTGTTTCTTATATATAGATGTGCCTGTGTGTTATGGAAGTAAAATATTATAAACTTTTGCTGTAATATCTAACTAATATTTATTGATATTAGTTATGTGTATTTCTAAAGTATATTGAGTAGTATGAGTGTTTGTGAATAGCTGTGTTCTTGAAGTGTGAACAGAAACTATTTTAACACTTAATTTACATATGTTTAGTTGGGTTTATTAATAATGACCTAAATGAAAGTTTAATGGTTCAGCTGTTAAATCTCTTACAGTGAATGTTTTTTATGTTTTGTTTCAGATTTCCAGTGCTGAAACGACCTTGTGAAGTTTTCTGTCAAAGGTAGTATCAGATTAAACTTTCTCTGTCTTTTCGGCTCCATTGTGTTCGCCTCAGGTTATACTTAAGGCTATTTAGGCGTGGGTCAAATGCCTTGAATTGACAGCATGTGTCATACGCAGGACGTAAATTCAAATGCATTTGTTTGTGATCTAAATATATGCCTCACTCTTTTTTAAAGAAACGCGTGAAAGGGGAAGTTAACAGTTGCTGACATCTCTATAGTCATGTTCACAGGAAAAAGTGTTCAACTTCACACATTAATATGCACAATATATACAAACACACACAATATATATTAATATATATATATATTAAAGTTTTATAGTTTTATATAGTTTTATAGTTTATACATGTTTTGTAATATAATGATTTTATATTTGAATCACCATAACATTTTCTATGCACAATATGTTTTGTTAAATGTAATTCCCATTAATGATGATATCATTAGTGCAATACAGTAACTTTTCGTCTATACTGTGTTGTGTTACAATAAAAAAAAACAAAATAACTGTAGTATAATGATTTTATGTGAATCACCATAAATAAGAGCCCTTATAACAAACTGATAAACATACCTATATATAAAAACATAATGAAAATCATTGTTTTTTTATAGTATAGCAACTATTAGTAAAAACAAATATTGTTAATTTAAGAAACAACTGTAAACAGTCGCATAAAAATAAATATGACACCCATGACAAACATGCAGATGGTAACTGATAATCTACTGTCTATGCACAATAAGGTTTTGCGCACATTTCATTCATGACAATCATTATCGCCGTGGCAGGTGAAACTGGGGAAGGTTGCATTTCTTATTGGGACTCTTGGGTATTCATTTTGACCTCAAATCTAACAGAGGTGATCAGACACACAGTAAAAGCCATCCCCAGATCCTATTTTAATTTCATTGGGGCTGTAAAGACAAAGATGACCGGGTGTTACGAAAATCTTTATCATGCTGTATGTGTAAAACAAACAGACTATGTGCTGCTTTATGTTTACTAAAGGGGTGTAATATTCGCTAGTAGCATGCATGCTCCACTTGTTCTGCTGCTTTATGCTCGATGGTGAATTTCAAGTCATCCTTACATCCGTGTGTAAATATGAAAATGAAGGTGTAATGGTATAAATATGTATGCATGGTATGAAATACATTTGGCTAAATTTATGATACTTTAAAGCAGGAGTGGGGGAACCCTGGGTCCTGGAGGGCCACGGTCCTGCAGAGTTTAGTTCCAACCCTAATCAAACACACCTGAATTTCATTTCCAAGTAATCCTGAATACTTTAATTAGATTTTCAGGTGTGTTTTACTAGGGTTGGAATACTTTAATTAGATTTTCAGGTGTGTTTTACTAGGGTTGGAATACTTTAATTAGATTTTCAGGTGTGTTTTACTAGGGTTGGAACTAAATTCTGCAGGACAATGGCCCTTCAGGACCAGGGTTCCCCACCCCTGCTTTAAAGGGTGAAATTTTCTACTATAATGTAATAATGTTAAGGTTGTAATAATGTTGTTGACAGGACAGGTTGTAGTGTATTCTGTGCATTACTAAGTATCAAATTATTGTAATTAAGTGACTTCTCCTTATGATGTACCTGCTTTACCTTATGTGCATACATTCAAATTACATTTAATTAATGATGATGTAATTATTTATGAGTAATGCAGTCACTTTATTAAACAGTATAATTAGTGATGTAATTAGTATTAATTACTTTTCTTAATAACTTAATAAACAAACATACCTAATAAATGTTGTTATGTCTTAGAAAAGTTATTGCTTAATTCTGCTCAACAGCAACTTGCAATATAAAAAAATCCTTTTGGCAGCACCGCAGATCAAGCATTGAAACAATGCAGATGGGGTGGTTATATTACAATGTTAGATGTGTGCATGAATGGATTATGGTATGGCTAAATAACTTGTTTTTTTCTCATTGCAGAATAAAAGAGAAATAAGGTCAAGGAGGCGAGAGAGGACAGGACGGACATGCATGGCAGGATCACACAGTTACTCTTGATTAATTCATTAACATGTGGTCTGGAAGTATGTTTGGCTGCTGGGACGATCTACATCCCACCCATGCTGCTGGAGGCAGGGGTGGAGGAACGCTTCATGACCATGGTGCTGGGTAAGTTCATCAACAGGAGATCAAACTTTTGTTTTGGATTTGATTGTCAACCCATATGTTAAAAATCACTTTAAAATTTGTGTTTTGAATATATGATTTGAACTCTTTCCATGTCATTGACGAGTTATCTTGTCAATTAAGAGAAAACATTTCCCTGCCAATGATGCTTTCCTGATGAGTTTTTACAGTAATCTGTAATTACCCAATTTTCAAAAAACTAAAGCAAAAACTAATTTAACAACATTTTAAAATCTGTGTATGTTTTGATCTTCATTCTGAATCTGATCTGTAATTAAAGTCCTTTTCAAAAATGCAACCATTTCAATTTTTTTTATCAAATTTGTTATTTTTGAAGAAACCTACCGATATTTACGAGGTTATAAAAAGAGAACAAATGAAGATACACTGTAAAAAAATGCAGCATGAAGTTGTTTTTGCAACTCAGTTTAACCTACTATTTAAGTTATTTTGACCTGTCATAAGTTGACATAACTTATAAAAACAACTTAATTTATTAAGTTAAAGTAAAATAAAGTAAATGTAGATTTGATAAAAATGCTGCATTATTTTTTTACAGTGTACATTTTTCCCGTTTTCTTGGTTTGTTTGTTTGAAAGCAGAGGGTCTGTTCTTTCATTTGATATATTTGTATGTTTATATATTTTTAGAAGACAATTTTCCTGGAAGGCATATTGTGAAACTTTTGTGAAAATCTCAAAAAATGCTGGCGGACAACTTTTTTGAAAGAGGCTTTTCGGAAAATTTTAATTATCTGTAAAAAATGTTGTGAGGAATACTCATAATTATTTGCACCTAAATATTTAGATAATTTGTTTGCTCAAAGTTCAGGTGATGTGTTTGCAGGTCAAGTGTTTGCTTTGGTATACCATGTTCAACACATCTTAACAATGATAAAAATGCATGTTGATGTGCATATCTGTGGAGAAACAAATTCATCAATGATTAAATTCACACTCATGTTGGGTTATAAATACTTGGTTGTGTTTGTTAACCCAATCATGTGTTGAAACAACCAGGATTGCATTGAAACAACCCAGCATAGGCTTATTTATTAACCCAACATGTATTCTGTCCAATATTTACCCAGCTTTGGGTTTTAAAATAACCCAGCAGAATTTCTGTATTGTAATATCAAATACAAAAACATATGCAAAATAAAATGATTTTTTTAAGGCATACATCATTTGCTATGGGTGCTGAATATCTTCTTGTGTTTTATTCAGGTGTGGGACCTGTGCTGGGCTTGATCTTTGTTCCTTTGATTGGTTCAGCAAGCGATGGCTACAGAAGTAAATATGGCCGCCGACGTCCGTTCATCTGGCCGTTGTGTTTGGGTGTACTCCTAGGACTCCTCATCATCCCTCAGACGTCCACCCTCGTAAGCCTATTTACAAAACACAAACTTCATTGGCTGGAGGTCCCGCTGTTGGTCTTGGCTATCTGCCTGATGGAGTTCTGCGGCCAGGCTTGCTTCACAACGCTGGAGGCTCTTGTATCAGATCTCTTCCCTGGAGAAGTAGAAAGCCGTAAGGCCTTTTCCTCCAATTCCCTCATGCTCAGCCTGGGTGGCTGCGTTGGATACCTGCTGCCTGCGGTCGACTGGAGCTCTTCGGAGACCGTGGTCTATCTGGGTGGACAGATATCTTTTATCTTCCTGGTGCTGACCTTCATCTTCCTCATTTGCTTGATGGGTACAATGTTCATATCTGAAGAACCTACGGGTAGAGAAAAGGTCGGAGACGCTGAGGTGTCCAAGAGGATTGCAAAGTGCACGAGCTGCTTTTGTCCCCGTGCGTTGTTTTGCAAAGTCTTGCTCTTGCCCAGAATAATCTTCAGCCTCCTGTCTGTGGGTCCACAACTTTTCTCGCTGTGCAATCGCATGCCCAAAGTCATTGCAAGACTGTTTGTTGCAGAGCTTTGCAGTTGGATGGCCCTCATGTCTGTTATGCTGTTCTACACAGATTTTGTCGGGGAGGGATTGTACGGCGGGGTGCCCAGTGATATCCCAGGTTCCCTAGGAAGGATACGCTATGATGAAGGTGCGGTTTATGCTGGTGAAAAGTTATAGCTTTATATCATTATTCACTTTATATTATATTATTCATATTAATTGATAGAGTATGACTTTAGCAGTGTTAAAGGTTGTGGATTCGAATCCCAGGAAACACACATAATGATAAAAAATGACATTTATGCATTTGTCAGATCATTTAATCCAATGCAACATACACTGCATATGTGGGTGCCCTAGGAATCGAACCCATGACCTTAGCGTTGTTAGCAATTCTTTACCAAATGAACTAACAGCTGTATATCTTAAATGTAACTAATTGTATAAAAAGTCATCAAGCATTACTCATTACACACGATCATATCGAACCCTGTAAAAGTTTACAGCAGCACCTGGTGTCTTTATATCTCTCCAGGTGTACGAATGGCCAGCCTGGGTCTTTTTCTACAATGTGTGACGTCCGTGATCTTTTCTGTGCTTATGGAGCCTCTGGTGTTGTGGGTTGGCCACAGAAAGCTGTATATGAGCAGCATGATGATCCTGGCCGTGAGTTCAGCAGTGATGAGCGTCTCACGTAATGTCGTGTTAGTCACCATCATGGTTGCAGCTACAGGATACACCTTCAGCATCTTACAGATACTGCCATACACACTTACATGTCTATACCACTCCAATACACAGGTAAGAGGACGCACCTGCAATTGATGCATGCTTACAATGTGCAAATACTTAAAAATAGCAAATCGTTAATCTACCATACACTTTAAAAAAAAAAGGTGCTAAAACGTTTTCACAGCAATGCCAGAGAAGAACCCTAGTCAAAGGGGCATTTCTTTTACACATTTTTATAATCTAACAAACTTTTTTTTTTAAACGAAAAGGTTCTGCAGATGTTTTATTCAGGCAAAACATTTTCTTCTTTAGCATTGTGAAGCATCTTTCTTTTTAAGAGTGATGCAACATGCAACAGTAGCTTCTTGATTTCTGTTTTTTGCCATTTCATGCTGATTGGGCTCATGTGAAATCTCACTGATATTGCTTCACATGCTGTATATTAAACAACAACAACAAAAAACATAGTTAACACTGGTTACTGTAGTAAAACCATGGTTACCACAAAACCATGGTAATCAAATACAATAGTTAAGCATGGTTATGGTTACTATAGTCCCTGCTGAAAAAACAATAAAACTGTAAATGACCACTAATTCCCCCATCAATGAAGTGAGCTGACATCTTTACCTCCAGCTGTAGAGGGCGATGTTGTCAAGGAACTGTACAAAAAGGCTTTCACCAAAAAGGACCTTATTGCTAAACTTTGAGCAAAATGCTGCTAAAGAGCTATTTATTTATTTTTGCTTTAGTTAAATATTGATTTTGTTGAATGCTTAAAGTGTACTTTTTTGTGATTGGTTTTGTTTTAGTGCTTATGTTTTTACCACATACTTTTATTTTGAAATATGAGAGGAAGTGCGGAGGCGCTGTGTGTGTATTTTCGCGCACTTTCTAAGGGAAGCGTCAGTCTGATTAACGCTACCGGAGACGTAAGGTGATCGTTTTGTACATGCTGTTAAAAAAGGTTTATTTCTCCAACTAAGCTCCTGGCTGACAAAGGGCACAAGGTACTGTTGTGATTTTGTACTGTTTGGTGAACTTTGAGACTTTCATATGTTTATTTTACTTTGCTTAATCTTTTAATTAATCTCATCTGAAGCTGTTCGTGAATGTTAGACGGGTCAATTGCGTATATTTGCTAATGTTGCTGATATCGTCTTATTTCTGTTTATTGCATCCTAAATAGTTTAATATGAAACTGTCTTTATTTGGTAATATATGTTTTTCTCTAAATTGAGTCATTTGTACTAAAAGGCTGTTAACTCCAGTCCAGTGTTAATTAAGCTAACATTGCACTTTAAAATTAGATTCTTGTAATCCATTAAATGGTTTAGTCTTTAAGGTAGCACTTTAATTGAAGTTTATCAATCATCTAAAACCTTTTAGTAGTCTTTATTTGCACTAAATATTGTTACTGCCAAGTGTAAATAATTTATATTATTAAGGATTACAGTACGGTAAGGGATTGATACTAAATGAGCCTGTAGACTAAAATGTGATTTATTGTCAGACTATATATGGTCTAAGACAGTGTAAATGTGTATTATGTGTTTATGGACATTAATGTTTAACTTGTGGGCAAATGACTAATTAATTATCTGTTTGTTTGTTTTTATTCAGCTCTTACGGTGTTTGTCCTAGAAATTAAATCTTTCATAAACATCAGTTGAGAGTCAGTTGTCATCTGTTCAGCCGGGGATGCTACAGTAAGAGCTTTACCCAGAAGAGCAACAGCTTCACGCCATCAGTTCTACCACACATCTGAAAGCTGTCTAATGACAACCAAAGGAATTGATTTGTCTGTGGCACTCCTTTAAAGAAAATGGATGCATCTGAAACTAAAGACCCAGAACAGCAAGTGGAGGCCGCTCCTGATGGAACAGAAGAGGAGGAGCTTCGCCGTTCTGGTCGACAACGGAACCCTACGGAGAAGATGCGTGCATATATAAAGGAGGAAGCCCTGAAAAAGGAGAAAAAATTGCTTCAGCTGTACGAACAATGGAAAGAGTTGGCTCGCGACACAAGGAAGGAGTTAAAAACAGACGTCAGTGAGAGCCAACTGGTAGCACTTATTAATATACTTGAGAAGGGAAGGGATGATGTCATGCAAGTTTACCTGGAAATCCGAGATCACATTGCTCCATCCAGTGACACTAGACGCAGAATTGATACTTGTGAAGCTGTGACAAAAGATATTTCAAAGATCATTTTTGACAGAATGGCATGCCTTGAGGACTTTGAACAAGAAAATGTAAAACACAGCCTTCGTGAGTTACTCCATCATGATCATGCTCGCTCTGTCTACGGATCCACAGTCTCATGCCCCACATCATCAAGGTCTACGGTTATGTCAATTGCAGCGAAGCGGGCAGATGCAGCAGCTGAATTAGCAGCCAAAGAAGCAGAATACTCAATAATTCAAGAGATCGAAGCACGGAAGTGTGAACTGGAAAAACTAAAAGTAGAGAAGGATCTAAAAGCGGCTAGAGCCAGACTGCAAGCATATGATCAAGAAATGTCACAGGAAGTCAGCATTCATTCTTCAAACTCAAATGCAGGAGAACACCAGGATGTAAGCTTAATGGCGCAGCGGCAGGTGGTTCCATTTCCCGTTCAATGTCCTACCAACATTACAACATCAGGTCCTACTGACATCACCGCTAAATCCTCACCTCCAAAATCTGACATAGCTTATCTCGCTCAAGCTGTACAAGATAGCATAGCCCTAAACAGGCTGCCTACAACAGAACCATCCATATTCACTGGTGATCCTATCCAATTCATTGAGTGGAAGGCTGCATTTGTGTCGCTCATTCATGGAAAGGCCATATCTTCTGCTGACAAGCTGCACTATTTAAAAAGGTATGTTGGTGGGCCAGCCCGCAAATCTCTTGATGGCATCTTCTACAGGAATGATGATGAGGCTTATAATGACGCATGGAACAAGCTGAATCAACGGTATGGACAGCCATTTGTCATACAGAAGGCATTCAGGGAAAAACTATCCAAATGGCCTAAGATTCAGTCTAAGGATGCTGAAGGGTTCAGAGAATTCTCAGACTTCTTGAACGCATGTCATCAAGCTATGCCTCACGTCAAAGGGCTCGAAATACTGAATGACTGTGATGAAAACCAAAAACTCGTACACAAATTACCAGATTGGGCAGCAGCACGGTGGAACCGTCAGGTCACGCAGACACTGATTGAGACTCATGACTTTCCAAAGTTTATAGATTTTGTCACCTTCATGTCAATGGAAGCAGAGATTACATGTAATCCAGTCACCTCCTTCAGCGCTCTTCGTGCCTCTGACCACATTTCAGAAAAATGGAATCATAAGGACAGTAAAAGGAACAAGGCTAACGTCTTTCACATTCGAACAGCTACAGAAGATAAACAGAATGATGAAAATGAACAAAGCCCTGCTAAAGGAAATTATATCACGTGTCTCTTCTGCAAAGACAGAAAGCATAAGATTCACAGCTGTTCTAAATTTTTGGCAAAATCCCTGGAAGAGAAACGGAAATATGTGAAGGAGAACAAACTCTGCTACGGATGCATGAAACCGGGCCACGCTGCAAAAGACTGCCGTCACCGTTTGTCCTGTGACAGCTGCAAAGGTAGACATCCAACATGTCTACATGATGAAAACTACACAAAGAAATTCATCCCTGCACCAGTCTCAAACCAAGGTGACACAGAGACAACTACTGCTACATCTCACAAAGTAGAGAATCATGAAACTTCCACCAATACTTCAATGATCGTGCCAGTGTGGGTATCAACTGAGAGGAATCCAGGCTCTGAAAAACTTGTTTATGCTCTGCTTGACACCCAGAGTGATACTGTGTTTATCGAACGAGAATTGAGCAACAAGCTACATGCTGACTCCTGTCCTGTGAGACTGAAATTAACAACTATGACTGCAAAGGATGTTATCATGCCGAGTGAAAGAGTGTCGGGACTCAAAGTAAGAGGCTACAATTCCTCTGTTGTTCTCAGTCTGCCTCCTGCCTACACTAAGGACTCTATTCCAGTGAGCCGTACTCACATCCCTACTTGTGACACAGCACGACATTGGAAGCATCTCTCTACAATAGTGGACAAAATTCCACCTCTGCAAGATTGTGAGGTTGGCCTTCTCATAGGCTACAGCTGTCCAAGGGCTTTGGCACCAAAAGAGGTAATTTTGGGAGGAGACGATGAACCCTATGCAATTCATACAGACCTAGGATGGAGCGTTGTTGGTCGTCTGTCATCAGACCATGAATTGCAAAGTTGCAATACCATTTGTCATCGAGTCAGCATTAAAGAGCTCCCCCCAGTGACTCCAGCAGATGTTATTAAAGTATTGGAGTCTGACTTCAAAGATGATGGTGAAGACAATAAAACAGTTTCACAGGATGACATCCTCTTCTTGACCAAACTGCAGCAAGGCATCAGGAAGAATGACTACGGACATTACGAGATGCCTCTCCCTTTCAGAGCAAGACCTCATTTGCCTAACAATAAACAGCTTGCCATTCTAAGGCTCGATCATCTCAAAAGGAAACTGTTGAAAGATGAAAGGTACAAGGAACACTACGTAAGGTTTATGGAAGAGGTAATTGAAAAGGGTGATGCAGAAGAAGTATATAGGGAAGGAAAGGATGGAGAGAACTGGTACATCCCTCATCACGGGGTGTACCATCCCAAAAAGCCAGACAAGCTCCGTGTTGTCTTCGACTGCTCCGCCAAGTACCAGGGTACCAGCCTTAACAACCATTTACTCCAAGGTCCAGATTTAATGAATAATCTGACTGGTGTTCTTGTAAGGTTCAGACAACATCCCGTCGCCCTTATGTGCGATGTGGAAAAGATGTTTCACCAGTTTCATGTGGAAGAAGCAGATCGAAATTACCTCTGTTTTCTCTGGTGGAAAAATGGAAACTTGTCTTCACACCCACAAGAATACCGCATGAAGGTCCATCTCTTCGGTGCTACTTCATCACCTGGATGCGCCAACTATGGCCTAAAACATCTCGCTAAGGAATATGAGTCCATGTATCCTCTTGGCTCAAAATTCATCACAACAGACTTCTATGTAGATGATGGTGTCACCAGTGTAGCCAGTACAGAAGAAGCTGTTCAGGTAGCAAGAGAAGCTCGTCAACTGTGCGCCTTAGGTGGTCTTAGACTGCACAAATTTATTTCCAATGACAGAGTTGTTCTGGATAGCATTCCAGTTTCTGAACGAGCTGTTGAAGTAAAGTCATTTGACCTCAACTTTGACGACACACCCCTAGAGAGAGCTTTAGGGATCCACTGGCACATTGATTCTGACAGATTTAGATTCTCTGTTAACCTCAAAGACCAGCCAGCAACACGCCGTGGCATACTATCCACAGTTGCATCACTGTACGATCCGCTGGGCTTTATTGCTCCTTTCCTGCTCAATGGAAAATTAGTGCTTCAGGAAATGTGCAGAAATGGAACAGGCTGGGATGATCCCCTTCCTGAAGAATTGCAGCCAAGGTGGGAGCTTTGGAAAGCTGATCTTGTGAACTTGGAGCGGATCGATATACCTCGCTGCTATGCGCCTGCAAACTTTGGAAAGGTCATCAAAAGAGAACTGCATCACTTCTCTGATGCCAGTAACAGCGGATATGGCCAGTGTTCCTATTTAAGATTAACAAGTGAAGAAGGAAACATCCATTGTGCCCTGGTCATAGGGAAATCCAGAGTTGCTCCCATTAAGATCCAGACTATTCCCAGGCTCGAACTGACGGCTGCCGTCATCTCAGTTGCCATGAGCAAAATGCTGAAACAGGAGCTGAAATATGCAGACATAGAAGAACATTTCTGGACCGATTCTCAAGTAGTCTTGGGATACATAAACAACGAAGCACGGCGCTTTCACACGTTCGTGGCAAACAGAGTCCAGAAGATCCATCTCAGCACTAATCCTCAACAGTGGAGATATGTTCCCACTACTGAAAACCCAGCTGACCATGCGTCAAGAGGTTTGAACGCTGGTGAGATTCTTACCTCGAACTGGTTGACAGGGCCAAGTTTCTTATGGAAGAAAGACATACCGCCTGTTGCAGATATTGACATTGCACTAGCAATTGGAGATCCTGAAGTGAGACAAGTTCAGACACTGAGTACAGAAACAACAGAAATCAGCCTCTCAGACCGCTTGTTAAAGCTGTCTTCATGGTCTAGAGCTGTCCAAGCTGTAGCTCGCCTTGTTCGCCGAGCCAAAGGAGATAAGTCCAACAGTCATAGTACTGTAGCTGAACGAGAAAATGCCAAATGCATCATCATTAAGGACTTACAAAGAAACACATATCCTAAGGATATCAAGTTGTTGAGCAAGGGAGCCCAGCTGTCACCTGGCAGCAAGTTATATCGTCTTGATGCCTTCCTAGATCAAGGAGGAGTACTCAAGGTGGGAGGAAGGCTTTGCGATGCAACCCTACCCAACTCAGTCAAACACCCAGCAGTCATACCTAAAGATCACCACGTAACAAAGATGATTATCTCTCAATGTCATGTGAATGTCAAACACCAAGGAAAGGGCCTTACAGTTAATGAGATCAGATCACAAGGCTACTGGATTCCAGGTATGAACAGAGCAGTAGCCTCCCATGTGCATCATTGTGTAACATGTCGGAAGCTCAGGAGACCCACAGAGGAACAAAGAATGGCTGACCTCCCTTCAGAGCGTACAAATCCATCTCCACCATTCACGTACTGTGGTATGGACTGCTTTGGTCCTTTTATCACCAAACAGAGTCGGAAAGAACATAAAAGGTATGGCCTTCTCTTCACATGTTTCAGCTCCAGAGCTATTCATATTGAAATGCTTAATGACATGTCAACAGATGCCTTTATCAATGGCCTGCGCTGTTTCATTGCATTACGGGGAGCAGTACGTGAAATCAAATGTGACCAAGGCACCAACTTTGTAGGAGCCAAGAATGAGCTTAAGAATGCTCTCAAGGAGATTGACGAGGATCGTCTGACAGTGTTCTTAGCTGAGAAACAGTGCGACTTTGTCCTAAATGCGCCCCATTCAAGCCATGCAGGTGGAATATGGGAAAGACAAATCAGAACAGTAAGAAATGTTCTACGCTCAACTCTCTCACTTTCTTCTGACAGACTGGACGATGCATCACTCCGGACATTCTTTTATGAAGCAATGGCAATCGTAAACAGTAGACCACTCTCGGTCGACAACCTAAATGACCCCAACAGCCTTGCACCTCTCACTCCTAATAACCTGCTTACCATGAAGTCTATTCCAGCACTACCACCACCAGGCAGATTCCTCAGAGAAGACATCTATGCAAGGAAAAGGTGGCGACATGTCCAGTATCTCGCCGAGCAGTTTTGGAGTCGTTGGCGTAAGGAGTATTTATCCAACATTGCCACCAGACAGCGCTGGCACACAGCAAAGAGAAACCTACAAGTAGGAGATATTGTCATGGAGAAGGCTGACAATCTGCCCAGGAATGAGTGGCGGCTGGCCAGAGTTACAGAGACTACTACAGATAAAGACGGGCTTGTGAGAAGGGTTAAGATATGTCTTGGTGACCGGCATCTGGAAAAGGATGGTCGTCGCCTTAATAAGCTGTCTGTCATTGAAAGGCCAGTCCAGAAGCTGATACTGTTGCTAGAGGCCGTCTAGCCGCTTCCAGATACAACCACGTGTATCCTTTTCATTATATTGGGTTTTCAGTTAAAGGTTACTTTTTTACTTTAAGTCTTTAAAAATCATTGGTCATTTATATTCCTTAATTACATATAAATCACTCATGATTTGGTGGGAGTGTAAATGACCACTAATTCCCCCATCAATGAAGTGAGCTGACATCTTTACCTCCAGCTGTAGAGGGCGATGTTGTCAAGGAACTGTACAAAAAGGCTTTCACCAAAAAGGACCTTATTGCTAAACTTTGAGCAAAATGCTGCTAAAGAGCTATTTATTTATTTTTGCTTTAGTTAAATATTGATTTTGTTGAATGCTTAAAGTGTACTTTTTTGTGATTGGTTTTGTTTTAGTGCTTATGTTTTTACCACATACTTTTATTTTGAAATATGAGAGGAAGTGCGGAGGCGCTGTGTGTGTATTTTCGCGCACTTTCTAAGGGAAGCGTCAGTCTGATTAACGCTACCGGAGACGTAAGGTGATCGTTTTGTACATGCTGTTAAAAAAGGTTTATTTCTCCAACTAAGCTCCTGGCTGACAAAGGGCACAAGGTACTGTTGTGATTTTGTACTGTTTGGTGAACTTTGAGACTTTCATATGTTTATTTTACTTTGCTTAATCTTTTAATTAATCTCATCTGAAGCTGTTCGTGAATGTTAGACGGGTCAATTGCGTATATTTGCTAATGTTGCTGATATCGTCTTATTTCTGTTTATTGCATCCTAAATAGTTTAATATGAAACTGTCTTTATTTGGTAATATATGTTTTTCTCTAAATTGAGTCATTTGTACTAAAAGGCTGTTAACTCCAGTCCAGTGTTAATTAAGCTAACATTGCACTTTAAAATTAGATTCTTGTAATCCATTAAATGGTTTAGTCTTTAAGGTAGCACTTTAATTGAAGTTTATCAATCATCTAAAACCTTTTAGTAGTCTTTATTTGCACTAAATATTGTTACTGCCAAGTGTAAATAATTTATATTATTAAGGATTACAGTACGGTAAGGGATTGATACTAAATGAGCCTGTAGACTAAAATGTGATTTATTGTCAGACTATATATGGTCTAAGACAGTGTAAATGTGTATTATGTGTTTATGGACATTAATGTTTAACTTGTGGGCAAATGACTAATTAATTATCTGTTTGTTTGTTTTTATTCAGCTCTTACGGTGTTTGTCCTAGAAATTAAATCTTTCATAAACATCAGTTGAGAGTCAGTTGTCATCTGTTCAGCCGGGGATGCTACAAAAACCATTAAAGAAAATTCTAATGGTTTCCATTAAAATACCAATAGGAACCATTATCTTTTACCTTTAAAACCAATACACTGTAGTGTGTTTTGGGCCATACTCCATTAGAACAAATAAAATTCCCAATAAAACCAATAGAATTTTTGTGATTGGGTCTATTGATTTTTTAGCAGGGGTAAAACCATGGTTTTGCATATATTTATCAATACACCAAAAAATATGATTACTAAACTTTAACCACAAAGCATGGTTAATTTTCCTAAGGGTTGCATTGTGTAGTAAAACCATGGTTACCACAAAACCATGGTAATCAAAAACCATAGTTTAACATGGTAACTATAGTAAAAAAAAATGCATTGTGTATCCATTTAGGAGTATAGTTTGTTTTTTACGCATTGCAAAACATGGTTCATATGCGTAAACTACTTTCGACGCATGCGCATTGCGACAAATTGCAATACCTCCCTTACGAAAATTAACCATGGTTCACTGTGGTAAAGGTTTAGCGACCATGGTGTTTTTGTGTATTGATTATTATCATAAAACTAGGTTTTACTACACTAATTATGGTTTAACTATGTTTTTTAAAAGCATAATGCATGCTATTATGTGGTTACCATGGTTTTACTACAGTAACCATATTTTTTGTAACCATAACTGTAGTAAAACCATGGTCAATTTTCGCAAGGGCTCTCCTGGCATAATTTGGACGCTTATCCGCGACCAACGAGTAGGCGCGGTTGCGGTGCGCGTACATTACGCGCGTATTTTGATGCCGAAACACGCGCACTGTAACCTTGAATTTGGTAACATGCTATTTTTGACAAAATAACTTGGATATGTTTGATATTCCGTCATGTAAGCAAATTGTTTGCTTTTTTTTACATGTTTTAAAAGTTAAAAGAATATGCATTGGGCTATGGTTCTCTTTCACTGGAAGCCCAAATTCTAACTTGTTTTAGCCCAAATTGCTGGGTGGGTTGGTTCTCGCGTACGTGTTAGAATTAAACTATACTTTAGACTTTAGAAATCAAAATGGTGTTAAAATGAAGCAAAACTTAATTAGGTATTCATGTTATAACAGCATTTGCACTTCTTCACAGGTGTTTTTTCCCAGTGAGAGACACAAACCGCATGGGAATGGTGTGGTGTTGACCAAATCAGCCGATGTACAGGCTTTGACCAAGCAGAAAAGATCCAACGGCTTCATTGCTGGGCCCAACACGAAAACATGCCAGTGCAATATATCAACCTCACAATCACTTGATCTGCATGTTTGTGTAACCGTATGCCCACAGTCTGCACTACCACCGGCCCTTAAAGAAATAGGTACAGATATAGCCTTACTGGACAGTGCTTACATGCTATCTCAGGTGGTTCCATCTCTCTTCTTGGGCTCCATAGTACAGCTTTTTCACAGTGTAACCACATACATGGCCTTTGCCACTTTGCTGAGCGTGGTGGCCGTTTACTTTTCTCGTAAGATTGTCTTCGAAAAGAAAGACATTGAAGCGAACGGGTGACTGTGATGTAACCTGTGGAGCAAAAATGATGTTTTAAAACCACAAAGGACAGCTGGACATGTTTGTGTGGCAATCCAAGACTTTCAATTGGATGGTGACGTGTCACTGAAAGTGTTAAAATTATTAATTAATTATTAATTTATTAAGTCTTGGCTATTAATACTTGATAACCACTGTATCAGCAAATGTTGCATTAGAGAAGCATTGGCTTCAGGCAGAACAGTTTGTGGACTTGCAGTAAATTTAAACAGGGTGTTGGCTTTTTTGTAAAGTTTACCATTTGACAGACAGATTGTTCTCCTGTACACTGTCATGTATTTGATATTGTTTTTCCAACACTTTTGCAATAGCTTTATATTCTTTAAGGCATCGTTCCCAACCTGGGAGTTAACAGGTGGGAAAAGGATCTGATATGTTTAGAGGTCAAATAATGATGCATAAAATGTTCAACTAAATATATGAAACAATTTTTTCATATACCAAGATGAAGTGAATGATTTATTTTGTAAAATGTTTAATATTAATATCTATAATGTTTACAATCTGAGCTCCCCACCCCTCAGGTGTGTGTATGATTTTAGTGTTACCGGCTGTGATGGGTTGGTAAATGTAATGAAGCTAGGATTTTGACTTTGAATACCAAAGTCTATATATTTTAATAATATATTCATGTTGTTTACACTTTTTAAAGAATATTTATTACCTAAAAAAAGAAAATAAATTAAATGTTCAGCTGTGTTTGTTATCTTTATTATAACTTATATAATGTACATCAATGTGTAATTTATTAAAATAAGTTTTTATTATATTGTGTGGTTTTGTTTCCCTGAATTAAGATGAAGCTGAAATTGAATGTTTTCATTGAATTTAATGTATAATTTTGTAGTATAAGTGTCATTAGGTCTTTTTTTACTCAGCTACTGCCATCTTGTGGCTCTATAAAGCTCTGTTTTTATATTACAGTCATAAGTAAAACAGTCTAACAAATGACAACAAATCATTTATTCTGTCAGTTTTAAACTATTTTTATTTGTCTGTTGCTGTTTTGCTATTTTAAGTCTTTACAGATGTCCAAATTCAGTGGTGCAGTGTTTTGAACAACCACGTGCTGCCATGGCCATTGAATCATTCATGTTTCAAATAAAGTCATAAATGCATAATGTTTTGTATTTTTCAAAAACAAATTATAACTCATGTTTGAAAGCAACCCAAATGGGTATGGAAGTCTATTTCCACCACGTTTGGTTAACATTTTTAGATTTTCATAAGTGCCTCGTATT
The DNA here is from genome assembly GCF_030506205.2 of Paramisgurnus dabryanus. NCBI lineage: Eukaryota > Metazoa > Chordata > Actinopteri > Cypriniformes > Cobitidae > Paramisgurnus > Paramisgurnus dabryanus. Next base: position 13,763,545 of record NC_133350.1, read on the forward strand.
AATGAGAAACTATTTCATAACAATAACCATGTTATAATAATGAAAAAATGTATGTCATAATAATGAGAAACCTTTTTATAATAATGACTTAGAATCTCAAAATACCTCAATCTGAGAAAATATGTCAAAATTTCAACTTACCTTCTCATATTAATAAGATACTAAGTTTTTTCAACTTAGTATCTCATAATAATAAGAAACTAAATCATTATTTTGACTTATTTACTCAAAATAATGAGATACTATGACATTATTTCGACTTAGTATCTAATAATAATGACAAATCAAAACTTTCTCATTATTATGAGATACTAAGTCATTATTATGAGATACTAAGTCATTATTATCAGATACTAGGTCATTATTATGGGATACTGAGTCATTATTATGAGATACTAAGTCATTATTGTGAGATACTGAGTCACTTTTATAAGATACTATGTCATTAATATGAGATACTAAGTCATTATTATGAGATACTAGGTCATTATTGTGTGATACTTAGTCATTATTATGAGATACTAAATCATTATTGTGAGATACTAAATCATTATTATGAGATACTAGGTCATTAATATCAGATACTAAGTCATTATTATCAGATACTAGGTCATTATTATGATATACTAAATCATTATTGTGAGATACTTAGTCATTATTATCAGATACTAAGTCATTATGATCAGATACTAAGACATTATTATGAGATACTAAGTCATTATTATCAGATACTAGGTCATTATTGTGTGATACTTAGTCATTATTATGAGATACTAAATCATTATTGTGAGATACTAAATCATTATTATGAGATACTAGGTCATTAATATCAGATACTAAGTCATTATTATCAGATACTAGGTCATTATTATGATATACTAAATCATTATTGTGAGATACTTAGTCATTATTATCAGATACTAAGTCATTATGATCAGATACTAAGACATTATTATGAGATACTAAGTCATTATTATCAGATACTAGGTCATTATTATGGGATACTGAGTCATTATTATGAGATACTAAGTCATTATTGTGAGATACTGAGTCACTATTATAAGATACTAAGTCATTAATATGATATACTAAGTCATTATTATCAGATACTAGGTCATTATTGTGTGATACTTAGTCATTATTATGAGATACTAAATCATTATTGTGAGATACTAAATCATTATTATGAGATACTAGGTCATTAATATGGGATACTGAGTCATTATTATGAGATACTAAATCATTATTGTGAGATACTAAATCATTATTATGAGATACTAGGTCATTATTATGGGATACTGAGTCATTATTATGAGATACTAAGTCATTATTGTGAGATACTGAGTCACTTTTATAAGATACTATGTCATTAATATGAGATACTAAGTCATTATTATCAGATACTAGGTCATTATTGTGTGATACTTAGTCATTATTATGAGATACTAAATCATTATTGTGAGATACTAAATCATTATTATGAGATACTAGGTCATTAATATCAGATACTAAGTCATTATTATCAGATACTAGGTCATTATTATGATATACTAAATCATTATTGTGAGATACTAAGTCATTATTATCAGATACTAAGTCATTATGATCAGATACTAAGACATTATTATGAGATACTAAGTCATTATTATCAGATACTAGGTCATTATTATGGGATACTGAGTCATTATTATGAGATACTAAGTCATTATTGTGAGATACTGAGTCACTATTATAAGATACTAAGTCATTAATATGATATACTAAGTCATTATTATCAGATACTAGGTCATTATTGTGTGATACTTAGTCATTATTATGAGATACTAAATCATTATTGTGAGATACTAAATCATTATTATGAGATACTAGGTCATTAATATGAGATACTAAATCATTATTGTGAGATACTAAATCATTATTATGAGATACTAGGTCATTATTATTATGAGATACGTAGTCATTATTATCAGATACTAAGACATTATTATGAGATACTAAGTCATTATTATCAGATACTAGGTCATTATTATGGGATACTGAGTCATTATTATGAGATACTAAGTCATTATTGTGAGATACTGAGTCACTATTATAAGATACTAAGTCATTAATATGATATACTAAGTCATTATTATCAGATACTAGGTCATTATTATGGGATACTGAGTCATTATTATGAGATACTAAGTCATTATTGTGAGATACTGAGTCACTATTATAAGATACTAAGTCATTAATATGATATACTAAGTCATTATTATCAGATACTAGGTCATTATTGTGTGATACTTAGTCATTATTATGAGATACTAAATCATTATTGTGAGATACTAAATCATTATTATGAGATACTAGGTCATTAATATGAGATACTAAATCATTATTGTGAGATACTAAATCATTATTATGAGATACTAGGTCATTATTATTATGAGATACGTAGTCATTATTATCAGATACTAAGTCATTATGATCAGACACTAAGTCATAAATATGAGATACTAAGTCATTATTATCAGATACTAAGTCATTATTATCAGATACTAAGACATTATTATCAGATACTAAGTCATTATTATCAGATACTAAGTCATTATTATGAGATACTAAGTCATTATTATCAGATACTAAGTCATTATTATCAGATACTAAGACATTATTATGAGATACTAAATCATTATTATCAGATACTAAGTCATTATTATGAGATACTAAGTCATTATTATCAGATACTAAGTCATTATTATCAGATACTAAGACATTATTATGAGATACTAAGTCATTATTATCAGATACTAAGACATTATTATGAGATACTAGGTCATTATTATGAGATACTAGGTCATTATTATGAGATACTAGGTCATTATTATGAGATACTTAGTCATTATTATCAGATACTAGGTCATTATTATGAGATACTAGGTCATTATTATGAGATACTAAATCATTATTGTGAGATACTTAGTCATTATTATCAGATACTAAGTCATTATTATCAGATACTAAGTCATTATTATCAGATACTAAGACATTATTATGAGATACTAAGTCATTATTATCAGATACTAAGTCATTATTATGAGATACTAGGTCATTATTATGAGATACTTAGTCATTATTATCAGATACTAAGACATTATTATGAGATACTAAGACATTATTATGAGATACTAAGTCATTATTATCAGATACTAAGTCATTATTATGAGATAATAAGTAATTAATATTAAATACTAAGTCATTATTATGAGATACTCAGTCATTATCAGATTCTAAGTCATTATTATCAGATACTAGGCCATTATTGTGAGATACTAAGTCATTATTATGAGATACTAAGTCATTATTATGAGATACTAAGTCATTATTATGAGATACTAAGTCATTATTATCAAATACTAAGACATTATAATGAGATACTAAGTCATTATTATGAGATACTTAGTCATTATTATCAGATACTAAGACATTATTATGAGATACTAAGTCATTATTATCAGATACTAAGTCATTATTATGAGATACTAGGTCATTATTATGATATACTAAATCATTATTGTGAGATACTTAGTCATTATTATCAGATACTAAGTCATTATGATCAGATACTAAGACATTATTATGAGATACTAAGTCATTATTATCAGATACTACATCATTATTATGAGATAATAAGTCATTATTATGATATACTAAATCATTATTGTGAGATACTACATCATTATTATGAGATACTAGGTCATTAATATGAGATACTAAATCATTATTGTGAGATACTAAATCATTATTATGAGATACTAGGTCATTATTATTATGAGATACTTAGTCATTATTATCAGATACTAAGACATTATTATGAGATACTAAGTCATTATTATCAGATACTAAGTCATTATTATGAGATACTAGGTCATTATTATGAGATACTTAGTCATTATTATCAGATACTAAGTCATTATTATGAGATACTAGGTCATTATTATGAGATACTAAGTCATTATTATCAGATACTAAGTCATTATTATGAGATACTAGGTCATTATTATGAGATACTTAGTCATTATTATCAGATACTAAGACATTATTATGAGATACTAAGTCATTATTATCAGATACTAAGTCATTATTATGAGATAATAAGTCATTAATATTAAATACTAAGTCATTATTATGAGATACTTAGTCATTATCAGATTCTAAGTCATTATTATCAGATACTAGGCCATTATTGTGAGATTCTAAGTCATTATTATGAGATACTCAGTCATTATTATGACATTATTATCAGATACTCATTAATATGAGCTACACTAAAGTCATTATTATGAGATACTGAGTAATTATTGTGAGATACTAAGTCAGACTTATGAGTTACTACGTCATTATTATAACTTTAAAAAAATCTAAAATATTTTAACCAGACGTGGTGGAATTACTAATGTAGAGGTCATAATGAGTTACGTGTTGGAAAAGGGCTTCCGTGTTGTTAATCATTAAACACAAAAAATATGTTTAAATAAATATTTAAACGTAAATAAAAGATGGAAACCATGCGTGTATTTAAATGTGTCTGCATCTTCTTTACAGCCCTGCTTTGCTTTCGTTGGCTGTTTTTCCTGTGCTCATGAATAATTCATAAGACCTTCCCTCCAACCAATCACGCGCCCCGTTTTGGTGCGAGCCCCCGTTCAGGCAGCCAATCAGAGGCGAGGAATTGGATCCGTGCCCTCGAGTGCATCGCGATGCGTGTCATGTGACAGGCCTGTGTGAAAAATGCCAACATGGACCCGTGGCAAGGACGATGTTCTTCCCTACAATAATTTCAAACGGGACTTCTGGACTCATTTTATATTGCACATCCGCAATCCGGACGTTACCATCCGAATTTACTCGAGGTAATGAGACGCAGATATCAAACTTAAACCGGATCGATAAACCAGATCGTTTATAAACACAGGGCTAGTTTCGATCTAAATGACCCCAGTTTGCTGAACCTGACACGTGTTTGCTTCAATCTTGTTTCCGTGTTGTGTAAAAGCTGTTGTTTAATTCTCTGTTTTGGGATTATGTGTGTGCGCAGGCCTGTTTTTTTCCTGCCCTGCTGACGCACTTTTCCCCAACACATGTCTGGTGCCTCGTGCGTGTCTGCTTTGGTTTATTTGGTGCATATATGATCATTTTCTCTCAGGATCTTAGTTTTAACAACGAGAAAAGTGTGCATTGCGTTGGTGTTTTATGTTCTGATGTTGTTGTTTTAAACAGCCCCTCCTCTTTCTGTCCCATAAGCCATCGGTGCTTTAATCTCTGAACGCATGGCATTGTTAGACATTGTTGTTGTGGATGTAAATAATGGCCACAGAAAGTATTTGGATTTACTTACAATACGTGTATTAAATAACAAAATATTAAACCAGGGGTCATCTACAAACACAATAGTTTATGAACTAACATATTGTACTTTTTATTCAGCTGTATGAAGCAAGGTAAAATGTTGTTTACATTAACTATGTGGAAGTTTGACAGCCATTAAGTGTCCAAGTACATTATGGTTTATTTATGAATAGTATATCAAGTTTTTTTATAATCTTTTGGGATTAATCTTTCATAGCGAGTCATTTCAACCCAAAATAACTTATATATTTTGCATAAATCATATTACCTACATTTTTATTGTATTGATTTTGCATAGATGCAATTACTTTAATGCAGCTTTATGATTTTATTTGTCATTTGTTAATGGTTATTTTCATTATGTTTTTACAGTTGTGGGTTTTTATTTATTTATTTATTTATTTTACTGTACAACAGACAAAAATAAAATTAAAATACTACAATGGTTTTATTTAAAACCAAATAATCTTTGTTGAACAAATAAATATGTTTTTATTTTTCTCTGATAAATAATATAATTTTAATAATATAATTTTGATAAAAAAAATTAAAATACACTTTTAATAGAAGTGTACTTTACACACAAGAAAAAAATAGATGTTTATGTTTATATTAAGTATTCATATTTATATATAATATAAATTATATATAAATATAAAAATCTATATACACATCTGAATATTTGTTATATATATACACACACACACATAATTATTATACTCAATTCACAAATATATATAATGTAAACAAAAAACTTTTATTCTGCAAATGATGAGTTGCGATTAATTGTTATGCAGCCCTTATTTTATATGTATTTTTGTATTTATATGTTTTCCTGTAGTTTAATTGGTAGTGGGTTCGACCCCAGGAAACATGCGTAATAATAAAATGTATTGCAAAAGATCTGCCAAATGCATCAAAGTAAATACACAAGTTTTTTCATTGTTATTCTTATTTCCTTGCAGCGTTTACAAACTGTGGTGTTCACTGGCGATACCTTCACCCATCCTCTGACCTCCATACCAACAAATGGTCTCGATAAGCGACGGAGCGGTGGCCACTGCTAATGAATCGTTCACGGACCACACCTCGGCTGCCTTACACTTCGTAGAGGTGGGAAGCAGCGAGGGTGGAAGCTCCATCTCGTGCTCCAGTCCTGAATCCGGAGATGCAGGTGCCCGGCTCAGCTGCAGCCCGGGCGAGGAAGATGAGGATGAAGGGCTGCTGCAGAATTATTTTGACTCCAATGAGGACTTTTTGGCTCAGTCCAAGCTGCCAGATTTTATATCTCAGCTCCCCAGCACCTTTTCTCCCACCCTGGAGGACATTGAGGAATTCTTGATGGAGAAGATGGAGCTGGTGAACGATGCTCCTCCGAGTCCGGAGGAGAAGGAGAAGGAGGACGACCCTCCCGCGCAGCCGTCTTCCCCGGAGAGGTCGAAACCCACCGTGGCGACGCCGACCCCTGTGGCTCAAAGTCTCGGGGCCGCTGCAACTAGCGCCGCTCCAGTGCTAGTTGGTGCTCCACTGGTGCTACAGTTACAACCTCTCCACCTAAGCCACGCCCTCCCACAACCAGACACACAGACGGGTGTGGCCAGTGGGCTCCGAGTGGCCCACCTCGTGCTTGGTGTCCAAGGGGCACAGAACATTACCCTTCTGTCATCGCAGGTGCCCTCGGCAACCATACTTCCAATTGTTGGTGAAGCCATCAACCAAGACCAAAAGTATGTGAAGATCGCCCCTCTGCCCATCACGGTCAGGGCGGTTGGAATTGCGGGCACGGGTCTTGTCAAAGCCATCACGCCACGACCATCCAGGCCCACCGCAGAAACCCTGCGGGTACATAAGTGCTCTCACCCGGGGTGCGAGAAGATGTACACCAAGAGCAGCCACCTTAAAGCTCATTTTCGGAGACATACGGGTGAGAAGCCCTACCTGTGCAGCTGGCCAGATTGCGGGTGGAGGTGAGAAGTGTTTGGGTCATGAAAATAATAATACAGGGTTTTTTTAGGTTAATAATTATTTAGTTATTATTTAAAGTCATGGACGTTCAATGTTTAATAAGTGTATGCACTGCTGTGTTCTGTGCTTTAAAGGTTCTCTCGCTCCGATGAGTTATCGCGCCACCGGCGGTCTCACTCGGGAGTCAAGCCTTATGAGTGCACAATGTGCGACAAAAAGTTCGCCAGGAGCGACCACCTGTCCAAACACACCAAGGTGCACCGGGGTCCACGTGCTGGCAGACTGGTCAGGGCCAACGTCTGACTGCCGGATCCCAGACCCACGGCTGGAGTCTCTTACTTAGTTCAAGCAATGATATCTAAACAGGCTCATAAGCTGTAACCCTTCGCCTTTATTTTGGTCTGTTTCCCCGAGTTTTTTATGGTTAATCCAGGCATTTGTTTTTCTTGGTGCTACAGTCAGCTAACTTGAATCTCAGGGATGTGATTATTAAGCTCAAAGCAGATTTCTGGCTTTCGGTGGACTAAAGTAAAGCTCACACACAATTCCAACGGTTTATTGTTGTGAAGCTTTAGGCGGAGATACAGCATTTTATGAGATTTGTTTTAGCGCTTTTAAACAAGTGAGGAGATTTAAAACGCAATAACAAGAGGAAAAGTGTACATTTTGTGTATATATGCGTTATAGGTCTAACCAGGTGGAGAGTTCAGTATTTTGTTGGGCTAAACTAAAGCCAGAATCCTGCAGAAGTTTCCTTCTTTTTAAATGCGAACATAACAACATGCACTATTATTTAGGCTATGATAATATGCATTATTAAACATGGCCTCTGTCAGTATATGGTAAATATCATGCATCGGTCATATTTCACCTTGAAGAAAAATAGAAATTATATTTTGCATTAAAGGGATAGTTCACCGAAAAACTAAAAGTTTAAAACATTTTAAAGAATGTTTGTAACCAAGCAGATCTGGGGCACCATTGACTTTAATACAAATACATAATACTATGTAAGTGAATGGTGCCCCAGATCTTTTTGGTTATTAACGTTTTTCTAAATATCTTCATTTGTGTTTAGTAGAACAAAGAAATTGATACAAATTTTGGGTAAGTAAATGATGAGCCATCCCTTTAAGAAAATTAAGTCGTTTTGTTTTTCAAATTGTAAATAGTCTATTGTAAGGGGTATGATGTAATACTCACAACAATAGTAACGTAAAGTGTAATTGTAAGTGTACATCAAGGCGGTATTTGTTGTACTGAATGTATTGCGATGAAGATTTAGTTGTCTCTTAAGCCAGGTCCCACCTAAAAGATTTTCCCTGTTACTTGTCGCGAAGTAAGCGCTTGTTGACTGACAGCAGTCAATACGATAAATTTTAGCCTTTTGCACTGCAAAATTTTTTTTTTCAGAAAAAAAATTTTTAGTATTTATGTCTTGTTTTCAGTAAAAATATAAAAAAATTCTTAAATTAAGATGCTTTTTCTTGATGAGCAAAACGACCCAAGAAAATAAGTCTAGTTTTTAGACCAAAAATATCAAATTTAAGTGATTTTGTGTATAAAACAAGCAAAAACATCTGCCAATGGGGTAAGCAAATTTTTCTTGAATTTAGTGTTTAAGAAAAATTTTCAAGATTTTTTTTTGCTTACCCCATTGGCATATTTTTTTGCTTGTTTTATGCACAAAATCACTTAAATTTGATATGTTTGGTCTAAAAACTAGACTTATTTTCTTGGATTATTTTGCTCATCAAGAAAAAGCATCTTAATTTATGATTTTTTATATTTTTACTGAAAACAAGACAAAAATACTAAGATTGTTTTTTTCTTGAAAAAATTTTTTTGCAGTGTGGCAGTTTCAGAAATATTTATTTGCTAATGAACAGCAAAGTCAATACAGCTTAATGCGGTAAGCAACCTCACTTTCCTTGCTCAAACGTGCACACGGATTTACTATAATAGTAATTCACGTTTCGATGCAAAAAATTGGTCTTGAAAATAGGCTTAGTTTTCTATAATTTTTTACCGCAAAATTAAACGAAAACAAAATGACCCAGATGTTATAGCACTATTAAAGTACTCTGTTGGAGTATAGCGCTTACATAATAAAAAAGTTTAGGTCCATGCAGTTATGTGTGCGACGTGACACCATATTTAAGTTTATATTTTTTTACTTGCTCTTATTTTTTTAGTCCCTGTGCAAACCCAGTGGCTTTGAGATATCAGGAATTTGTCTGGCGTAATCACATCCCTGCTTCGGCTGAGAAGTATTTGTGCATCAAGATGCTCGTCCTGTTTTCTTGTGCCTCATCTCTCTCAGTCTGTTGAGAGTGTATGCCAAACCAGAGTCTCGCCTGTTTATGGGGCTTTGGATAACATCACTACACGTATGAATGAACTTATGTACTGTAAAACAGATATAAGCTAGAAACAATTTTCTTCTCGATCTGTAATGAAAATTGTTTCCTTTATGTCAATGTAATGTGCTTTGCATTAGGTCAATGCATTTTTCTATGTAGTGCTGTCACGGTTGATAAGCTAAATCGCTGAGAACAGGTGTACTGTTCGCAAAAACTGGCAGCTGGACGCTTCCTGTCGACATGAAGCTTTTTGGACACCCTATAACCGAAGGCTTCTACTTTTCATCCGCTGGACTCCAGTTTTCTTTTTCGAAAAGATTCATGTTCATCTAACACACAGAAATCAATGTCTTGTATCCTATGACATCATCTCGCCTTTTAACATCCGTCTTAACTACTATATGCATTTTATTTCTTTTCTAGCTCATGTAGGTTTTCACGAATGATCCGTTTCTCGGACTCATCGATACTCTGAAGTTTGTAGCTGTTGTAAGATATCCGAACGATCATGTAGGTGCATCATCTTTAATAATACACCTTTCTGATTTACAGTATTTCAACTAGTAGTACCATGTACCCCTGTTTCAAAATGCTCTCAAGACATTTCTGTTTTGGGAATTATAGCATTTGTTTTCCTTTAACAAGGGCTCATTTTTGATTATCTGCCTTCACCCTCATCCCAATAAAAGCATTAAATTATTTCCTTTATCACGTTAATGCATTAACAGTTTCCATTTACCAGCTCATCCGACTATAGCTGCTCTCATACCATATAGCTGGTCAAATTTAGGTTATATTTTTGAATAACTGAAAATGCTATTTTCCTATATAAGAAAATAAAATGAACAAACAACAACCTTTTGGAAAAGCTGTGATATGTCAACTTTAAGGTTTAGATTAATTTTATCAGCTTTTAAAAGTCTGTTATGGGTTAATACATACAAGTTGTTTATTACCACTGACAATAATGTAAACTTGTTTCTTAGTTTACAAAAACAAGCAAAAGTATGCAATGAACTTACAAAGTCTATAAGGTATTGATAAAAAAATCATAGTGCATAAAAACTTAACATGCACTTGAAAATGTTGGGTTGTTTCAACCCATGGGTAAAATACAGACAAACCCAACCCAAAAAACTTCATATTTAATCAATCCAAAGGTTAAATTAATTGTCCATAAGTTTACCCAACCGTGAGTTGAAACCAGGATTGTTTGAATGAGGAAAGTATTTTTAACACAACGCTTGGTAAATATTGGACAGAACACGTGTTAGGTTGAGTCGAAACAACCCAGAATAGGTTACGTTAATAACCCAACATGTATTTTGTACAATATTTACCCAGCGTTGGGTTAAAAGGAACCCAGCAAAATAAAGAATGTGCAATAAAAACATTTGAATATGCAAAATTATATATTTTTTCTATTCCTGTCAGGACAACTTTAAGCTGGAAATTGTCCAAAGATTACCGACAGGGGCCGTTTATAAAGAATCACACTTTTTTGGGTGGGGGGGGGGGGGGTTGTGGTATTCAACAGCAAGCCAGAGATGCTGCTCAACTTTGACCTGAAATACTCAAGTGATGGCATGCAGTTTGACTTTAAAATGTTAAATGATAGTATTTCATAAAAATGCTTATGATGTTGGCACACTGCAGACGAATATACACTAAAACATCAAGGCCAATTGTCAGCATTTATTTATCAGGTTTTTAAGTTTGGAAGACACTGAATGACATTAAAGACACATTGCAAATGAGGAGGACTGGCAATGTTATAAATAAATACTTGTGTAAATGAAGGTGGTAACATGAGAGTGTAGAAATAGGGATGAAATGTTATTAACACATTGGTTAACATGGGTGGGTATGTCTATCTATCACTAAAACAAGTCAAACTAAGGTTCATATTTGTCAAACTATTTTTCATCTTGTTTTTTAGGGGCGGTTTCCAAGACAGGGTTTAGATTAAGCCTTAGTTATATTAGGACATTTAAGTAGTTTTTACAAACAAACCTTACAAAAACAATACTGGTGTGCATCTCGAGACAAAATAATGGCACTGATATATGTCAGTGCAAGTTTTTTTATTATTATTAAAGTAGCTTAAACATGCATTTTAGTCTGAGACTAGAATAAGCCCTGTCTGGGAAACTGTTTGGCAAATGCTTAAGTGTTAATGGTTACTGAAAGTAAATTTGGGTACTAGCTTAATCAGTGTTTTAGTATAAAATTTAGATTCATCTCATCTGTAATAAGTGCTGTCTTTTTAGTGAGAATCTAACGCATACATACACCCTACTGGAAAAACACAACTAAAACCAGCATGAGCTGGGTTTAGCTGATCTCCAAGTTTGGTATTAGCTGGTTTTGCTGGTGTAGCACGCTGGTCTAGCTGTGTTTTTGTCATTTTTAAGCTGGACTTAGCTGGTCAGGCTGGAAGACCAGCTAAAACCAGCTACTGCCACCTTAAACCAGCTCATGGTGGTCTTAGCTGGATTTTTCAGTATTAAGGTTACAGTAGTTTAAACATCTGAGTTAACTACAGTATATGCTACATAATATTTCTGATAACATATTTACAATCACTATTTTATAGGATTTAACAATAAGCATATTAAAAGACATGAGATCTCTATGCAATTATTTGTTTGGATGCATGCCATTGTATGCAATTATGTATGTAAATATTGCACACATATTATATTATATTATGAGACACAATTACATAATTATTTACGTTGGATAATATTTTTGTTATATATGTTGTGCTTTGTTTGTTGAATGAAATTGTCCATCATGAGATGAATGTGAACTCTTTAGTCTTACGCACCCGCCTCTGCTGCAATCTCATAACTTTTATCAGAAGGAAATCATGTCTTTAACAGTCATGTATAACACGTTTATAAACTTGTGAGTCTGTATTGTTGGAGTTATAACGTAAGTTACTGTGCTCTGCTCTTGTGTTGCGCGCCTCTGTGATTCATGTTGCTTCCTGTTTTGTTTTCTGGTTGCAGCACAATAAGAGTACACGATATTATGCGTTTACTTTAGCCTGTCGTCTTTTCTCTTTCTCTCAGCATTTCGTCGATTTCGCTGTAAATACAACAGAAAACCGCTTTAAATACACAATATTTACACGATCTTGGGTTATTTGAACTTAGCGAAGACTTTTATAGCTAGCATGCTAACGCGCTAGGCTAGCTGCCCACCCGCTATCTGTGCACGATGTAAACATAAAGGAAACGAAGATTTTTTTATTTTATTGTATTTTTGTATTTTAATTACGTGTAAATTACTTGAGGAGAGACTGCACAGGAGCGAAAACTCTCGGGTGAGTTTGACAGACATTAACTCAATGCTAATGAGCTAAACTGAAGATCTAACAGGTTGCTTTAGTTTAATATTTGTGACTTATTTGTGTATTTTATCATTATATTTATTGTTAATTAATAATTGTGTTACGTAATAATTGTGAGTATTTCAGAGGATTTTGTGAGACGACATGAATGGCACATATTGTACTTTGAACCGTCTGCACTATTAAATGTGATTGAATGTATGTGAAGTGCTTACACCTAAATTAAAGTTTTGTTTTTAATGCATGTTTATAATGTTTACTAGGGATGCACCGATAGGATTTTTTTGGGCCGATACCGATTTAAACAGACAACTTCTGGCCGATGCCGATATTAAACACTTGTATACAATACTATACAGTTGGTCTATTAGCTAGTTTATTTCTGCATTAAAATAATTTTTACTGAACATGGATTGGATCTAATTAACATTCAACTGACCAACATAATAAGAGAGGCACAAATTAAGCTAAAACAAATATAATAAGAGAGCATGACAACCTTCAAAGGTGGTTTTTGCTATTCAGCATTTATTTTATTAACAACATTAACTCATTTTTACATATAATGGATTTCTTTATGCAGTTAATTAATAAACAATCGGTATCGGCGTTTCTCGTGCTATTGCCGATATGCAGATGATTTCAAATTCATCAAAAATCGGCCGATAAATATCGGCGGCCGATACATCGGTGCATCACTAATGTTTACATTATAATTCAACTTTAAAATCCATGTTGTATTTTCTGTAAGTTTGACACGGGCATGCAGTTTAAAGAGATGATGTCCTGTTAAAAAATACTATTTTCATATTTCTAACAACCTTATAATGAATGCTGTTGAATTATATACAGCAAAATTTGTATTTTTAGGCTTTACATTATGTGGTAAATGCACAAGATGCGTTATAGATTTAGAAACTGGGGTTTAGGATCGCTTTAGCATTTAGATCCTTCTTGTTGTAGTCTTTCAATTAATGTAAATCCAGCAAATAATGTATGAATATGGTAACATCAGTGCCAGATGTTTGGGTGATGACTGTCATTATGTCACAATTATGTCACAATTTTGAACTAAGAGTGAAATGATCATCATCTCAAGGATGACTTTAATGTTAAGTCCAAAACATTTCAAAGGTGTATGTGTGATATTAAAAGTTAATTTTAAATATAGGTATTGGGCCATAAATACAGATACATTAATACTACCTGTCTGATATCGATTCTGAATCTCACAGCCGATTTTATACACAACTTGTTCATGTACTTTGATCAATAGGAAGTCGTTGTCAATCTAAAATCACTGTGATTTTAAGTCGTTTATAACATGCTTTTGAAAAAACAACACTTGTCAAACATAATCATCATAAATATTTTTATTATCATGAAAATACCTGACCAGTAAAATAAAGTAAATTTGCTTAATATGAAATAAATATAGTGTCACGATGTAAATTACAAATAATGAAAATAATAAAAAGAGAAACATTCAGGTGTATAGTAGTTTGTGTTATATTTTGTTATAGAGTTGCATCAATACAAAATTTCTTATGCCGATACCAATATTCGATTACTTCGAATGCCATCAACCGAAACTTAAAGAGGACAGAGAAGGAAAAACCATTTTTACATTGTCTTTGTTGAATAATGGTAGTCTACCCGCATTCACGAACATACAAAAAGTGCTAGACATGCTAAACATCTCAGTCTCATAGAAATTCCACTTTAAGAAATGTCAGCCAGAAAACGGCCCAATCTGAAAAACTGATGCTTATGACATCACAGGCATCTAACTGCCCCTCCACTTTAAAATAATTGGCAACATTTTTTGAGTGGCAGCAAAGTCAGCCAATCAGTTATGAGATTGCAAGTTAAGCCAATAGGGGGAGCCAAATAGGTGCAAAACCACTTGTTTAAAATCCCCCACCCTAATAGAGCTATCTGAGAGAGGTTTTTAGGAAGCTTCTAAGGCATTACAGACCCAAAAAAAAATTTTTTTGTCTAAATGTCACATCACAGAACAAGGATAAATACCCCGTTCAATCATTCTATGTCACCTTTAAAGGGATACTTCACCGATTTAGCATTCAGCTTTGTATCTGTAGAAACCCGGCAGTATTACTGAATGACCATGTTTCCCTCCATCATTTCCCCCTGAGAGGAGAGATATCTGCATTTTGGTTCTGCAAAAAAGTCCTCCGATGATGTAATATGACGATTTTTGCATCATCGGAGGACTTTTTTGCAGAACCAAAATGCAGATATCTCTCCTCTCAGGGGGAAATGAGGGAGGGAAACATGGTCATTCAGTAATACTGCCGGGTTTCTACAGATACAAAGCTGAATGCTAAATCGGTGAAGTATCCCTTTAAAGGTTAAATGGATAGTTTACCCCAAAATCAAATTTCTGTCATTATCTTCTCGTCCTTGTGTTGTTCTAAACCTGTATGAATTGAGATATTTTGATAAATGATGGCCATTAAATTCCATAGTATTTGTTTTTCCTACTGTGGAAGTTGGTTTCAATCAACTGTGCTTGCTTACATTTATCAAAATATCTTCTTTTCTGTTCATAAAAAAATACAGGTTTAGAACAACATGAGGATAAGAAAATGATAACAGAATTTTCATTTTGGGGTTAACTATCCATTTAACCTATAAGTATCGGTTGATGTCATTCGAAGTAATCGAAAATCGGTATCAGTATAAGAAATTTCGTGTTGATGCAACTTACTCAATATCAAAATATAACACAACTGTACACCTGAATGTTTAACTTTTTTAAATTATGATGTCACAAAATCCAAGAAGTGCATATGTCTGATAGTGTGGAAGTAATGCTTTTATCTGCCGATACCGATTATAGGCCGATATATTGGCGCATCCATAATATTTCATCATTCATTAACCAACTGAGGAGGTAAATAAACAAAGTTATATCAAGTAACTGTGTGTAGAGGCTGTCATCATGCATTATGTTTTTGTCAGAGTCATATAATAATAGAGTTACGACACTCACATAGACGTCCGTTGTAAGAATGGAATGCGGAAGTAACAGCGTTTCATAGTGACCGGTAGTGACGCATAGTTCCAAACGCAGCACTGAAGCCCATTCATTTCAATGGCACCTGCTGGTAAATCGATGAAATTACCGTTTCTCTTTACATTTTCGGACATTTCATTAATATAGTCAACAGTGATATTTTATGAACTCTGCTGTAGGTAATGATTATCGTTAATAATAACTAGTAAAATTTTTATATTTTAATGAGTTGTGTATATGTGTGAATAATATAGATTTAATGGTTTATTGTATTACTGGTGGCCATCTACTTTATACTTATCTTTTTTATATATTACGAGTAACACTAGGGGGCAACAGCGACAAGCTAAATGCCTTATAAGAAAGTCACACTGCTTCACAATGCTGCTATGTGTTTCATTGTGTTTGGTAAGTAATACGAGTGATGTATCCTCGAAAATCATGTATGATTATATTAACATTTAATGTGAATTTAAAATATGAATTTAGTGTGTTTCTGTTATGCTTCACTGTTACAAATAACCGCGTTGGCGATCTTTTTTTGTGATTTTAATATAGTAAAAGTGTAGGAATTATGTTTTTAGCAGATTGATAGCCATTTATATAGCCATATTTTGCTACAAAAATAAAAGATAAACTGTGTTGCTGTAGTTGGTATAGATAACCACAGTTATCTTTGGGTCACAATTAACTGTTTATCTTTATTAACTGATTTACTGTATTTCCATCACTCCCTAGTAAAAAAAACGTTATAAACATAGTAGCTAAGTATAGTGATCAATTCCCATTACAAGCTAATATTTACCTAAAATAGCTGAAAACCTATGCAAACATATTGACAGCCCTGCTTGGTTTGGAACTGTAGAACGTTACATGAATCACGTGACCGCGCGGCGGCGAGATCAAAGCGTTTCGTAACTCTGTTATTATATGACTCTGGTTTTTGTATTTGAACTGACAGTGACATTGTGGTCAGTTCATGGAGTATTTTGTCTATAAACCCAACAGTTCACACCTTTTAGTTACCTAAATACTTAATTGAATGTGAATAAAGTGCTTATAACATTATAACATAGATTAGCTGTATGTGGAGTTTCAAGTATGTGCTTTTTAGATCGTTAATGAAAACATGCTTTATTTTGCTATTAATATTCCAGTAATCATCAGCAGATGTGATGTATTTAGGGATGCACCGATGTATTTTTTACACTATCGGACATCGGCCGATATAAAAACTGCCAATGATCAAGGCAAAAAAAAAAAAAAAATTATCGGCACAGAAATATTGTATCGGTGCATCCCTAGATAGTAGTGGTCGATCGATAGGTTTTTTTATGGCCGATACCGATATTAACAGATATAACACAAATGTTATTACCGTAAATAAGAGACTAACAGAAAATTGATGAAACTAAATAAACATTTGTTATACCTTGTAATGCACTGTAAGTCACTTTGGATAAAATTGTCTGCCAAATGCATAAATGCAAAGGCATAAACGTAATCTCCATGCAACATGTCACTGTTTTTAACTTAATTTGTGGTTATGGTATCCAAGTAGATTTCAATCTTCCTTCTTTATGCCTAGTTCAAATTTCCCACACCTTCTCTTCTACAGTTTGTAATAAGGGCTTTGTCTCGCCTCTGTGTTTCTATTTTTGTGCATTCTGTTCAGTCAGATTGTATGTGGGTTTTCACTCCGTGTTTTGCGACACCCAGTTGGATATGGGATGAGTCAAGGCAGATTTAAGCTGCTTACATACACAGTCAGCTTGCGTTCAGCACAATGCCTGGATTACTCTGAAGGCAGTAACATTCGCTGTTTGATTTGTGTGCATGTTTATCATGCATCTATGAATTCAAATAGTCACTTGTTATTTGATCCGTCAAGACTTAATTTGAAGTCGCTCACTTTAATGAAAGCAATAATCATTTTCATGAATGTGGTGTATACTTAGTGCTGTGCCACTTCTTACATTCATCATCATACGATGGCTCGTAAATATTAAAGCTTTAATATTAAATGTGCACACAAAATGTTTGCTAATATTAAATTGGTGTCGAGTACAGCAATCTCTCTATTTAAATGCATATTGATCATTTTATGTTACAGCTGTCGCCAGAAATTTTCCGGAGAATGACGCATGTTGGATGGGCTGTAAAGTAGCGTTTCTCAGCATCGGAGACCATGGACAGCTCGGTGACCCTGTGGCAGTTCCTGCTTCAGCTTCTGTTGGACCCCAGTAATGAGAAGCTGATCTGCTGGACCAATGAAGATGGAGAGTTTAAACTCTTGCAGGCCGAGGAGGTGGCCAGATTATGGGGCGCCCGCAAGAACAAACCCAGCATGAACTATGACAAGCTCAGCCGGGCTCTGCGTTACTATTACGACAAGGTGTGTACTAAAATTGTGTTCTTTTAGCCTGGTTGGCAGCATACACACATACTGAAATGCTGAGTACATGTATATAGTTGAATAAGCTGGGGGTATATTGAGGTCTGATAATATATCAGTATTAACAGTTATCATTTTGATGAATAGTATTTACATTGTTTTTATTTCACTATCATTGTATACCTGAGTCTTAATGGTTTAACCTGTGTGACAACTAACCCCGCTGTGTAAAAATTTTTTCAATCCCAGCTATCAGTTACCAGGAGTTGCTGACATGTTTCAAAATGGTTTTATGTTTTGAGTAACAAGACACAGTTATCATTTTTACGTCCAGCAAATGCATTTGTGCACCCATGGGTTTGCTGACTTGAAAACGAGGTGTGTTCAGGCACATTGTTGGCTAACTAAAATATTGAAAAGCCATTTTTCACGCCATTGAAAAAGCTAAGGGAATCGCTAGCGCAACTGGCTTTTAAAGGGGATTAGAGATGAGACTCTTATTGGTTTATTGCACATTACAGACAAAAACACCCTTTACTCATTACAAGAATAGGAACAATCCTTTTAGACTGTGTGCTAGGCGCACAAACCATTTATCTTGTCGTTAAATTAACATAACAAAGTAGATTCGGATATCCCCTTTTAGACTGTGCACCGTGCGCTTTAGACTATGAGCTTAGATTTTTAAAATACGTCCCATTTACTTTTACTTTCCTGCCTCCAAAACACGTTTTGTTCAACAAAAACACATCAAAACCTTTCACAAGTTCACATGAGATGACAGTAAGAGAAAAACACCAAAAGCACAGATTTCTCGGCGCTGTATAAATATGTAAAGTAGCCGTGTTACAATTATCCTCGCATTAGTTTGTGGCCCGCTCACCCCTACAGTGTTGTACACTTTTCAAATAGGGATCGGCTGCTAAAACATGAGGGGCGCAAAGTCTTTAAAAGAGTCGCTCTTAGAGTTCCTGCATAAATGGCATTAGGGAAGTCAGAAGAGGTTTATTACAGTGACATCTGCATGTTTGAGGGTTTGCCAAGCTTGTGGTGTTTTTATATTTTGTCTTCGCACCAGAGGCAGGTGTATCGTTTTTCCATATTTTTTCTGGTTTCTTGAAGCAGATCATTTTCTTTAATTGCATGTTGTTTTGTTAAAGTAGAGAGGGTAAGAGAACGCACCATTTGGATGATAAAAATATAAGGGGCTGCATTGATGGGGTTTTTATGTATTTGTTTTGTGTAGATATTTAAAAATGCATTGGGTGAAAGAGTCATGCATCAGCTTTTCTTGCCACTAAATAATCAAAATATTTAATGTATCAAACCCTGTGTGTGAGTGAAATGGTCAATGATGCTTGCTATCAACCATTGAATGTATAGTTGTTAAAGATGCACCAATACAAATTTCTGTGTCGAAACCGATATTCGACTACACTGTAAAAAAAATCCTAATCTCTTTAATCAACTAGGATTTACAAGTCATTTCAACTATCTTGAAGTGGTGAGTTGCTGTAACTTAATAAATCAAGTTGAATTTGCTTTAGTTATGTTAACTTTATTTTAAAAGTTACAGTAACTAAAATGACTTGTAAATCCAAGTTGATTAAACTTAAAAAGTGCAAAAAGATAACATCTACCAGTATGAAGATAATTTAGCTTTTTACCAGTGTTTCAAATATTTGTAAAATCCTCCCATAGGGCAAAAAATATAGGTTCAAATATAATTTTAAATGTAAAAAATGGCCAAAAAATATATAAATATATTTTGACATAATGTTCACAAAAATGTATTTATTTTTTGTATATTTTGAAATATATTTGAAAAATAAATATATCTTAAAGCATTTATATTTACGTCGCATTGGAGGAAAAACTTTGCAAAACTTTGTAAACATAACAGGTTTGAAAAGTTAAAATTAAATATATTTTCAACTGCAAAAACATACTTACAATTTTATATTTTACATACTTATACATTTTATACAAACTTTTATATTTTGGCCATGCAGTAAAAATATATTTTATTAGAAAATTAGAAATGTATTTGTTTCCCCTGAAATACATTTTAAAATATATTATAATATATGAAAGTTAAAACTAAATATATTTTCTAATTAAAAAAGCTTTTAGCTTTACTTTCTACAAAATGTATTTAGAATATATTTAAAGGAACAGTGTGTAAGAAATTTATATCAATTAATTATAAAATGGCCCTGATATGTCACTAGACATTAAGAAATCATTTTCATTTCACATACTTATATAACTGACAACAGTGGTCTGGCCAGGATATTGTCATTTAAAAAGTGGAGTTGCAGCCCTCAACTGATGTTTATGTTGTCATTTTGTGTATTGGCCACCAGTTGTGTGATTGCAGTACCAGTTTTAGCCACAAGCTTTGTGATTGCAATACCAGTTTTGGCCACAATCCTACATACTGTTCCTTTAAAAAACATTTTTTGCCAAAGAACTTTATTTTGGGCTAAAAGTGCAGTGCATAAAAACTGCCGATATATCGGTGCATCTCTAATACTTATTTACATATTTAAAGTTGACCCAAAAATGAGATGTCATGATCCTCATGCTTTACTAATTTAGCTGTATTTGTGTTCGCAATATGAACGAAATAAGAAGATGAGTTGCACATGCTATGTTTGTATACAGTGTTTTTACGGTTTGTTTGAATGTCTTATGTATGAGCTAGGGATGGGCATAATTAATCGACGATCGATAATTGATTGTTAAGAATTTCGTCGATCACGTTAATTTGTTATCAATTAATTGAATGCATTTTTTTTTATCTAACTCCTGTTTCACAAATACTGCGTATGCAGTGCGTTTGCGTATGTGTGCGGCGAATCCGTCAAGCACAAGCACCCGTTGCAGTGCGCTGCTGACCGCTTATTCATATAAAACGTTCATGTGATTGACACTTTCTGTGAACACTTTTCCGCATAAACAATAGAACAAAGCATCATTTTTTTTCACAAAACAATATATGTTAGATATTATTTGACAGACTAGTAAATGTGGATTAAGGATGTTTAAAATCTCTAGCCTGGTGGTCAGGATCTGAATGGATCAAATCAGCAGTTTTGCAATGCTTTATTTATCTCCACATATATCATAAATAAAAATAAGCAGAGTAGTAAGCAAAAATAAGCATAAGTCTACCCTTCCACATTATATATTTCCTATGTATATGATTTCCAAATAATAAACGAGAGTATTCAACGACAAAAAGCGTCTCATATGGAAATAAATCCTCACAATATTATTATTTCTCAAAACTTTACGACAAAAATAAGCAACTGTATGAATTCAAAGACGCACACATTATTCCGCATATATTTGAATATTAAACAAAAGTATTCATATAACGGTTTCATATGGCAAATAAATATCCTCACATTAACATAACAGCATAATGAAATGAATAAACAGACAATGAAACAGGATTGAAATATAAATTGTATTATTATTACCGGAAAAAAGCAATATTGCTAAAATAATCTCTGAGGTAAATGCGTCAAAAACGCTGTTACCCGCACAATAAGTCTAAATGAGCAATTAAAGTGAAAAAAGCATTATTAGGCCATGTCTCAAAACTTTATATGACAAAATATATTTAAAAGAAATGTATACTTACAGTTATTCACAGATGCACACATTATTCCATATTACTCCCGTTTATAAGCACGTTTGTCTCTGGCCTCGCTCTGTTATGTAATAGATTGACAGGTGTGCATCTCCGTCTTTCAAACATATATAATTTTGTAATTACTACCTTAGGAAAATTAGCCATGATTTTATCATTGTGAAAATGTTTTTTTTTTTTCAGATTAAAACGATTTGTATTTCCGCAATTTTACTACAAATACCATGGTTATGGTATATTGTGGAGTTGGAGACCATAGTAAATTTGTGTCTACTGTTGTTTTACAACAAATAAAAACTAAAAGACTATGTTAGTATAATTAAACAATGGTGAATGGGGCTCACAAAACGCACGCTGTTTCACACATACTCTGTATGCGGAATAAGCCAAGTTAGCGCTGAGGTACCTGTGATCCCGGTCAGTCTCCTCGGAGCGGGTGTTTTTTAGCGGCGGCTGAACTGACGGTCACCATGGGTTGCGGTCGCGTCTGACCCCAAAACATGCTTTTATTTCTCAAAAAAAATCAGTAGACTGGTGCAGAAGTTTTATGCCAGTTACTTAAGTTAGTTATTTTTCACGAGGCTTTAAGTAGCCTAATTTGTTATAGCCTAATGTTAGGAAGGCTAATATCTTGCACTTTCTTCTGGCTTGAATAATTTTGAGTTACATTTTGACAAAACCTTTCAGATCTAAGTATTATGTGTTTTGTTTAATTTAATGTTAAACATGAATCTGTTTTTTTTATTTATTTTGGAACTAATGAGGTCTCTGTTTAAGAACGCTGGCTCGCAGCTGCATGTTCCGCTGCTTTAGAGCACCGCACATGCACGCAAATATATGTTTGAAACATAGTTTAACTGTCTGCCACAAGTTGATCTTGTAATAAAGGTCTCATCGAGGAAAAACACGCTGTATATTTGTATTCATTGCATTTTTTAAGTATAAAAGTTAAATAACAAATTTTATTATAAAAATATTAATGATTAATCGATAGTCGATCGTTAATTCTCCCGACGATCGACAAAGAAAACTTAATCGAATGCCCATCCCTAGTATGAGCCCTACGTTAGCACCACAGAAGTTAAATTGATTTATTATTATGTTAAGATGCTTTTATATAGGGATGCTTTATATAACAGCTGATATTATGCACAGCTATTTAATGTACTATGACTTTTGATCAGTAAGTCCTTATCGATCTGAAATCACTGTTAGTTTGGGTCGTTCATTCATATTATGCATTTGAAAAAGCAACACTCATCTGTATATATATTCTTTATTATCATGAAAATACCTGAAAAGGTTTGAAAAACAGCAATATAAATATATGCTTAAGCAATTTCCTGGAGATGCGTGTGTAAATGGTTCTTCTTCTGCAGCACATATTGAGTTTCTGCACAAGAGCGCCCTCTGGCTTTTGGATGTTGCGGCATTTCAACATAATTCATTGAGAAGCAGCAAACATTATCGGCCGATATAACCCTACTTTTACACAAAGCATAATAATGTTTTCCCTGGGAATCAAACCCATTACCTTTGTGCAACTAATACAATGCTCAATCAATTATGCTACAGAAAAAAATCATTGTGTTTTTGTCTCTCCATTTCTTCCTTCAGAACATCATCAGAAAAGTCAATGGGCAGAAGTTTGTGTACCGCTTTGTGTCCTACCCTGATATCTTGAATGGAGATGCTATGACCAGAATGGAGGGTTCAGATGGAGGTTCTGATGGGGCTCTGCAGCTTCTTGACAGACCTACACACAACTCCGGGGATAAAGACGGAAAAGCGGCACAAGACCGAAGCGGCGCGGCATCGGGTCAATCCAAGTCGTCCGGTCGGAATGACTATATCCACTCCGGCTTGTACACATCCTTCACGCTGAACTCGCTGAAGTCAGGAACACAAATCTTCAAATCCATCAGGATCGAAAACCCAGGAGAAAAGCTTGTGGAGAAAAAAGCCATCCAGGAGTCACCCCAACCATCCACAGTCATTAAATACGGGACCAATATTCAGAACAGGACGACTGCTGAACTTCAAGGCCCACTGTCCACCCGGACAGAGGCACAGACCGTACACACGGCTTTCTCGCATGTAGTGTGTAGGTTCGTGGATGCGCCCTCTGCGGAGAATTCAGGAATCTCTTCTTCGCCACCTCCTCATTCCCCCTCATCTTCACCGATGACCGATTCCCAGGAGCTGATGATTGACAGCGAGAAAGAGTCTGTCTCCTCCCAGCCATCAGAGATTCACCTGCAGGTACGACACCAGTGAAGAAGAATATTTTGTAAGCATGTTGTTTAAAATGTAACATATCTCTGTCTCTTTATTTTCCAAGGACACAATACTGACCATCGAGACGTCTCAGTCTCCATCCCAGAGTAACAGTGGAAAGTCTAAGAAACCCAAAGGCCTGGAATTGATGCCTACGCTGGTGGTGACCAGCTCTGACCTCCTCAGTCCTCTCAATCTAAGCCCCTCCCTCCCTACAGCCTCTCTCACCCCAGCTTTCCTGCAGGTAAGCTCGACCTCAACAATCACACATGCACTATGGTTTATTTCCGATGCAGAGGACCTTCGGTTTGTTAGGACTTTTTCCAGTCAAACCCAATTTTATGTCTCATTTTCCATCTCATGGCAGATACAGACCGTGTTTAAAAACCAAGACAATTTATCTGCAGCTTTTTTAGAAGTTTTAAGTCATGTTGACAGGCTGTTTCTTCATCTCCGCTATCTACCGACCCATACAGCAGCTTGTTTCACGGTCACTATTTCAAAAGGTCATTCACCTCCGTCTCTCATTGGCTATTGTGAGTACTGGTGTAATCTTCCCGATTTAAAATCTTAAAAATCAAACGTGCCCCGATTTTCTTCGATGTGTCAGAGGGGAAGTGTGAGTTTTTTGATATGTAAACGTCACGCATTACATGAAATATCGGAACCCATAGAGGTCCTGGACCCGATTTTCTCTCAAGGTGCGTCCCAAATCACGCACTTGTGCACTCTTCTATGCTATTTTATATTATAAATAGGGGTGTCACGATTCTCCAAATCCTCGATTCGATTACATTTTCGATTCTGATGTCACGGTTCAATTCGATCCTCGATTTTTACTTTTTTTTTGAAAGACAAAAAATGCTATGCCATTATTATTTATTACTACTATTATAGTTTCACATTAACATGCAAATTGCGTGCTTTTTCTCACATGGTTTGTGGGCTTCACTTTACGCGATAGAGCTTGGAGAGAAAGGATTTCTTCTTGCACGCACCTGGACTTAATGCGTGCGTCTTGGACTCCAAGCATCTGAAATAAATCCATCGCGTCATGAGCATCTGCGCTTCTCTCTGTCTCACGTGCACTCGCATCTGTCCGAAGTCTAAACATAAACTAAAGTAGTAATCCTTACGTATTTGTTCAGTTTTATGCGTTTCATTCGAGCTGAGGCAAACTATCCCTTTTTTTGTTTAAAATATAACCCGCTGCATCTTGACCCCTCTCTCACTCTCGCGCACGTGCAGAGAGCTGCGCTCAGTCTGAAGTCAGATCACTAGGTAGTAATCCTGTTTATGATATGCATTTTAAAAAGTTGTAGCAATACATCCCTTGTGTTTAAAATATAAATCTCTGAGAGTTTTTTTTCCTCCGCTTGGCAAGCCGACCGGACGTGACATGGGGGCGTGGCAGTATCGACGATCCCATTTTTTAATTCGAAGTTCGAGGTTGTGCCTTAATTTCGATCGATTTCGATTTAAAATCGAAATCGTGACACCCTTAATTATAAATAGTGTGAGTAGTGCATTTACACAGAAAAGTAAATAAATAAATAAAAATTTAAAACGTTATCTCGTTTTGCTACGAAACTCTTCATATTTTGAAATATTTATTTTTCACAAATATAATTTGTGGTAATTTTTGTATATTTAGAATAAAAAAAAAACATTTATTTTAAAGATTTTATATTTATGTCACATTGGAAAAAAACTTTGTACGGTAAACGTAACAGGTTTGAAGAGATTAAAATTAAATTTGTTTCAACTGCAAAAATATACTTTGAATTTTATCCTTTATTATACATACTTATAAATGTTGTACTTTTTACATTTAATACAAACTTTTATATTTTGGCCAGGAAAATATTTTTTTTGCCGTATGGGTTGTAAAATTAGCATTTGTTGCCCCAAAACACATTTTCAAATATATGCTAATTTAAAATGATATGCTAAGGTTAAAATTAAATATATTTTCAAATTCTCTTCTACGAAATGTATTTAGTATATATTTAAAACATTTTTTTGGTCAAAGAAATTAATTTTTTTGTCATATGGGAATTTCTTAGTGCATAGTATGTAGGGCTGGGCAATTTTTTTTTTTAAACGTGGGTGATTAAAAATCGATTCTCAAAGGCCACAAATCGATTTAAAAACAAATGAAATAACCTGATCCTGTTTGATCAAGGAATGCGACTGTTTTTACTTTTTTCAGCATACATTTTTCATCTTGCATCAAAATTGTATTGTATTAAACATAAATGTATGCATTTAAAAATTAGAGATGGGTTCTGTTTTAATGTACCCAAGTGTACTTAAAATAAAAGAGTTTAACAAACCTGTATTGTGGCTCTTAATTTCTTTTTTATGAATTACCCACTTGTAAACTTATGTTCACTGTTCTTTTTTTATAAATATAATATTTGTATTAATTCTATATTCATTCATTCGAATCGAGAATCGAGCATAAAAATCTATCCAAGAATCAGAATCTAAAGTAGAATCGATTTGATAGCTTGTGAATCGAAATCAAATCAATCTGGAACACTGAATCGATACCCAGCCCATGTCATTTGAGATTCAGATTGTCAGGAGTGGAAAACTGGGGTAAATCCAGGCTAAAATCCTGTAGTTAAGTCCTTTATAGTAAGAAATTTAGATGCTTTATCAAGAAAAAATTTGGCTTGTTTATATATTTTATTTTCTGAATTCATACTGTCCCAGTTTTATTCGTCTTTATGTAGTGCCAGACTGACTCTAAAAGTCCTGTATTATTTGTGTCACAGGTATAAATTATACATCAAGTTCTTCAGGTTTTTCAACCGAGGGTGTCCTGTTACTTTTTTTAGCAAACAGATTAAAGATTTCACCCGGCATGTGGTAAAATCCTATAAACTTTTTTTAGGCAAAACAAAAGAGTGGTGATTGTATTTGGTCATTTTATCCCTAAGGTTATCAAACATGTGTTTATCATCTATTTGGTCATGTCAAGTTTATTTCCTTGTGGTTGTTTGGTTAGTTTTAGGCACAAGAGGGCAGTAATGCACCAGTTAAACTCAGTTGAGCTGAGACTGGGGTGTTCGAGAAACTCATTGGTTATAAAATGAATGTGATCTTCGCTAGATGCATCTTTGATGGATCACCTCGCTCATATAGCCTGTCCCTTAGGATCAACTCCTGCTGTCTTTGAGCTAGATGAAAGATGAAATACACTTTAATTTAAATCTATTATTCATAGTTTCTCATAAAAAACATAACGCGTGCGCTGTGATTGATTCTTATCGAGTCTCATTAAGATGCTTTTAATTAAACATTTATATATAGAGGTTACGTATATCTTACAAGCTAGTGGAAAGCCGCTTTAATAAATGCACACTAGAGAAAATTCATTTTCTCGTTTGTTACAGACACCCTTCGTGCTCACCCCTAGTCCACTTCTATCAAATATCCATTTCTGGAGCACGCTCAGTCCGGTTGCGCCCTTGAGCCCCGCTCGGAGACAGGGCGCACATACTCTGTTTCAGGTGAGTCAGTATGATTTCATTTAAAAGCAAATTGTTTAAACAACATCATGCACATTTTTTTATTGCTTGATACGGAGCTGAATTTAATTCATTGAAAGCCAAAGTGTAAAATTGCCCTCAGATTAGGGTTGCAAAATTTTGGGAATTTTCAAGGCTGGAAACTTACCATGGGAATATATGGGAATTAATGGAAATTTAAACTGGGAATTGCTTATTACAGGGAACTTAAATTTAAAACAACAAGATTTAATGCAATTTCAGTTCCGTTCATTCTTCAGTCAAATGCACACTGCTTACTCAAGTAGCATTGAGGCCACACCCACTGCATGTATTTGCATTCTTACATAACATACACAGATCATTTCTTGAATCATGCACACAAAATTATGTCAAAATGTCTGTAAAATGTATAGATGTAAATTACATAAATTAGTTTAAAACTTCCTTGTGCTGTGTGTAAGCTAGTGTGCAACAACATTATACCATTGTAAAGACAAATACACCGACTAGAAACATTTATGCAAGATTGTTAAAAAAGTAGTGCCTAAAAATTCGCACAAATTCACTTCCCCTGAAATGAAAATAAATCCTGCATGTATTACTTAAAGCAACACTATGTAGTTTTTTTACCTTTAAATAATGTCTCTAAAATTATTTCAGTGATAGAACAACTTTTAACTGGACAAATTGTACTGTTGCTGCAACCTGAGCAGCCTCCTAGCTGCTACAAGCACACTCTGAAAGTGGCGGTGGAGGGTAGAGCACACAGCCCCGCCCCTCCCCCTGCCTGCAGAAGAGTGTCTGATACCAGGCACTGTTGCACTTTTCAACCACATGGGGGAGCTGTAAGTCATTTTTACATGGAAACTACATAGTGTTGCTTTAAGGGGCAATTCAGATATCTAAATGAACGGTAGCGCTATTATAATAACTATAATCATGTTTATTATGCTTTTGTGTTTCTCAGTGAAAGAATCAGTTAAGTTCTACAATTAAATCAGTCAAGATGCCATTTTTAAAATTTGCATTATCTTGCATGCATGTCTGCTTATGACCAAACAACATGTTTGTTTGTTTGTATAGACGGTTTCATCGGACGCATATGCGGTGACGCGATGCTAAACAATTAATCGCGATTAATCGTTAGCAGAATAAAAGTTTTTGTTTACATCACATATGTGTGTAAACTGTGTATAATAAATATGTATATATATAAATATGAACACATTCATGTATAATTTTAAGAAAAAAAAATGTATATATTAAGTATTTATATATAATATAAATTATACATAAATATACAAATGTATATACACATTTCTAAAACATATACATGCATGTGTGTACATTTATTTATACAAAGTTATTATACACAGTTCACACACATATATGATGTAAACAAACACTTTTATTATGCTAACAATTAATCGCGATTAATCGTAAAGCATCCCTACGCGATACGCGTCTGGTTTGAACTTTACTTCCAGTTTCAGTTGTTTCAATGCAATGCTAGTTGTTAAACTGAACTCTTGAATACATACCTCGTCGAAAATAACGAATGTTTTGGTTTCCTAGGTAATCTACATGTGGTTTATTTAGCTTGTTATATAAATAAACTTGCGTTTAAAGGGACAATAAGTAAGTAGGATTTACCCCCATCTAGTGGTGAAATTGTATTTTGCATTCAAACAAACAGTGCTCTCTAGCGCCTCGCTTTTTCAAATGCGTGTTGCAACTACAGTAGCCGTTATGTAATCACTGATCTCCTTTTCCGTTTCAACTGGTTCACGTGTTCTGAATGAAAACGCGTTGGTAGGCTAGTGCTTTTTGTCCCTCTCTGCTATTATAGTTTATCAATACGGCGTAACGACATGGAAGCCTCCTTGGACTTCCCGTTCAATGTAAGTAAAGAGAAGAAATTCTAAGCTTACAAAGAAAACTCAGATCACTGGCAGAGCTCATTTGATACCAACGAGGACATATTTATGAATAAAGACATTGATTTTGATTAATAAAAGACTTAAAATCCTACTTACTGTCCCTTTAAAGTACTTTTTTGTTATTTATTCTCAGCTGAGTTTACCGGAAGTTACGTGTTGACCACGAAAGCCACTTGTTTATGTTATTACTGCTAAAACCGTCTATAGTTCCAATAAATTCCCATAAATCCCGGTTAAGTTTCCAATTTGGAATATTTTCAATATGGAAATTTACCGGAAACTTTTCACCCCTTTGCAACCCTACCTCAGATACATTATTCAGATGTCTGAATATAATTCATTTACATTTACACAATGCATTTAGCAGATGCTTTTATCTGAAGTGACTTCTCTGGAAATCAAACCCACGACCTTTAGCATTGCTAATGCAATGCATCACCAACAGAAACACCCAGACAGTTTAACTTCATCTGCTAGTAAGGATGCTTGCTCATCGGTTTTTTGTTTTTCATGCAGTTTCCTTCTGTCCTGAGCTCCAGCCAGTTCACCATACCGGCGCACAGTTTAGATGGCACCAACACGCCCGGCCCCATCTCACCCGACACACAGAAGACATAAAGAGAAAGACATCGCTCTTCATCATTGCCTCGTATTCTTGATTGATAAATGCAGATTAACCTTATTCCTGTTCGATCATAAATTCGATCCTTTAAGAGTCGTGAGCATCCACTTGACTCTTGAACCTTCATGATACTTTTCTCTCGTGTGCTGAAGCCATTGCAATGTAATTCTCGCGTTTCTCTTGTCACATGTGCCGGCCTTCAGGGATTGGCTTTGAAATAATTACAATGATGTCTTGATAGCAGATGCTTGGTGGTCTACATCTGCTACTAAGATGACAAAATGAGCATCATGTATTAGTTTTTACCGTAAGTGGACCATGATTGAGGCGTATGATTGAATTTGCTATTGTTTTGTTTCTCGTGGAGCATCGCTGTTGTACAGTGTTGTACGACGAGAGCGCAGTTATGAGATGGATAAGGAAGAATAGTTTTGTACGTATCATCGCAATTTCACCTCACCTTACCCCACGTCTGCCTTTAGTTTGGGAAATGTCTCAAACAAACCTGCCATGCTAAGCCAAGCCGCCCCTTTTTGCCTTGTGATTTTGATAATGGTGATATGACCTCCCTGTTACTTCAACATGCTGCACTTATTAATAAAATGCTCATCTCAGATTCAAATGCAGAGACGACGGTAAGAAATGCGGTGATAGGAAATGATGTCACTGCTAAGAGACAAACCTTGGGAAAATACACCCAGTTTAACAGGTTGAGGCTCAAACTTTTCTGGTGCTTTGACCGTGACACATTTCCAAAAGCCAAATATCTGGTGACTGCCTGTGTGACGAACACGACCCAATGCCATGCGACCATTACCAGAACACTGCCAGATACTGAGCTGAAATGATGCTGATAATGCACATGCACACCTTTTACACAAGCCATTTCCCTTTTCTAAAAGAATGGAAGCCATTGGAAAAGATGTCATTTTTGTGAGAAAACCTGAAATGTTGCTTTACTGTCACCATTAGACTAATGGAGCGTACAAAGCTCAGACTGAATGGATCGCTACCAGCTCGGTGTTTAAAACTGTTTGGCCACATCCCTCCATTAGGTGCTGGTGGAGATTGGTTGGATGTGAATGGGAACGGGGCGCTGTGTCACTGAACCTTGGCCTGATGCTTTAAATCATTCTGATGTACAACTTTTGAAATGTGTGGGTTCCCTACAATTTTATAAGAAATGTTTACTGCACATAATTCAATAGTAAACTTGTATTTTAGTGTGAGCGTAGCCAAGTTCAGAGAGGATCAGATTCTGCGGGGGGATTAAATCCGGCATAGATTGCAAAATGTCTCCAAACTTTATGGGCACTACTTGCAATCCTCATCTATCGATTTGTTCTTTTGTGGAGTGTTAGACAATTTTACATAAACTAATATAGAGAATCAATACCCAAATGTTGCACAATATAAACCCTACCTCTGAGAGTCTTTGCTCAACAAGCCATGA